>NW_024062907.1:1200000-1595000 GCF_006381635.1 Hibiscus syriacus
TCGCATGGCTTGTCCATGGGAGTTCTAGGAATGCTTGTGGTACAGCCTTGTGCATAGGATGAAGGCTGGTCATGTGCATCTCCTTGGGCATGGGTGAGTTCTCCCTTAAGCTAACATAGGTGTGCATGTAGCTAGCAAGCAAGGGAGTTATTATGAGTTGTTGTTCCAGGTGAGTCCTCCTTGTTCCTTAGTATCTCTTGTAGCTAATTTCAGCTGGTCACTTGTTCAAGTTTATCAACTTAGCTTCAAATAGTCCACCTAGCTTAGTTTACTTAGCCTTGAGCTCCTCCAGCTGATTTGAGCTTCCCATTGTGTTCCATGAGTTACCATAAAGCTTGTGATCTAATTGTGAGTTGCGTATGAATTCCAAATACTCCCACAAGCTTCCCAAATGTGTGCCATGATTCCATGTACCTACATGTGCAAGGAAAACAAGGTAAATCAAAGGAATTGAGCTGGAATGAATCATTTACCTTGATGTCGTGCATATGTATGATATTATGAGCTATGAATGCATGTCATGAGCTAAGTATAAGATGATATAACACATATGAGCTAATGTATAAGGCTTATCAGCTAAATTGAATGCAAATGATCTAAGAAATGAATAACTAAGCATGTTGTTATTTTATGAATGAATGAAAACATACTTAAATGAATGTAAAACTTAATAACATACTTGAATTAACATTGTATACCAAATATAAAGATATGGATAAGCTAAAGTATTTTACTCATTAGATCACATAACTAACAACCTTAGCATGATTTGCATGATTATTTCATATATGATTAGAATAATATAAAGAAAGTAAAGCATTAAGATGTTTAAGAATACTCCCTTTGCACATGGTGAAAACGTGCTTGCATCAATTACCCTTGTTCTTATTGACTTAATCACATTTCTAACAACCCTAGCTTTGGCGTCATCTTTATAAAGGAAGTAATTCATTGTCTCTTTTATTACATGTTTTTATTCTTTTTTTATTCATTACCATTGTTTCTTTTGTCTTTATTCTTATTATATTTCATTACTCTTGTTCTTATTGTCTTAATCACATCTCCTTTGTCTATTTTCCAGTAACTAAAGTTCCTCTAAAAACCCTAATCTTACCACCCATACCAAAACACCCAATCAAGACCTTTCGTTTTTCAGTTTAGAACCTTCTTAGGTTTATTTCCTCGACGAGAGCAACATTCACATCATTCGCTATCGCTTCTCTTTCAAGAATAAAGAAGATGAGAAGAACAAGAAAATGAAAGAGGTGTGAATCACCTTCAAATCCACTAATGAGAGTAATCAAGACTCAAGTGAAGAGGTGGATGAAGATGAAGAGTTGAGCATGCTCTTCAAAAGATTCAAATGGTTAATGATATTAAAAGAAGACAAGAAGCATGAATCGAGCAAAACGAAGAGTCGCCTAGAGTGTTTTGGATGCCAAAGAATGAGACATGTCAAGTATAATTGTCACCTCTTAAAGAATAATGGATCAAGAAAGAAGAAGGTATTTGTGGCTGCTTGGAGTGATGAAGATAACTCCAATGATGAAGATAAAGTAGCCAACCTATGTCTCATGGCCATCGAAGATGATTCAAGGGTAACTTCTAACTCTTGTAATTTAAATTCTTATTCATTTAAAGAATTAAAAGATGCCTATGATTAATTGTATTTGGAATTTGAGACCACGAATTCCAAATATAAGAAATTGCTTTCAAAATCTAAAGTTGAAAATGATTTTCTTTTGAAAGCAAAATTGAAGTTTAAAAAACAAAATGAAATGTTGAAAAATGATTTTGAATTTTAAAAAATCAAAATTAATGACTTAGAAAAAATATTGATTTGAAAGTTAAGCTTGAATGTTTAACAAAAGAAAAAGAAATAATTTCTCAAAAACAATTTATCATGTTTAAAAATGGAAAAATTCTCACATTTCCATTTTCATTGTCATATGGAACATACTTGTCCTTTAAAATTTAAAAAATATTTTAAAATTAGACAAGTATGAGTTCCTAAGGGAGCAAGGGACATTAGCACTAACAATCAAGGATCCAAAGCAACTCAGATAACAAAATCCAAATAAATGTCTCTTGTAGGTGTGTGAGAGCAATGGTGATAAATGTGAAGACATTCAAATGTTGTAGTCACACTAGATGATGAATGAGTAACCTCTAAGCTTAATGTTTTTAATTTTTGAATAATTGGTTACCTATTTTATTTTATGCATGCATGAGTTTTGAGCATAAAAGATTATATGTTGTTTTTCTATCTCATGTATGTTAAAATGTGTTATGATGAATATTTTAAAGTTTTAATGATATTTTTATTTTTTGCTCATCATAATGATTTTTTTTGGTCAAATATGTTTTTAATGTTTTGTTCTTTTTACTACCTTTGTATTTTTACCTTAAAATTTAAATGATTATGCATAAGCTTTTTATTGCAAATGATATCTCTCTAACAATTGATATACATTTTTCAAATGCATAACATTTTAGAAAGCTTTATGCATATGAACTTTAATATCTCATGCTAGTATTGCATAAAGTACTATAGATTTGGATTTATTGAATTTCATATGTTACTAACATGTTGGTTCATCTTTGTTGAAACTCAATAGTTTTTAAGTGTCGATTTTTAAAAAGAAAATATTTTTTTTTGGAATGCATTTGTTGACGAAAAACTTTGATTTTTCAAATGGTTTTTATGATTGATATTTCTACTTACTCTCCATTATTATTTTCTACCTTAAAGTTTGAATTATTTTCTATATAACAAAAAGGGGGAGAAGTATTGGTTTGAAAAATTCAATTTCAAGAATGAAAAATTTGGAGCTTTAATATTTTTCAAAATATTTCTCTTTTTTATTAAATGTTTTATTTCAAAAACAATTTTTTAAATGTTTTGTTATATAAAAAGGGGATATTGCTGAACCTATTTTGATATAACAAATTTAAGGGCAAAATGTTTTTGTACTTAGTTGAATTTATTCAAAGTTTTCAAAAATAATTCAAAGTCTATAAAACTTGAATTCGAACACAAAACAACTTTTCTAGGTAATCAATATCGATATTGTTCTTACAGTATCGATACCGCATAAATAGTACTGATACTATTCTTGCAATATCGTTGCCAAAGGTAAGAGAGGTATCAATACTCTCATGGCAGTACCGATAATGCCTTATGTTTTCAAATGTGTTCAAATTATAGTAAGCAAAAATGATATTGATACTCAATGGAGTACCGATACTCTTGTATAGTAGTATCGATACCATAAATCAATATCGATACTTACTCAGCCCAACGGTAAAAACAGTTAGGTTTTAAAGACAATATCAATACTCATCACCTGAGTACTGATAGTCCCTGTACTGGACATTTTATTTTTGCAGAAAATTAATCCATAATAGCTACTAACTCATTACAACATATAAAAACAAGTTGATGACATTTGAAGAAGATTACAACACCTATCCAATCAATCCACATCAAGAGAAAAGCTCATTCAATCTTATTTTTCTTTTTTTCTCTTTTACATAGAGTGTTTTTGTGAACATAATTTACAAACACCTACTTTTTAATGTTTTTTTTTTTTTTTGCATACATATCTTTATTTTTTGTAAAAGGGATTTGACTCTAATTAGCCATTGAAAATTATAGACTTATAAAAAGTTAGTTTTAAGCTTAGAAAAAGAAAGAATAAATTAGTAAATTTATTAAAAATCTTTTGTGTAGAGCTAATGTAGTAAATGTATACTTCATTTGAGGAAGTTAAACTACTCTAAATATTTGTATAAAATTTCCTATCCTTTCTCTTCATTCCCAAAATTTTCAATTGACAAATTCACTCTCTCTTGACACATTTTATGTTGATCGATAAAGCAACGAAAATCCTATCACATTTTCCATGAAATTGAACAATTAATCCGGAAGTTCATTTGAAGCAGCTCAAATGATAAACGGGACGTTCATCTTGTTTGTTGAGAGGAGGTTTGCATGTCAAAGAGGAATGTGTGTGGGGATTGGGTTTCGATTAATTTTGGACAAAGATCAATTATGGGCAACAATTCTTCGTACGAAATATAAAATAAATTACTGATTCCGATTTCAATTATATGACGTGGTTGTTCCATATTATTGAAGGGCATGAGAACGTTGCGGGATGAAGTTAGAAATGGTTAGGTTTGGACTGTGGGTATTGGGCAGACTGGATTTTTGACATTGTCATAAGAATTGTTTTTTTATCAAAAATTAAATATAAAATAATTATAACTTTATTTTGAGAAAATTGAAATTTTTTATAAATTTGAAATTCTGTTTGAATTTGAATCGCTATCGATCTTGAATTAGGTAAGTCGAATATCTAAAAAAGTATATTTTAAAATAATTTTTAAAAAATCATTTTAAAGACAAAAATTGATATGCATTTATCAAAAATTCATTTTAAAAGATTCGAGAATCGATTACGTATGAAAAAAGATAAGCACCCCACAACGCCCAAAATTAGTACATTCGATTATATGTTAATTAAAATGAAGGAATTTTACAAACTTGAATTCAAATTTTAAAATAAAATCCTTTTATTTCGACGAATTTTGAAAAAGAGTGAATTTCTTTCTTTAAATACTTGACTCAACAAAAATTATTTAATTCACTCTTATTTAGGAAGGATGTTTCCTTACTACGTGGATTAACATAAATTGAAATCCAATTATTTTGGACATAATTTTATTAACCCACTACACACAACAACATTATCACTAATTGTTTTAGAAAACGAGAAAATCAATGCATGATTCATGAATACAACAATAATAAATGATATGCACATGATGAATGAAATATTAAACCTAACAAATGATATATAAAAAAATGACACAATCAATACTTATATTTATGAAAATTTAAAATTTATTTTGCTTTAACACATCATATAAAAAAATAACAAATAATATTAAAATCTATTTTACTAAAAAAACTCTCGAAATGACACCCAAGTTTTTGTTATACATATTTATACGTAATAGACACACCTACATTAATGCATGCTTATAATTATAGTTAATAAAACATAAAAAAATAAACATATGTTTATACATGATCAATGGTGACCAAAACAAATCAACCAAATAGTATCTAAACCAAACCAATAATTAATTAGTGACAGGAATGTAAGATTTAAAAGAAATCAGTCTCAAATCTAAATAAGGAGAATTTAATACTTAAGCTAAAGTTTGGGGCCAAAAAGAACACGGGATTAAACTACATGGCTTCAAGATAAAAACCAGAAAAAATAAGGGACTAACTTGCGGATAAAACCCTGCTTTGGGTGACCAAAAATGCAACACAGGTGAATTAGAGTACAAAATCGAAATAGAAAAATATTATTTTGAGGACTAAGTTGCATTAATTCGAAAATGGGCGGAGCCCTTACAAGATTAACTCATAAAACCCAAACTGGGTTGCCTTAGCTTCAAAACTATGTCGTTTTGGACGGCACATAAATACGCATTTATAGGGTTTGAGAGCAGCCTAGTTCTCATTCCTCCTTTCAGCGTCATTTTCACTCTCTCACCTCTCTCCTTTTTTCTTTCATCTCTCTCAACCGAGCGAGGAGGGGTGTGCTCCCTCTCCGGTCGGCCCTAGCGGTCCCGACGAGAGGCCGACGACCCCAGCTCGGCCTCCTAAACTTCTTCTCTTCAAAATCCAAAGCAAACCGAACACCCAAAATCACAAAATCAATCCCTTTTACATTTTCTTAAAGATCGAAAATTCAATAAGAACTACCTTAATTGATGCTTTGAAGCTCCTTTCAACTCCGGTGAAACAAAGATGCTTGAAATCGAAGGATAAAGTTATCTCTTTTTTTCGTGTTCTCTTTTCTTTTTCTTTCTTTTTTTGGTTTTTTTCTTCTCATCTTCTCGTGGCGATTTTCCCCAAAAATCACCCTACACCTCTATATTTTCCTGTCACGCACCGTTCAGGCTATATTTCCCGATCTAACACCCTTTGTAGCAACACGCCCCCTGCAACACGCTTTAGGCTTATCTGGCGCCACGTGGGGTAAGGCACGCCCCTTGCAGCACGCCTTGTTAAACGTGTAAACAATTCGGGTGTTAATTTTGTAAATATTTTTAAAATAGTACTAATATGTAATTAATATTTGTTAGAGTGATATATGTGTAAAAACGCCAACTTTATCTATTTATTTTTTTGTGATATTATTTTTAACAATAGTTAATAATGTTTATTGACTTTTAAAATTAATTGTTTAAAAATATTAAAATAAAATTTTAATTACAATTGATATATCAAATTAATTATTATTCACTTTTTTAAAAAATAAATAAAAATGCAATAAAAATGAATTAAAAATGAATAAAATTCAATAAAAATATAATGTAAAGCTAAAAAAATATAACCTCTTTATTTAAAATATTCTTACTAATATTAATTTTAAAAAATATAAAATAAATATTAAATTTTAATTTTATTAAAAATGAATAAACATTATTAACTGTTATTAAAAAATAATAATTAATGAATAATAATTCATTTGATCCCTCAATTGTAATTAAAAGTTTATTTTAGTCAAGTTTATGATTGTTAAACAGTCGTAGGTGTGGAAAGCTACAAGAATCGAATGAAAATTCGATCGTACAAAGTCAATAACTTAAAATTGTCTAACTGATTTCTAAATATCAAGTCAATTGCATCAGGAATAAACACATGATCAAATAGTTGATATTTTCTGCTCAATCTTTACAAAAATTATTTTGTCTCGTCATTAATTATTATTTTTTAACAACAATTAATAATATTTATTTATTTTTAATAAAATTAAAATTTAATATTTTTTTAATATTTTTTAAAATTAATATTAAAAAGAATATTTTAAATAAAGAGGTGATATTTTTAGCTTTACATTATATTTTTATTGAATTTTATTTATTTATTATTTATTTTTATTGCATTTTTTTTTATTTTTAAAAAATTAAATAATAATTCATTTGGTTCAATTGTAATTAAAAATTTATTTTAATATTTTTAAACAATTAATTTTAAAAGTCAATAAACATTATTAATTGTTGTTAAAAATAATATCACAAACAAATAAATAGATAAAATTGACGTTTTTACATAAATATCATTCTAACAGAAATTAATTACATATTAGACACTACTTTAAAAATATTTACAAAAGTATCATTCATATTTTTTACATGTCTAATAAGACGCGTTGTAAGGGGAGACTTACCCACGTGATATAAAATACGGTACAGAGAATACGATTTTCTGCAAATGATATTAAATTAAAAAATATAACTTAAACTGTACCTATCATAAAAATATATAGGTATAGGATAATTTTGGGGGGAAATCGCCTCTTCTCGTGCTCTTTTTTTTCCTTTGTGGTATGTTTCTCTTCTCTGTTTCAGATCTGGTTGCCTTTTTTATCTTCTTCACTATTTGATGGGTTGATTTGACGAGGATAGGGCCTGATTATCCTATCCGTAGACTTGATAATCTCAGATCTCCGTGGGATTTCTTTTTATTTGAATGGATTTGTTTATTATTTTATTTGAACTGATTTGGCCTTTTCTTTTGACTGATGGGTGTGGTTGTTCTGAAACGGCGACGACTTCGGAGGCTCGGCTTGGGGCAATGAGCGGCGGTGGCGCAGGTTAGCTGGCTTCCTAGGGTTTTTGGAAATTTCAAAGTAACTGGGCTTGTAGTCTTGGGACTTGGTGGGATTTTAGGACCGGTTTGTAATTGGGTTTCGGTTTGGGATTGGAACATTTGGGTCAATTGGCTGGGCTGATGTGCCGATTTTGGCCTGCAAATGTAAATAAAATATATTAATAATAATAAATAAATAAATAAATCCGGACAAAAACGGGCATGATTATTGGCTAGGAAATTTGGTACCTCTACGAGAATTGTGCATTAATCAAGCAGTGGTTTCTTCTGCTCATATAAGTGTTATATCAATGACTAGCTCTGATGGAGATTGGAACTGGGACCGAATTAGAGAAACTCTTCATCCATTAACTTTTCCTTATTTTTCGGCAATAAGGGCTCCTTTGTCAATTAGTGATGCAGACATGGTGGGGTGGAAATGGGATAAACATCGTTTGTTCACTGTAAAAAGTGCTTATAATAGACGCGCTTTGGAACCATCATATCCTGTTTTGACAGTTAGGATCTATTGTTGAAGTATAAAGATTTACCATGGGTTAAAACTCTCATTTGGCTTATCTATTAGGGATGAATTCTTAGAAATGAGCGGGGGAGAAGGAAAATGGCTGTTGATCCTAGTTGTACAATTTGCGGGGCTATTGTTGAATCGTCTTCTCGTATTTCCGGGACTGTATTGAAGCTCGTTCAATTTGGAGAGCAACATTATCTTCTTGAGGACTTCCTTTCCACCAACTTAAGGTATTGGATTGAAACAAACTTGCGCCATCCAACCTACTACTCGATTGGCGCTAAAAATTGGGAGATTTTGTTTGATTTGGTGATTTGGAATTTATGGATTCGCAGAAACAAGCTAATATTTGACAGTGACTTCACGGTTGTTGACAGTGTAATTCAACAAAGCAAGAGAAAGCTTCGAGAAACAATGAATGCCTTGTGGTCTAGGACTGTGCCTAGTCTCGCTCGTGTTAATCGAAATATCCAATGGGAACCTCCGCCTAAGGATTGGTTTAAAATCAACAAGGATGGTGATTACCGTTTGAACTCTGGTTTAGTGACGTGTGGTGGGGTCATTCGGAACCTCTTAGGGGAAAGAGTGCTATGTTTATCTAAGATTATCGGTTGCTGCTCTATCTTTAATGCAGAATTACGGGGAATCTATGAAGGTTTGTGCTTTGCATGGAATTTATATTTAGTATAAATTATTGTTGAGGCTGACAGCAAAATGATTATTATTTACTTTGAAGTCGAGTTCGGAATCGGGGCCTGCTTCGTCTATGATCTATCTCATGTCACTGCTCTCATCAGAAGGAATTGGAGAATAATACTCCGGTATAGTCCTCGAGAAGGAAATGGAATTGTTAACTGCTTGGCCAATCTTACGTGGAATCTCCCTGAGGGTGTGCGAACGTTTTACCAACCGCCTGCAGAAACTCTTGCTGCTCTTCATAAAGACATTTTGATGTAATTCTTGTTAAAGAACTTCTGGTCTCTCTCTTTCTTCACTCAAAAAAGTTATCATTTTGATTAAAGTAGATACCTAAAGTATTTAATTTTTTCATCTAATTCTAAAACGTTGACATGGAACATTAATTGAAGAATCCTTTAGGCATTTAACAAAAAAAGGTAATATACTTTAGGTTCCTATTTTAACAAAAAAATATTTTAGGTATATACTTTGATCAAAATGGCTAGATGCACAAGAGTTTAATAGCTTCAACCGTTTAATGTCTATTGCTTTGAGTGAGGTCACTTCACAAGCAATTTGCATGTCTTTGGAAGAAGATTTAATTAAACCATCATTACTTTCAAAAACGAAGCCTTAAGCTACAAATAATTGTTACTTCCAAATTTTGTCCAGAGATTTGATTATTCTTACTTGATTTGTTTTCAAAATATGCAAATAAAATAACTATGTGATAGGGAAGCGGTGGTAGAAAGCTCTAGACTCGATAAGAATCACTACAGCAAAAATAGTTTTTAGCGGCGGATGTAGTGGCGTTTTTACAGCAAACGCCGGTAATTTTTTACATATAGCGGTTTTTTTAGCCAAACGCCGCAAAACACTCTTACTTTAGTGGCAATATACAAACGCCGATATAGACTCCGACTTTTGTGGCGTTTGTATACAAGTATTTTAGTGGTGTTTTTATACTAACACCGCTATATACTCGTACTATAGTGGCAATTGTAAACAAACGCCACTATAGACTCAGACTTTCGTTGCGTTTTAACATAAACGCCTCTATAAACACGTACTTTTATGGCGTTTTTATACAAATGTCGCTATAGAATCATACTTTAGTGTCATTTCAATACTAAACGCCTCTATAGACTCATACTTTAGTGACGTTTATGTTTACAAACGCCGCTATAGATGCGTACTTTAGTAGCGTTTTAATACCAAACGTCGCAATTGTCATATAACCTAGTGGCGTTTACGTTGAAAAACGTCACTACTGAACACTATTTTAACATATCTAAACAAAACCCTAATTTTATAGATTCAGTTTGGGCATCGAAATACATCTCCGCTCCCTTTTATCTCTTCATATTCAAATCTCTCATCCTTTGATCCTTCGACCTCCATTGTTTGATCCATCTCCCCCTTACATTTAACCCATGTATCACCATTCTTCTCATTCCCCTCTTTCATTTCTGCTTTTTCGTTCTGTTTTTTTCAAATTTTTTTATTTCAGTAATTCCTTTTAGGATTTTTTTTGTGTGATTGATCATGTCGATGGATCCTTCTTTGTGCATGTTTAAAATTTCTATCGAATCTTCATTGTTCCGTCGAAAGAATCGTGTAAACTACGATTTATCTTTCAATCAAGATCTAGTAAACAAAGAATGTTTCAATAAATTTAAGAGGCACCTGATTTTTGTTTGGGTTGGGTGTTTAGTTTTTTTAGTATGAAAATGACTCATTTTTCTGTTGGGCAATTTTTCTTGACAGTGTAGTTAACCTATCGGTCGTGCAAAGGGGCGATCTGTGGAGCCTTGCTAGACGGTTCTTTCATTAGGAACGAGATCGGTTGGCTAACAATGGGTTGCCCATGCCGTTCTTCTGATTTTACTGATGTAAGTGTCATTTCCTTCCTCACCATAATTTTAGAAAAGGGGATCAAATTTCTAGCCCTTTTTATGTTTTTTCCTTCCTCACCTTAATTTTAGCAGGTGCTTTAAAACAAGAAGTAATTTGATAACTGCTCTTGTATTCTTGGTTCTTGAGTCTGCAATACAAAATACTTCATGTTGTGAATGCTTGATGAATTTCTTTATTTACGTTCTTTTATTGTTATGGTCTAATTCGGGTACATCTGAATTTCCTTATATTTTACAGATAAATGCTCGATTACTTTAGAATTTATTTTGCTGATAGAATGCACTGCGTCTATAGTTCATCCAAGACATGTAAGAGCTTTAAGTGGTAAATATTTCTGGTAAATCACTGATGTCATTGCTAGGAGCAGGACAGTATCTTGGATTGAATAGTACATGCATTGAAGTAGATTGGTAATGACTTTAGGTATTAGTGGCTGTATGATCAGAGAAGAAAGGCCATTAAGGATTGGAAATTTGATACCAGACGACTAGCAACACTTCACATTTATGGGGATATT
This sequence comes from Hibiscus syriacus, assembly GCF_006381635.1. NCBI lineage: Eukaryota > Viridiplantae > Streptophyta > Magnoliopsida > Malvales > Malvaceae > Hibiscus > Hibiscus syriacus. Next base: position 1,211,320 of record NW_024062907.1, read on the forward strand.
CGATACCAGTTTTATTCATGATCATATCTATCTTGTAGGTACAAAAGGAAGTTAATCTTTGTATTAATACATCTTCTATATTTGAATTCTTTACTTCTAATTTAAAAAATTTATGGGAGCTTTCAAGCACGGTAAGGAAGCTTTATAAAGATGTTATTTTCAGAGATAGAGTAAGTGTATACGGGATAAAGAAGGAAATTGTCAACTTTATAAATTAGACCAATTGAAGGTCTCATTTATTTCAATTTTCTGTATCATGTGTTGGGCTGATAAGCAAGAGTTAGGAACTAGCTGTATCACGTGTACTAGTTCTCATGTAATAGATTGAGGAAACTCGAACTAGTTTACAAAAAGATATAGTAAGAGAAACTATCGTCGGAATGTCCACGTGGCGTATTTGCTCTGACAACAGATCAAATTATCGTTGGGAGGCTTTCGGTCTGTTCTTGCCGTCGAAACTCGATGATGACCCAAAAGAAACGCCTATTGCTCCATACCCTTCCATGGTCGATCTCCTACTTCAAGGTAATAATATCTGAATCTTTCTGCTGCTATATTTATATTTTGTACTCTCAAATTTCATAGATCGTATGCATGCAGGATGTTCGAAGCTTATTGACAATGATGATAAAGGAGTGGATAAATACCCGATGTTTAGAACCTAATTGGGGAAATTGTGGTGTTGAAAGAATCTTCAATTGAAAAAAGCATTATCTATCCTCGATGAAAACGACGTTGCCTCTACTGTTACTCCAAGTAAACACTTCTCTCTTTTATTTTAATTTTTTTTAATGTTTGATTCAGTTCTCAAGCCACATCCAATCAAGTTTCATATTGTAGGTGGAAGGATGTTATATGTTTCAAGTGAAGCACTGAAGCGTGCAAGGAGTCTTCTTGGTGAACCGGAGCTAGGGGATTTATTTGGTGAAATGGATGAAGAGCTTCTCCATATACAGTTTACACAGAGGAAAAACTTAACGATGCTTCATCAAACAAGGAAAATTGTTTTTTTTTTGCGGCCTTTCCCCACGAAGGAGCAATGAAGACTAAGTTCTAGTGAACAATATTTTTTAATTGAAAGTGAAAGAACCTAGACTAAATTCTAGAGAACAATGTCAAACTACATTACATTTAATTTTAATATTATGTTTATAAACTTTAATTTATTTTGTTGTTAAGTATTTTTCTGCATAACTTGTGTCTTAATTAAAATGTATGGTTGTTGTTAATTAGATAAAGCTACATTATATTAATTTTAGGTGATGTAAAGAAGAAATAAAATATGCAAAATCAATTAATCTTAGCTAAAGAATGGTAATTAGCAGCGTTTGTATCATCCTATCTTTATTCAAAAAGATTTGACCTTGAATCTGAAACATTAAAGGGAACAACGTTAGAATCGTTTAATGATTCATTAACATTATGCTTACCGAATAGATATGCTTTGAATCTTCGAGACTTTGTTCTTCTAATAGGATCGAGTAGAAACATTAGTCCAAAGAAACATGTATTATGGAATCTGGTGCATGTATAATTCCCCCACTCAATATGATTCAACCTCGAATATAAAAATCCAAGAGAAATATAATTAGATGTGTTGAAAGGAAAACTTGTGAAACATTTACCACGATCAATGTGATGTATCTTTATGCGTTGAAATTTAACATGGCGCCAGTTACTGTTTGCTTTCATTATGATTGCTTCATATATTCTCTCCATGGTTTGACACGTGTGTGGCGATAATGAGTGTTGGAAAACCATGTCAACTGGTTTTTGAAAGTAATCCCTTAAGTCTCCTAAGTGTGGTTTATGAATTAAGAATTCTCGGGAGGAGATTTATGGGCTGTAGAACGTTCGTGGTAGTGCATCATCTACTGTATTTTGCTTACCTCGGTCTTTTAAGAACTTAAAGGAATTGTGGTTAGTATGGATGACAACTTCAAGAGTCTTACCTTTTAAAAAAGAGAAGAAGTACATTACAATATCATTAGAATGAGTAATAAAATACTTACTTTTGGACTCTAAAAAATTGTGACTCTTCATTGATATGGCATAATGATTAGGGCTTTCAAGTGGTAACCCGTAGGAGGGTCACCTAGCAATATTCGACAACTCTTTTTGATGGAAGATGGTATGGGCCAATCCCGTGTTGCTTTTACTTTTTCATCATTTACATAGATTCCCTGTGCACGAACTATAAAGCCTGTTGAGTTGTTCAAATCATGTTTCGTCGTTAAGATGGCGTCACGACTAAGGCTTTCTTGGATGTAGCATTTTTGTTACAAATCTAACTCTTTGGTTTCTTCGATATTGTATGTTTGACGAGGTATGATGGAACCTTGAATTAGATTGGTTTGGTGTTGTTTTCCTCTTTCCGGTGGTAATCCGTCAGGTGGATCACCTAACACTTCTTGAAACTCCTTTAAAAGAGATGAAAACACACTTGGCAAATCCTTATTAATGTTAGAAATTGAAACAAGTGATTCCCTAAAGAGAACAAGGATGCAAGGTTGTTTGTAAAGAAGGTTCTCTCTCAATTATTTTGTGATCACACATAGATTTTGAGTCACTCTTTTCTTCTCACAATTAGGTTCACTCATCTCCCATGGGTCATTATTCTTTTGGCTTTTATAACTAGTGACCTATTTTGCCTCTTTCTCAGCTTTTTCTTTTTTTTACTTTTCCTGCCTCCTCACAAATTCTCATTTGATCTTTAGGGGATGGAAGTGTGTCATTCTTTGTTGGTCGTTGTTTCTCCTTGTCTGGTTTGTAATCTCTCAGCTTTTTTAGAGAATATGGAGTAAAATATGAGGAAGGATTTAAAGGATTACCTTGGTAAGAGGATGAAGTATCTTGTAATGTTCTCTGATTCGGAATCTCATTTGGATTTGTTCTTCTATTGTTATTGCCTTCCTTAGTGTATCTTCAAGGTTTTCTTACCATGGAGGTCAAGAAGATCAGTGATGTTTGAGTTCAAGGCGACAAAGAATCTTGACACGGTGGCCTCTTCTTTTTTGGTTATGTTAGCCCTATTGATTAAGGACTGCATCTCCTTATAGTAGTCTTCAACTGAACTTCTACCTTGTTAAAGTCGGTGTAGTCGTAGTTTAACTTCTTGTGTATAATGTGTCGGTAGGAATCGCTTTCTCATGGTTTGTTTGAGGTCGGTCCAAGAAGTGATTGCTTGAATTTGGAAGTTCTCGATCTTTTTCCTTGTTTGCATCCACCAAGTGTGAGCATATCCTTCGAATTCCATGGTGATGAGGGGAACTTGTTCAGCTTGGGGGCAGTCATGGTATGCGAACATGAGATCAACTTTTTTCCCAATTGTTGTACTTGTCCAGATCGTTGTCTTCTTTAAAAGAATGGATCGTGAACTTTGGTTTTGTAAAGAGTTTGGGTGCTTGGAAACGTGGTTGTGCTCACCTGGGTACCAAAAGTTCAGCATTGTTTGATCTTAGATTCTAGTTTGGTAGATCCAGTTGTGGTTCTTATCGTTCTCTCATGGTATTATTAAGTTCATCAAATCTTGTTTCAAATTGAGTTGTGAGCTGTGCAAGTGCGGCTAAGATAGTCGTAAGTGTCTTGTTGTTATTGTCGCCCATCCTTAAATCATAACACTCAAAAGTCGGTCTTCTACTCTTTAAAACTCATTTTACCAAGTAGTCTTCCATAGTTCGTATCAGAGTTTGATTACTAGCAAAGGCGATAAGAAAAACTTAAAAGCTCTAAGAGGCCAAACAAGGGTTAGACTCCAAGAGAACAAGAATGCAAAGAATGAAGAAGTATGCAAACTCTTTAGTCCTACTAAAACAAGGAATATAATGTATTAGATAATGTAAAAGAACAATATAAAGGAAAAGAAAAGAACCTAAAGAACTAAGAATCAAAGAGAAAAAAAGAACCAAACCAGAAACCTAGAAAATGCTAGGTCAACTTGACCAACGTTTTTATGGGGTTACCGGTGTCAAAAAATTTGGAAATTTTTTTGAATGTCTTTCAATGTGTGTAGAAACCACCTGTAAAATTTCAGAACCAAATACCTTAAGTAGTATCTAGTAAACTCTGTTGAAAGTTGAGTCCTCAAACAATATATTTTTCATGATCGCTTTGTTCGAAGGTGTTATTGATCTCCAAAAATAATGATTTTTTAATGATTTAAAATATATTTAGTTTCAATCTAGAAATTTTCACCACAAAATTCTTCTTGTAGAATTTTCAAGAAATTCGATAAGAATCTAGACCGAATCTACCGATGAAACTTGAATTACGTATTTTAAGGCTCTAATGAACTCCGATTAGAGTGAATTTTGGACTGGAGATTACTCTTAGTATGAATAGGATATCTAGAAAAAATCAACCCTCAATTAAATTGTTTTCAATTTTTTAATTTTTGTAATTATTTTGGCTTTTTTCGACCCTTTTTATGAAAAAATCTAACTAACAAGTAGGATTTGAATCTAAATTAAAATAAATAAAAAAGAACCTGAAATGATGAATCTTTTGCGAACTAGCTCCATTGGGGTACCTTGACAGTTTTGTGTGCAAGAACAATCAAGATTGCTTGCTTCTTTCCAATAATCAACCCAAATCTGATTCCAATTAATAGGAAAGCGATGGCGGATTAATGAACGTTACTCTTGTTGAAGAATCAAACCTAGAAAGCTCTAGACCCGATGAAGAATAAAGGGGGATGAATAGTAGAAGATGGCTCCCTTATAAAGGTGAACGGTAAAGATGATGATGGTGAGGATGGATTTGTGGAAAATAGATGGATAAGTGTCCTATTGAACCCTCCTAGTCGCAATGACAAGGCAAATTCGATAATATGGCTCTAACCAACCCTCCTAGTCGCGATGAAAAGGTAAATCAGAGTATGAAGATTAATCTTCCTCACAAGAACTCAAGGAGAAAAAGCTTTTAAGGCACAAGGCAATCAACACTAGCAAAAACAAACTCTCGTTGTATTATTAATCAAAGAAATATGTCTTACAAAGTTGAATGAAGCCTCCTTTAAATAAGGGTTGAGTTCTAAAGGTCCTAAATAACTAATGAATAAAAAATAATAACAAACTAAACATGTCTTAACTCTAATTCCTAATAAAATAATAATAACTAAAAATAATGTTTTAACTCAACCTCCTAATAAAATATAAATCTAATCCTTAAAGATAATGATCATCCTATATGAAATTATATTACAAATAATCAATATAAATATTGAAAATTCGTAATATTTACAAAATCACTTATTAATCTTGTATAGGAATTTCTACATGCGTTGTCTTCACTAAAATGAATGTATCTTTAGTTCCTGATATTGGATTGATGCGGTTCAAGAACCTTTGGAAATATAAGAGACATATGGTTGTATCTCCAGAAGAGATGTTGACCAAATAAGATCAAGATCCCATTCAAAAAGTCATCGCAAGTCTACTGCTGTTCTGGTCTTCTTTTCCAAGGCTTGGACGAGTGAATCATTTGAAAGAGTTAATACTTCTTCCTTTGATGTGAACCTTGTGATGCATGTATCACTATGTGATACACGTGTTTTCATGTTGTTTTCACCATATTAATTAAATTTTGCTTCCTAGAAGGTTTTGTATGTTTATGCAACATATTTTTTGGCTAAAAGAAAATCACATTGAAGATAAGAAAATAGAAAAAAAGATTAATAAATTGGTCCACATTCTGTTTAACACACATTTTCTTTATTTACAGTATTTTGCAGAATCTCTTCAAGTTGAGTGTCTTCTGCAACAATTTCCTTTGATGAGGGGCACCGTTTATGCGACTGCATTCTTTTGGCTTTATAGTAGTTCATGAACATTGCTACAAACTCTGCTGACAGGAAAATTGTAAATGATTAAGCTTCAAGGTGATCAATAGAAGCCATTACATTCTTCAAAGAACTATAGATGATAAGTAAATCTGTTATCATACCTTTTACTGCTATAAAATAAGATCGATGACAATTCATCGTTCCACCGATGGATAAATTGACTTTGTAGCTTAATTGCCTTTCTCCACATCAATCTTCATCAGGCTTTGACTGTAAAATATGCGTTCGAGGGCGTCAGAGAAAGTGTTTTACAATGTAACAAAATAATGGCAATAATGAATGTTAGGTTACCCTTGCATATCCATGAGATAAACTCTTTATATCCAACTCGATTTTGCACTGTAGGACATGTTTGTTAAGCTTTGAGACTAGATTCTGAAGAAATAGAACATATCAATTTTAATTTCAAAGTCGAAATTAACATAAGAAATCATACACTCATGAGACATAAGATCTTAGTTGTCTTACGTTTAGAGCAAAGTCTCGACATATATGGTGCTTCATTAAAGTTTTAATTTTTTTTTCTGACAAGAAACAACCTGCAATGTAAGAACTAACGAAGTAAATAAATATGGTGAGGTAAATAACAGAACATGACTACAGTAAAACTGTTATGTAGCGACTTTTTTAATCCTCTAGCGACGTTTTTATGTGCCACAAAAAAGTTCCCGGCACAAAAAAGAGCCGTTGAAACGAGCGCCGCTAATAATAGTTGCGTTTGCAAATAAAAAATACCGCAACAGGTTAGAACATTTAGCGGTTTTTTTACAAACGCCGTAATAGGTTAGGACATTGCGTTTTTTAAAAGTGCACAATATGTTAGATCATTTAGTGGCTTTTGTACGCAAAACTCAAGGGAAGGTATTGATACTGAAGGACCAGTACCGATACCGAATGACTAGTATTAGTATCAGCATACATTTTTTGGCATTATTTTTCAAGAAATTTTAAGAAGACTATAGGGTTTCCCAAGAACTCTATAATTACTTTCAAAGAAGATTTCAAGTATAAACATTAATTATGATTAATGACACTTAGAAAAGAGATCAATTAGGGTAACATAAAACTAGTCTTGATTGATGCTCGGGAAACGATCAGGACACCCGAGTAAAGATAGGGTTGTTGAAGTATAGAATCAGTCCGGATATCCTTAGGTAGTGTACAAGGCACTTTAAACTGACTAACTAAGGCGCAAGGTCCAACACTCACAAGTGGTGGGTTAGTCGAGGGTGTTGTGTCCGATGTAGAGATTCTGGGCCTCATCCTTGGTAGACTAGAGGGGTGTGTGAGCTCTGAAATGCAAAATCCCTCAATCGTACCATAATATCTACCATAGAGTAGAGAGTGGGTATACGAGTATACTCACTATTGCATTTTTATAATGGAGGCATTTGTTTATATAAATACCGCAAAAGGTTCAACATATATTAGCATTTTAAAGTAAAAAATAAAGCAAATGTGTAATCCTTTAGTGGCGTTTTTCATCCTTAGATGTCGCTAATGGAGACTAATTTGCAAATGTTAATTTGTACTATTTGTTGCCCAAATTTAACATACCTGTAACAATATCCAATAACAACCTTGATATAACTCGAATTAAATAAAAAAAATACTTAACAACATAAATAAATCGAAGTTTACAAACATTAAAATAATGTAGTCCAACGTTTAAGTGAAATGTAATGTAGTTCAAAATTCAAGTAACTCTTGTAATATACTTTAACAACTAGAATAAACATAACATGAACATAAGAAATCACTTAGGGTGGTAAACTTTACGGTTGATATTGTTACATCATCTGCTTCATAACTTTTAAGTTGTTTTGAAGTACATCATATTTTTTCTGATATGTTACTTCTCTCTCTACCTATCTTGCTTATTTGTGTCTTCCTCCTCTTGAGGAGCTCGAACAATCAATGGATCACTTAATTTCCTCATAGGCATAATATCTACAATAAACAAATAAAAGGCTTTAAACACTCATTTTTGTCTAAAATTAATTATTAATTATTATTAAATATTATTGATTTGCTACTTCTCTCCCTACCTATCTTGCTTATTTGTGTCTTCCTTCTCTTGAGGAACTCGAACAATCAACAAATAACTTAATTTCCTCAGGCATAATATCTACAATAAACAAATAAAAGGCTTTAAACAATCGTTTTTGACTGAAATTAATTATTAATTATTATTATTAAGTATTATTATCATTATCATAAATAAAATATTAGTATTATTTTGTTTTATTTATGGGCAGACCCAAAGACCCAATTACAAACAGACCCAACAGTACCCCCAACAGGGCCCAATACCACAGCCCACAAGGATGATGCCCACACCAAATTACAAATCCCAAAACGTCCAACCCGGACCCAGTTACAGCTGACCCGACCCGTTCAACTAAGGTTTCAAAACCCTAGCTCCTAACTTGTTACCAGTCACCGCCGACAATAAGCTGGAGCGTCCGATCTCGCATGTATGATGTTCGCGCTGAGGTTTTAGCTTCCCAGCCTCGTGAGAACGCTGTCACCACCATCGGAGGCCTACACCATCACCGTCGTCAACAACATAGGCCAAATAGTGACATAAAATAACCCAAATTAGTCAGAAGCCAAATCAAATCTAAAACTCCATTAAAAAATAAACTAAATCCTGATAAATCTAGGAAAATCATCCCTACCGATATATCTCATTATTCCTACCTGAAGAGCATCTAAAAATCACCATGCAGGATATATTTCGGGGAGACTCAATCAAAGGAAGAAGAAAGAAAAACAAAGAGAAAAAAATGAAAAATCATAGAAGAGAAGAGAGGGGATTCAAACCAAGAGGAGAAGAAGACACTTTCGAACAAAGAACCCCTCAAAAATAAGAAAAATATCAAAAAAGAGAGAGACTACCTTTGTTATTGGCCTGAACCGTGATCTCCATCAAGCCAAAGCCTTCGATTTTTGAAGGTAACCGCTAGTTTTTTTTAGATTTAAGATAGATGGTTACATTTTAGGGGGTTTTGGGTTTGTTTTTCAAGTAAGGGCTGAGAGAGGGGTTCATTTAGGACCCTTTTTTTCTTCATTCGACGTCAACCCATGGTGGCTGGGGGGGTTTTCACGGCGACGGGTTTAGTCTGGAGAAAGAATTCTCCCCATGGGTTTTGTAAGAATCGGCTGAGGGAAATTGAAAAAGAAAATAGGGTTTTCAAACACCCTTAAGGTGGTATATAACCTCAAAAAGGAACGACGATGTTTTGGTGCTAGGGTTAATCATGTAAAGAGGAGTTCTCATTTTGTAAAAATTGTGTTTTGGTCACTTAAATACAAGTTTACATTTTTATGCTTCGGCTTTTATTTTATCTTACTTATATTTTGGTCATTGTAGGGTTATTGACTTGCTTTGGTTAAATTTGTGTTTTGACCTATTGATATTTTTAGATTGTTATGTTTTAGTCCTGTTATTTAACATATGCCCAAAACATTCTTATTTATGCTTTAGATCCCTCAAAGTTTGTCATATGTTTACTTTGGTCACCATTTTTATGTAAGTAAATTGGGTTAATGTTTAAATAATCTTTTTCTTCTCCTTATTTATTTGAATTGGACCATATGTGTATGTTTTTGTTGTGTAGGTATATATGTAGATAAAAAATATTATTTAGAATCATAAATATTATTAACTATATTTTTATGTCATATTAGTTTTATACGTGTACTTTGAAAACGGATATATATGTGTATTTTATTTACATTGTGCTTAATATATATATATATATATATATATATATTTGTATGTTAGTATATGCTATAAATGTCAAGAACACTCGTCATAGAATAGATGTGAAAAGTACCACTCAATAGGAGTAGTGCGATTCGACGACATTCGATTGAGCTTTTATTCATATTAGTTTTATACGTGTACTTTGAAAACGGATATATATGTGTATTTTATTTACATTGTGCTTAATATATATATATATATATATATATATATTTGTATGTTAGTATATGCTATAAATGGGCTTATTCGAACATTGTCAAGAACACTCGTCATAGAATAGATGTGAAAAGTACCACTCAATAGGAGTAGTGCGATTCGACGACATTCGATTGAGCTTTTATTTATTTATTAAGATAATAGTAATATTTTAATTTGTTATTATTTTTATTTTCTTATTTTTATTCTAATATAAGTAGTGACAATTTACGCTTTCCTATAAAAAAAAAGAGGGTAACGAATTATTTCATGCAAATTATGACTTTAATTTCTTATTCGATTTAATATTTTGAGGAGTGAACATTCTTTTATCGATAAGAAATAACTGGGATAGCCTTCCTGATGGAGGATTGCGAATCTCAGTATTTATTTTCAAGTTCAAGAATTTTCCCTAATAATTAATTCGAAATAGATTATTCAATAAATGGTACTTTAAATATTAATGTGAATTCACAATGTCCACCATTTATGATATTATATAAGCGACTAAGTACCAATTTTGGGCGTTGTGGGTTGCTTATTCTTCCCCACGCATAATCGACTCCCGAATCCTTCAAAACAAATCTTTGATAACACATGTCAATTTTTATCTTTCTTTAAATAAGTCATAATTGTTTTTTTAAAATAAATTGTTTTAAAAATATGGTTATGACAGCTTGGCGATTCCATTGGGGAAATTTTAGAGAGTCAGGTTGTCAGTTGCTTATACATTGTCGTAGTGGTGGAAATTATAAGTTCGAGTCTATAGTTAGGTTATGATCCATTTATTGAAGTTTTGTCTTATTTCTTTATTGTTTAAATTGTCATACTATTTTTTAATTTATGTTTTCAGCTTTGTTAAAGTTTTTACCGAGACTTTTCTATTTTTTGAGTCAAAGGTTTGTATGTTCCTCCTCACACACATCACGTGCATTTGCATGACATAAGCTTTATATTCAAGATTCATTCCAAGTAAGTAGGGGTGAACGCTTTGCTCTCGTAAGAATTTATTCTTCGTATGAGCCTTAGCAAATAACCTATGGGGTACACATACCTTATACCTTCGTATGGATTTATTCCTAGTATGGCATAAGGAAATGGATCTCCTCGAATTGAACTAATTCTATTTATGTCTGTATTGGGTTAAGATTGAGGGTTTGGTAGCCCAAGGGGGCACTGAAAACAAGGACATTCGAGTACCTTTTCCTGTTAGAGCCGAAACCATGTATGTAGTGAACCGTAGAATAATCACCCTAGGTATAGCCATACCGAACCTTTGTTCATCAGTAGGTACCAAAATAGGTGTACACGAAGGAGGAATGACTCTAAACCTTTACCTTTTGCTTTATGTTTGTAAAATATATTTATTCTTTTTGAATAAAAGAATAAGAAGTAGAAGTTATATGCGGTTAGGATCATTTTCTTGAAAATAAATCATTTTGGGTAGAAAGCATGTCAGGGTAGGATTTCTAGTTAATAAAAGCATGCTGGGGTAGATACCATGATGGGGTAGGTGTTATATTCATCTCTGAATAACACTTTTATATGTGTCGATTATCTTACATGTACTAATCTTTTTTTTTTTCATTTTCACATTTTTTTCATTGCATTTCATCGACATGACATAATGTGAAAGTGTTAATCCAAAAAGGGATATTTAAATGAAAATTTTCATAAGTAGAGAAAAATGTTTTTAATCAAGTAGTCATGTACACAGACATACACCGAGGGATAAAAGAAGATTAGAGCGTATAACAAGGAAATTGGCCTGAAGATCATGCAACATTCGAGACTTGAAAGATGATCCATTGATCCCATAAGTAATTCAATAATAGAGTCTTATCTATGATCGTTCCATAGCTAATCACCAAGAAGTGACGTGCGACTTCAACACTGTAAGGGCATTAACCGAGATAGGTTATAGAACGCTTGAGGGGCATAATTTTTAAGGATGAAACTACAAGATGAAGCATTGACCCATTTCAGACTCAGCTTCTAGTCAAAAACATGTATGTAAAATGGACTATCTTGTGATGTGAAGACTTTTATCTCTGGTGAAAATTGTTCTATGATATTCATCTTTGGAATCAACAGATTCGTTGCATTTGCATTTTAATTTTTACATTCGCACTTTAGTATTTTTATATTTTCATTTTTATAGTACATATTCACCTTTTGTTCGTTTCAAATCTTTTCTACACATGAAAATTTGGGAATAATTCAGGGAGTATTCCATGACAGAATTTCTAAGAGTAATTTGGTGTCAACTTGGTCTTTCTAGGGAAAGATAAGAGCCATGAATGAGATCTTAGCACGTGTTGAAAGAATTGAGAAACTCAAAGAGAAACTTTTCAAGATTCATCAATAGTTGAATGATCAAGCAAAAAAGTTTCAGGATGAGACAAGAGAGAATATGTCAAAATTGATTCACATGGTGACTGTCTTGATTCATGGAGAAAAGCCACTAAAGGATCCTGCTATAGAGGCTTTCAATGAGACTCTGAACGCTAATAGTATGGACAATATGACATCAACTCATGATCAAGGTCTTGTTAAAGAATATCATAACTCAAGCCAGCTCTAAAAATCAGATGTGGTCCTAGAAGGCTCCGTTGAATTGATAATAAGGGATATACATCACTCGAGGAAAAGGGGGATAGAAGAAGCCCAAATACTGATAAAACAACTGTCAGGCTCTTCCACAATGGCCTTCGAACGAGAAATGGTCTTATAAAGAAATTCCTTGAATAAACTAGACTGAAACCCCAGAACGTTCAACTAAGGTTTCTAGTACTCTTGAAGGAAAAATTTAAGATCTTATCGAACAAGAAATTCATAGGTGTAAGGTAGGAAAACAAAAGGCTAAAATAGAAATCCCAAAAATCACTTTCCCAACAGAGATTAATGTAGTCAAGTCCTATGAAGACTACATGGTGCACGAGAAGGAGAAGGGAAATCCAAACCTCAAAGCATCTCAAACGCCTATATCAGATTTTCTGATGACAAGTGGGGCATTAGACATTTCAAAGAGTCTGACAGATACTCTACCAATCACTACAACAATTGTTCCTCAAAACCAAGCTAAGACTGTCATCCTCAAAGGAAATTGTTTTGGATCCAAATTCGGGCCCAATTTCCAAATAGGGAAAAAAGCTAAACAAACAAGAAGAAGAGAATGAGGTCAGTCTTTTCAGGCACATGACAAACACTTTCTAGTTTGGAAAAGTTAATGTTGGAGCACATTTGGTGGAAGAAACTGACGCAAAAGAAAAGTTGAAGGATCAAGAGATGCACATTACCATGATGCCTGAAGATGCTAAGGTTGGAAAATTTGCACTGAAATATGATCATGTTTCCCTGAAAGAGAACTTAACATGTGGACTACAGAGGATATCCTTATAGTTTTTAGATGAAATTAAGAGTATTACTCAGAATTAACCCTTATGCTTTTTCCCGCGAGCATTAAGGAATCTTTTGTGAAGGGCTTCTATGTTAATTCTACTTGTAGTCGAAGATGCTTTCCTTCCTTTCTAAAGTGGTAATCATTTTATACATTTTTCATAGTCTTTATCATTCATTACATTATTTTATTATATTTAATTTTTGACATTTTTATTATTATTTCATTCATCCCATACAAATGTCTATCACTCTTCCGAATGTATATATCCATTCCAAATTTTCTTTGCAGGTGCCCTAATCATTAGTAACATGAATGTTTCTGAACTTTAATCACGAGATGAATTTCGAGCAGCATGTGTTTAGTAGAAATCTATGAGTGCAAAAATGAGGTAGAATGTGAGGTTTCTAACAAATTATTGAGGTTGGTGAAAATGAGGGTGAACAGATTTTATCTCAACATAAAGAAATCGAGATTTTGAATGAGTAAGTGAAGAAGAGACAATAGAGATTACTATATATGATTATCAACCATAATAACCTACAATTATGTTATTCTGGTGATTTTTCATGCATTAATATTGGCAAGCCAAAGCATCCCACTCATATTCCCATTGAGCTTTGCTCTTTGGTATCCTTGCAACACTATAAAAAATCTCTGAACATCATGAAAAGAGCTTCCCTGGCTGAAAAATCTAGGTAGAAGCTACAGAAAATGATGAATGAGTTGTGGAATGTTTTACGAACCAATAATTATGGCGTTGAACTAATGTTGCAATCATGTGGTGTTTCTATAAATTCTAATTTTACCCTAGTTCAAGGTCATCTTCTATAACCCCAAAGTTAAGAGTGGGCAATGGTGAAGATTTCATTCCAAGGAATGGGTGTTGGAATTTTAACAATAAGAAACTAATGGAGCTAACTAAAATTGAATGATGGGTTATTGTAATTTCTCAGCATGATGTGATAAATAGTCTTGTCCGAGATCTAATTGGATGTGGAGACATGAAAGGAATTTGGATAGACCCATCATTTGATGTGTTTCAAGAGCTGAATCAGGACATACGTTGCTCTCCTGTTGTGAGGGTTGAGAAAATGTTCGAGGATATCCAATCTAGAGTACATGGAGATCTATAGTTCATTCTCTGCCTTTCAGCCTGACAGGAAGAATTCTGACCTTTATGGTCCATGGAAGATGAAGAATCTTGTGGAGTTTGGCATAGTAACACAGTGTATGGCTCCTACTAGGGTTAATGATCAGTACCATACAAATCTGCTTCTAAAATCAATTCAAAACATGAAGGGTTGAATTTAATGTCAGCAACTGAGAAAAAACCTTAAATTCCAGTTGTTTCTAAAGGTTCCAACCATTATCCTTGGCATGGATGTGTCTCATGACTCTCCTGGGCAGTATGATATTCCACCTATTGCTGCGGTGGTTAGCTCCAAGAAGTAGCCTTTGATTTCCCGCTATAGGACATCTGTGTAAACATAGTCACCCAAGCTTGAAATGATAAATTCTATGTTCAAACAAGTTTCTAACAAAGATGATGAAGGTATCATTAGAGAAGCTCTCCTAGACTTTTATACAAGTTCAGAAAAGAGAAAGCCTGATCAAATCATAATATTTAAGGATGGGGTTAGTGAGTCACAGTTCAATTAAGTTTTGAAGATTGAATTGGATCAAGTCATTCAGGCTTGTAAATTTCATGATAAGAATTAGAACCCCAAGTTTGTAGTCATCGTTGTATAAAAAAACCATCATACCAAGTTTTTTAACAGGGATCTTGGGACAATGTGCAACTTGGAACTGTGACTGACCGAAGTGTTAGCTTTTCAGCTGATATATGTAGGAACTTGTCCATTCTCTATCTTGTGTGTATCAAAGGAGCACCACTGCCATTTCTATCATTGCTACACCCACTTGGCAGCTTCACAGTTAGGATAATTTATGAAGTTTGAGGATACTTCCGAGACATCGTCGAGTCATGGTGGTGCTACTGCTCCTAGTGTCATTGTCGTCCTTCAGCTTCCTAAATTGAAGGGAAACGTCAATAGCTCTATGTTCTTTTGCTGAGAAAAAACCACCTTTGAACCATCATTTTGCGTATGCTTTTGTATTTAGCCAACTTAAGACTTATTTAAGTTGTCTTCGAAGTAGACATGTTTCGGACCTTTTTGGGGTCTTTCTAATGTTATGAATAATTATTGACTAGCCATAGCCCTCTTCTCCAATGGCTTGTTTTAGGCTTGTTCATCAGTTGAAATGGTTATCCTTTACTCTTTTGCTAAAAAATAGGAAAAAAATTTAAAAGAAGGGTTCAAGACAAGAATTCACAAAGGTCGTCTTGAAACCAAATGAAGGATTTGAGTTGAAAACCTGACACTTGAGAGGGTTTTATTTGTCAGATGCCTAATATCAAAAATGCCTAATATAAAAAATGTCTAATATCAAGTTTCTGGTACTTTGGGATGAGTTACGTGTCTACAAATATTTTGGCCATTTTTGAAGTCCTTATATATAAGCTCAACTCTACACTCTGGGGTTGTATTCAGTTGGTTAACTTTGAAGAGATTGATATTTTGAGAGGAGCTTCACATGTATCTACATTTTGGAAACATTTGAGATCTTCTAAACATAAGCTTACCTCAGTGCTTCAAATTATATCAAATTGATTGGTTCAGGAACATTCATGCTAGAGATGCTTGAGGCATCTGACTTTATTTCTTGAGTTTTTATCATTTTCGTGATTGTCATGACTTCATACAAATTCTAATTCTCTCATTTCAAACCCCAGTTTTATTCATTTACAAGCATCTTACAAGTAGATTAACATAGTTCAAAAGAAAACAAAAATTTCTTGGTATTACTTTGAACTAATCTCCAAATGCAGGGAATGCAAAGTAGCCCAAAACCTTGACACTCGTGTAAAAGTATATGTCGAGGAAAGATATATGGGCTGAATTCATGAGGATGGTTATTCAATCCCCATCAAAGATAATTTTTCAAGATGTTTTGATCTGGGGAAAATAAACAAGATGAATGCTCAATAATGGTAAGAGATCTTTGAAACTGGTGAGGCTTATTATGCCTCAAATAAAAAATATAAGAGCAAGGGAGACATTCTCCGATCCTTGGAACAATAAAGTCTGATAGATCAAAAGACTCAAGAATGGAACTTTTCACACTTCTTAGTGACATAATCTGTAACACCCATAACCCGTATAATTATACCTATACAGATTATAGATGTCACCCGTATTTCTAAAACCATTTTCATTTCAAAACTCGATTTAAAATTTATTTTCTTAAAATGATAACTCATATTATAAAAATATCATATCATACAAATTATGTTTCGTTATAAACAAATTTAATTCAAAAGAGTTTTTTTATGAATAGTGAACAGTACACGTGGACAGTAACAGTGAACAGTGGGGGAATCGGTTCTTGTAGCATGGGAATCGGTTCCCCTTAAGCATTCTGGAATTTTTTTAACGTAGTTACTGTTCACTGCTATAGTAATTTCTAAATACATATAAAACTCATAAAAATTAACCTTTCATCATTATAAAATTTCCAGTTTTGTTTCCAAATTAATTCAACAAAATAAATTGAAACATTATTAATTACATGCCACTAACTAAATCAAATTCTATCGTAGGATGTCTTACTGATATTGAAATACACTCCTCGATGCTTGATGTCACTTTGAACTCTTTCTTCCATTACTGACTTTTTACCTATGCGTGAAAATCATCACACGCTAAGTATATACTTAGTGATGCAATTTAAAATAATAAACAATGCAATACAATTCATGCATGATTTACAATGTCAAATTCAAAATGCCATACAATCATTTTATTTGCATATCCAATATTTTACCATTTATTAACCATAAGCTCGTAAGCTTATTTTACCAAAATACTTACCATTTGTACCATAAGCTTGTAAGCTTATTTTACCAATATACTTGCCATTATTCTATAAGCTCGTAAGCTTATTTGCATGCTTACAATTTATTAAGCAATAAACCATAAATCATAGCCCATAGTATAATTGTATGAGGAACCCGATATAGGAGTCAAATATTGCACCGCAGTGCTGAGGTCGAGTTTTGCTCACCTAATAATGCACCGTAGTGCTAAGGTCAGGATTTACCCACCTAGTACACCGGAGTGTTTTGTACCGTGTCTTCACTAGAAATTTTGAGGCCTGCACTATGTGCCTTCTCTAGACACTCTAGTGCTACCTAATATGCAGCTGCTAGACTCTATGGCATGCCATTAATACCACTGAACCTCAATAACATACTTGGGCATATAGTCAATTTTATTTGATCAATCCATGGCAAAGTATATCAATACCATTTAACATTGGGCAATTCATACCCGCAATATCATTCATGATAACATCATATACAAAAATTAGTGATCAATGCATTTTATATTCAACCTTTGACATATTTAGAATATGTCAAATATATGATAAATGACATAATATCACGCTGCTATAAACAAGGTTGACTTATCACAAGTCTTCCTGATGATGTATAAAACATCCATGTATAATTTCATGCATGTATTGCACTCACCTTGACACTTTATATCTTTCAAAATATGTGCCTCGCTATTGTCCACAATAAGCCCTTTTATATTTGATTTGCTTCGATTACAAATCAATCACAATCTGTATAAAAATTCATAATGATATATATGTTAGTTTTGTACTAACATAAACATATCCCAAAATAACTCCATAATCATACTTGAAACTATTTACCACCAAATACTTTAACACTTATTAATTCCTTTTAACATGGGAACCAACTTTTCCAATTTACCCACAATGATCTCTTACCATTTAACTTCAATTCCAAGCATCCCAAAAATATATTCAACATTTAAACATTACTCTTCATCTTCTAATCCCTTTCCACATAAATTGTAAAATTTCCATATTCAAACAATTCAAACTGTCTTTAAAGAATCAGTATTCTGTGTTGATATACACACTGAAATTCAATTCTGTTTCTTCCGTTGAAAACTAGACTCGAATACGAATCTATCTATATAAATAAATCCTTCTAATTCATTCTGTACAATTTATGATTAATTGTCAAAGTTGACCAACAGAATCTGTTTTGCAGAATCTGCTGTCCGATTTTTTTTATCTTTCCTTGGTTAAAAATTCATATCTTTTTGTATACTCCATGAAATTGATCCTCGTTTATTTTAAACAAAACTAGATCGATATATGAACACAAATATATAAAAATAACTTCTAAATTATTTTTATATAATTTCTGGTAAATTATCAAAGCCACTGCCAAATTAAAAATCTAAATTGTTTTCTTTAACTACATAGGTTCTTCATCATTTCTTACAACCAATTCTTTAAAATCACTTAACTCTTCAAAACCCATAAAACACAAGAATCAACATCCCCTTCATCACCTCAAGTTGAACTTAAACAT
Organism: Hibiscus syriacus; assembly: GCF_006381635.1. Taxonomy (NCBI): domain Eukaryota; kingdom Viridiplantae; phylum Streptophyta; class Magnoliopsida; order Malvales; family Malvaceae; genus Hibiscus; species Hibiscus syriacus. Next base: position 1,230,008 of record NW_024062907.1, read on the forward strand.
GAACCCTAGTAATATTCATGTCAAAATGTAGAGAATTAAACGTAGAATATTTTCCTAACTACACCGAAGTCTAATTCTCAAGAAATAGCTTCAAAATTCAAACTAAAAATTCTCATCCATAATTGATATTTAATGATAAATAAATCTATCACATGGCAATATATATTATAATGGCATTTTTTTATTCCATTCAATAAGAAATTCCATTTTTTCCCTAAATGAATCTTTTTATTCACCATAAAACCAAGCCACCTGATCCATATCATATTACAAAGTCAAATATAAATTAATTTGACTTTTATTTCCGAAATTCTCCTTGATTTTTCAAAATTGCGTTTTAGTCGCTAAATTCCACTGTTTCGATTAAATCTGAAAAATTGCACATTTTCAAACCAAATTTCTCTGATCTAAAATATTAAAATAATATTTCCAACCATTTTATAACATCCTTTAAATTTTTTAAAAATTCCAATTCGATCTGAAATTATCGATTCCTTACCAGCTTTAACCTTTTCTAACTTTTCTTTACTAAAATTCCAAATCCAAAAATATGATTTCTATAAAACTCCACTCTCAAGAGTAAACCATATATTTATGGAATAAAATTCTTTTTAGGAAATTATTACTTAATTCCTCAAACTTTTCCCAAGTTTCTACTTTAACCATCAAACTTTCAAAATTTACATTTTAGTCATTGTCTAAATTTTTGGGGTATTACAATTCTCCCCTCCTTAAGAAAATTCGTCCTCGAATTTTAAAACTTTATGTGAAAATCGTAACTCCCCTTTTATAAGGATTGTACTTTCTATTGTATATTTGCAACCCTAATTTAGGGTTGTACTGACTAGTAAGACTGCCCTCGCCTTATGCGAAAACCTCTTCTGGTCTTGCCAACTTCTTGAATTCTGATGTTTCCTCTTTACTTTGGGAATTTTTTGAAGATCATGTAAATCATTAGATTTGGAAGCTATTTAATCCAAATCCTCAATCTGATATGAAGATGTTCAGATTTATTTCTTCATATCATCTTCTCTTTCCCAAGTAACGTCCTTGACATTATGATTTTACTAAATCACTTTGAGTAGAGGAATCATCTTGTTACGCAGTTCTTTGATTTCTCAAGCTAATATCCAAATTGATTCTTCTTCAAAAATCAAATATGGTCAGATCTTAATTTCCTTTGATGCAATGACATGTGAAGAATCTAATAGATACTTTCTAAGCATCGACACATGAAAAACATTGTGTACTTTGACCAACTCTGGGTCTCAATTACCTCTATAGTTAATGCTAATTGATAATCCATCAGTCTATCTCTTTTTAATATCTCATAAAGTCTAATGAATCTTGGATTAATTTCCCTTTTCGTTTTTGGCGCAAAATATTTTTTCCCAAGGCGATACCTTAAGGAAAAACTTTATCACCTTCACGGAATTCAATCTCCTTTCAGTTAAAGTCTACATAAGACTTTTGCCGATAAAATACCTTGAGATAATCTTTACTTCATCCTCAACCTCTTTAAATAAAAATTTGGGTCAAAAAAATTTTGATCTTTTAACTTGAACACATTCAATGGTGTTCGACATTTTCTCTCATATAAAACTTCATATCGAGCCATCTTGTTACTCAATTAATAACTGTTATTATAGGAAAATTATACTGAAATCAAATAACTTCCTTTTTCCATAATTTCTTGGAATCAATCACACATGCACTCAACACATCTTCTAATATCTCAATAGTACTTTTTGACTTACCATCCGACTGTGGATGAAAAATCGTACTGAAATTCAATCAAGTACCCAAAACTTTATGTAAATATTTCCAAAATCTTAAAGTGGACTTTAGATCCCTGTCAGATATAATGGACACTGATACTCCTTGTAATTGAACTATTTTCTTGATATACAACTCTGTATATTTATTCAATGCATAGTCCATTTGCATCAAAATGAAATATGTTGATTTAGTTAACTGGTCACTATCACCCAAATGGAATCCTTTTTATCTGATGTCAAAGGTAACCCTGTAACAAAATCCATAGTGACTCTGTACATCTTGATACATTTTGTTCCCACTTGTATGCATAGTCAGTGGACTATAATGTCATGAGAAAGAATATATTTCTTTAATTCATCATTATGTGGAATACAAATTCTTCCTTGATAATCAGACATCCATCTAATTTGATTTCAAAGTTTTTATTCTCACATTTTTTCCATTAGTGAAATCTTTTCCAAACATCTGCCATCTTTCTTTTGTAGCTCTATTATTCGATATAAAAACATCGATTTTACTTTTAATTTATTCAATAGTGCGCCATTTTCTTTCAACAACAGTCGCACATCCATAACTCGCAAAGCTGTAAAAGTTTTCCGACTAAGTGCATATGCTACAACATTTTCTTTACCTGGATGATAATCAATGATCAAATCATAGTCCTTTAAAAGTTCTATCCACCTTCTCTGTCTCAAATTGAGCTCTTTTTGAGTTAACAAATATTTCAAACTCTTATGATCCATGTAGATGTGCCATTTCTCACCATACAAATAATGACGCCAAATCTTTAGAGCAAAAACAACTGCTACTAACTCAAGATCATGAGTAGGATAATTCCTCTCATGCATCTTTAATTGTCAAAATACATAGGCTACCACTTTACCTTCTTGCATAAATACACAACCCAAACCATTATGAGATGTATCACTATACACCATATACTCTTTGTCCGATTCTGGTTGTACTAACACTGGTGCTTCCGTTAAAATATTCTTTAAAGCTTTAAAACTCTCTTGACATTTCTCAGTCCAAGAAAATGAAACATCCTTTCTCAAGAGCTTGGTCAAAGGAGAAGCAACCATCGAAAAGTTTTTCACAAACCTTCGATAATAACCAACAAGTCCCAAAAACTTCGGACCTCTGAACATTCTTTGGAGGTTTCCACTCCAATATTACTTGAATTTTTTTATACCTTCTCTCGAGCACAATATGAATATGAACAACAAGCTCTATCTTTGTATTCGAATATACCCAAATGTCATCAATACAGACCACCTCAACTGATCTAAGTAAGGTTGAAATACTCGATTCATCAAAATCCATGAATGCTACTAGAGCATTTTTCAAACCAAACGGCATTACTACAAACTCGTAGTGTCTATTTCGTTTCCTGAAAACTATCTTTGGAACATTTTCTTCTTTAAAATTTAACTGATGATATCCCATTCGAATATCAATTTTTTTTGTAATTAGTTCTTTATTCTCTTAGCTCAATCACAACCATTCAATATAAACTCATAGATACAGGATTAATGCCTTAATAACCATCAATATTAAATTCCACCTCTCAATCTGGAGGTAACCCAAATAATAAATTAAAACAAATCTGAAAAATTCCAAGTTATGGAATATCATATAATCTTACTTCAGATACTTGAGTATATATCACCTAAGCTAGAAAAGTTATGCATCCTTTTTATATCATCTTAATTGCAACCATTGTGGATATCACGTTAGTGATGATTTCACTTTTCATCAATCATTAAAATTTTTAATTTCTCTATATTTTTCTAAATTAATCGCTTCTTGCGATTATTAACCCAACCTTAATGAAAAGATAACTAACTCATGATCAAAATGATCTTAAACTCGTTAATGATAATCTCATCGGATTCATCAGGAACATAAGCTCCTCAATCTTTATCGAACATTTACTATTTGTCCGACTAAAACTTGTATCATGGCCGTGACCTATGGGTCTTCTGCTATAATATCACTCGATACCAAGTCGAATTGAATATTTCTAATTTGAAATTCCTTATTTCATTCTTAAAGAAATATGCATAACTTATCCATATCCATAGAAATTATTCTCGAACAATTGAAATATTTTCAATCTCAAATGAAAGTCTCAATGTTCACATCATTCAATAAGAAAACTTGATAAATTTGTAGCAATAACTTCATAGCAATTAATGCTAAAATCACAATACCAAGCAAATTTTCTATTTTTCCTCTCACTAGGAATCTGACACTTTTCAAGTTCTTGAGAATCCATCTCAATCTAAACACTATTTCATTGTAACATGGAATGCTAGACAATCCATTTTCGCATATTTACCTTCATAATGTAACTCTATCTAGTTTTATGGACTTAATATCAATTCTCCATCCAACTCATAACCATTTGATTCACTAATAACTCAACTTTCTATAAACTTTTAGCAGACAACTTATTACTGCTTATTCATTTCCTTTTACTCAATCAACAATGATTTAAACAATTTCATGATTAGCTTAAATATTTCTCACTTATTTAAGCTTACCTGGAGAAACCTCAGAATCATCACTATATTCAGAAATCTCCTCTGGATCCTCATCTGATTCAACTTTTCTTGCAAGCCATTCAAACTTTTTAATCGATTCTTCCATTTCAAAAAACTTCGTTAAAAATTGGGCATTCTTCCACAAACTTGAGGAAAATCCTTTATAACATCCACCCTTCTAAGGTGTTTTACATAAGTCATATCGAGTCCTATTTTTGTCGATTTCAATCTCGATTTTCCTTTCAACATTTTCAACTTTCTAACATTTGTCTTTAATTCCAACATCTGAACATAATCAGAATCATCATACATTATTAAAGAGTAACTTTACTATCAATAAGCATCATCACAGTATATATACAACTATCAGTAACTTTTGACATCCTAGTGGCATGTATACACTTTTTAACTCAAAACAAACTCAGTTTAGTCCTAGAATCGGCTAAACCTGTAGCTCTGATACCAATAAATGTAACACTCATAACCCGTTTAATTATACCTATACAGATTATAAATGTCACCCGTATTTCTCAAATCATTTTCATTTCAAAACTCGATTTAAAATTTATTTTCTTAAAATGGTAACTGATAATATAAAATTATCATATCATACAAATTATGTTTCATTATAAACAAATTTAATTCAAAAGCTTTTTTTATGAATAGTGAACGGTACCCGTGAACAGTGGGGGAATCGGTTCTTGTAGTAGGGGAATCAGTTCCCCTTAACCATTCTGGAAAATTTTATTAACGTAGTTACTGTTCACTGCTACAGTAATTTCTGAAAAATACATATAAAACTCATAAAAATTAACCTTTCATCACTATAAAATTTCCAGTTTTGTTTCCAAATTAATTCAACAAAATAAATTGAAACATTATTAATTACATGTCACTATCTAAATCAAATTTCATCGTAGGATGTCTTACTGATAATGAAATAAACTACTCGATGCTTGATGTCACTTTGAACTCTTTATTCCATTAATGGCTTTTTACCTACGCATGAAAATCATCACACGCTAAGTATATACTTAGTGAGGCAATTTAAAACAATAAACAGTGCAATACAATTCATGTATGATTTATAATGTCAAATTCAAAATGCCATACAATCATTTTATTTGCATATCCAATATTTTACCATTTATTAACCATAAGCTCGTAAGCTTATTTTACCAAAATACTTACCATTTGTACCATAAGCTCGTAAGCTTATTTTACCAAAATACTTACCATTTGTACCATAAGCTCGTAAGCTTATTTTACCCATATACTTGCCATTATTCCATAAGCTCCTAAGCTTATTTGCATGCTTACCATTTATTAAGTAATAAACCATAAATCATAGCCCATAGTATAACTGTATGAGGAACCCGATATAGGAGTCAAATATTGCACCGAAGTGCTGAGGTCGAGCTTTGCTCACCTAATAATGCACCGTAGTGCTGAGGTATGGATTTACCCACCTAGTACACCGGAGTGTTTTGTATCGTGTCTTCACTAGACACTTTGAGGCATGTACTATGAGTCTTCTCTAGACACTCTAGTGCTACCTAATATGCAGCTGCTATACTCTATGGCATGCCATTAATACCACTGAACCTCAATAACATACTTGGAAATATAGTCAATTTTATTTTATCCATCCATGGCAAAGTATATCAATACCATTTAACATTGGGCAGTTCATACCCGCAATATCATTCATGATAACATCATATGCAAAAATCAGTGATCAATGCATTTTATATTCAACCTTTGACATATTTAGAATATGTCAAATATATGATAAATGACATAATATCATGCTGCTATAAACAAGGTTGACTTATCGCAAGTCTTCCTAATGATGTATAAAACATCCATGTATAATTTCATGCATGTATTTCACTCACCTTGACACTTTATATCTTTCAAAATATATACCTCACTATTGTCCACAATAAGCCCTTTTATATTTCATTTGCTTCGATTAAAAATCAATCACAATCTGTATAAATCACAAATTCATAATGATATATATGTTAGTTTTGTAATAACATAAACATATCCCAAAATAACTCCATAATGATACTTGAAACTATTTACCACCAAATACTTTAACACTTATTAATTCCTTTTAACATTGGAACCAACTTTTCCAATTTACCCACAATGGTCTCTTACCATTTAACTTCAATTCCAAGCATCCCAAAAATATATTCAACATTTAAACATTACTCTTCATCTTCTAATCCCTTTCCACTTAAATTCTAAAATTTCCATATTCAGACAATTCGCACTGTCTTTAAAGAATCAATATTCTGTGTTGATATACACATTGGAATTCAGTTCCGTTTCTTCCGTTGAAAAACTCCTTCTAATTCATTCTTTACAATTTATGGTGAATTGTCAAAGTTGACCAACAGAATCTATTTTGCAGAATCTATTTTGCATAATCTGTTGTCTGATGTTTTTCTGATCTTTCCTTGGTTAAAAATTCATATCTTTTTTGTATACTCCATGAAATTGGTCCCCGTTTGTTTTAAACAAAACTAGATCGATATATGAACACAAATATATCAAAATAACTTCCAAATTATTTTATATAATTTCTGGTAAATTTTCGAACCCACTCCCAAATTAAAAATCTAAATTATTTTCTTTAACTACATCCTTAGGTTCTTCATCATTTCTTACAACCAATTCTTTAAAATCACTTAACTCTTCAAAACCCATAAATCACAAGAATCAACATCCCCTTCATCAACTCAAGATGAACTTAAACATGAACCATAGTAATATTCATGTCAAAATGTAGAGAATTGAACGTAGAATATTTTCCTAACTTCACCGAAGTCTAATTCTCAAGAAATAGCTTAAAAATTCAAACTAAAAATGTTTACCTTTCTTGTTTGAAAGTGCCTGCCCTTGGAGGAAGAAGAAGCTGGAAATGCTCATCCATGATTGATATTTAATGATAAATAAATCTATCACATGGCAATATATATTATAATGGCATTTTTTTATTCCATTCAATAAGAAATTCCATTTTTTGCCCTTAATGAATCTTTCTATTCATCATAAAACCAAGCCACCTGATCCATATCATATTACAAAGTCAAATATAAATTAATTTGACTTTTATTTCTGAAATTCCCCTTGAATTTTCAAAAATTGCGTTTTAGTCACTAAATTCCACTGTTTCGATTAAATCTGAAAAATTGCACATTTCTAAACCAAATTTCTCTGATCTAAAATATTAAAATAATATTTCCAACCATTTTATAACATCCTTCAAATTTTTGTAAAATTCCAATTCGATATGAAATTATTGATTCCTTACCGGCTTTAACCCTTTCTAACTTTTCTTTACTAAAATTCCAAATCTAAAAATATGATTTCTATAAAACTCCACTCTTAATAGTAAACCATATATTTATAGAATAAAATTCTTTTTAGGAAATTATCACTTAATTCCTCAAACTTTTCCCAAGTTTCTACTTTAACCATCAAACTTTCAAAATTTTTATTTTGATCATTGTCTAAATTTTTTGGGTATTACATAATCAATAACTTATCAAGAAGAAGACGGCCATCTTAATAAGAAGGGGCATGTATTGTTCTGAGATCTCATTGTACCTATGATGGGGCATGACAAAAGACCCAAATCAAGGTGGAATAACATGATTCAAGACAATATTATATTTAGAATAAACCTTGCTACTCGGAGTATCAGGGGAAAAAATAGATATGAGAAGAGCTTGCTTTGAAAAGCAAGCCCACTACTTCAGTTGATAGAAGAATCTTGAAGAAACAACTCTGATAGAACAATTGGGTCAGAGACAAAAGGCGTCAGATCATATATCTAGCTGCAACAAGATTTAAAAAGCATTTTTTTTAAGGTTTTCATGAAGAAACAAAAAGAGGAGAGCAAAGACTTAATGACACGAGTTGATCATATTGTTTTTTAAAGGAAAACGCTTGCTTAACTTGACAAGTTTTTGCTCTAACATTGGAGTAGGCTTTTACCGAGATTGGGTAAGTGAAGGAAGACAAAGTTCTCCACTTTGAAACTAAAAAGAAAATAAAACAATATTTTTGAAAATATCATTTGCATAAAAACATGCATCAACATAAACATACACGTCACATGAATTTGCACCTTGGCATTATACATTAATCATCATGCAATAAAAAAACTTTGCTTCCTCTCTCGTGAGGATACCTTTATAATCTCTTTTGAGAAACTAATTATGTCTTTCTCAATATTGTTCGTCTAAAAGCATCAATCTAGTGTTTTTTAAGACTGTTTTTCTCTGAAATGCTTATTTCATTTTTTTCTCCTCTCATGAGGACATCATATAATTTTATTTTCTCAAGATCATTTTCTCCTCTCATGAGGATACATACAAAAAGGTCATTTTTACCAAAATAAAATCAAATAAAATACATGAAATAAACTTCATCTTGACATCCATAAAAACATTCAAGATAATCATTCATAAATGCGTCATTTTTTATATTTTTCTTTTAGGAAATAAAAGTTTGTTGATGACTAGACGTCTCAACATGGAGGAACAATGTCATTCACAAATTTGAAATCTTGGAGTGAACGATCAGATCTTCTAAAGGAAGCATTCCTCAACATTCAGGAGTAAACAGTCTGTCACCTTTGAGATTGTTTCTCTCCAAACAAATTTCATCTCGCTTGAGACAGGTTTTCCTCGAAACACAAATTTTGAAATTGTTTCACTTAAAACAAAATTTATCTCACTTGAGATTGTTTTCCTAAAAGCAAATTTCATCTCGCTTGAGATCATTTTCCCTCGAAACAAAAATTTTGAAATTGTTTCACTAAAAAAATTGATCTCACTTGAGATTGTTTTCCTAAAAACAAATATCGTCTCGCTTGAGACACTTTTACCTTTAAACAAAAATTTTGAAATTGTTTCCCTCGAAACAAAATTTTATCTCACATGAGATAGTTTCTTTGGAAACAAATTTCTTTCCACTCATTTTATTTCGCTCAAATGTTGAATATTTGATAGTAATTCCAAGAGTTAGCAGATAATTTTATTCCACAAACCCATGTTGAAGAAGAAGATTTGATTTTCAATTCAATCATTGGTAACCATGACTAGATATCCTCAACAAGAATGAGCAATGTCATCATTGGATTTGACACCGAGCAACGATTAACTCTCCTCAACACGAAGAATCAATGTCATTTTCAAAGATAAATTATCTCCAAATACAACTATATGTCCTCAACACTAAAGAACAATGTAGTCCACCAACCAGATCTCCTCAACGTGAAGGAACAGTGTCATCCTTAGACAATTAGACTTCCTCAACGTGAAGGAATCGTGTTGTCTTCAAATTATCTCCAAATACGGCTAGACATCCTCAACACGAACGAATAATGCCGTATACTGACTAGATCTCCTGAACACGAAGGAGTAGTGCCATCCTCAGACAATCAGACTTCCTCAACACGAAGGAACCGTGTTGTCTCCAAATTATCTCCAAATACGGCTAGACGTCCCCAACACGAAGGAACAATGTCGTCCACCAACCAGATCTCCTCAACGCGAAGAAGTTGTGTTATTCTTAAACAATCAGACTTCCTCAATGTTAAGGAACCGTGTTGTCTCCAAATTATCTCCAAATATGGCTAGACGTCCTCAAAACAAAGGAACAATGTCGTCGTCCGACCAAATCTCCTCAACGTGAAGGAGCGGTGTCATCCTCAGACAATCAGACTTTTTCAACGCGAAGGAACATTATTGTCTACATATTATCTCCAAATACGGCTAGACGTCCTCAACACGAAAGAACAATGTCGTCCACCAACCATATCTCCTCAACATGAAGGAGCAATGTCATCCTCAGACAATTAGACTTCCTCAACGCGAATGAATCGTGTTGTTTTCAAATTATCTCTAAATACGGCTAAACATCCTCAACACGAACGAATAACGCCGTCCACTAACCAGATCTCCTCAACGTGAAGGAACAGTGTCATCCTCAGACAATCAGACTTCCTCAACGAGAAGGAACCGTGTTGTCTCTAAATACGGCTATACGTCCTCAACACGAAGGAACAATGTCATCCACCAACCAGATCTCCTCAACGCGAAGGAGTTGTGTCATCCTTAAACAATCAGACTTTCTCAACGCAAAGGAACCCTGTTGTCTCCAAATTATCTCCAAATACGACTAGACGTCCTTAACACGAAGGAACAATGTCGTCCACCAACCAAATCTCCTCAACGCGAAGGAGCAGTGTCATCCTCGGACAATCAGACTTCTTTAATGGGAAGGAATTATGTTTTCTCCAAATTATCTCCAAATATGGCTAGACGTCCTTAGCACGAAAGAACAATGTCGTCCACCGAGTAGATCTCCTCAATGCGAAGGAGCAGTGTCATCCTCAGATAACCAGACTTCCTTAACACGAAGGAACCACATTGTCTTTAAATTATCCAGATTGACCCGATTTCCTCAACGAGAATGAACATCATCATCTTCAGTAAACAATTTATATAAAAACGGCCAAAACTCTTCAAAACAGATGAGCAAAGTAGTCTTCAACACCGTATTATCTCTGGATTAACCCGATTTCCTCAACGAGAAGGAATAACGTCATCTTCAATGAAAAATTTATCTAAAAGTGGCCATATCTCTTCAACATGGATGAGCAGTGTCGTCTTTAACATCAAGTTTCAAAATGGAAGAGAGAACCAGACAAAAACTCGTTGTCTTGTTGTCTTTGCCCTACTCTTGTTAACACAAGAATGGGCAAAGAGGGGTAGCTGTAGACACTCATTTTTGTCCAAAATTAATTATTATTATTATCGTAAATAAAATATTAATATTATTTTGTTTTGTTTATGGGCAGGCCCAAAGACCCAATTACAAACAAACCCAATTATACCCCAAACAGGGCCCAATTCCACAACCCACAAGGATAACTCCCACACCAAATTACAAAGCCCAAAATGTCCAACCCGGACCCAGTTACAGCCGAACTGACCCGTTCAAATAGTATTTCAAAACCCTAGCTCCTAACTTGTTACCAACCACCGCCAACAAGAAGTTGGACCATCCGATCTTGCGCTTGTGATGAATTCTCTGACTTTTTAGCTTCCCAGCCTCTTGAGCATGTCATCGTCACCATCAGAGCTCCACACCACCACCTTCTTTAGAAACATAGGCCGAACAGTTATAAAAAACAACCCAAATAAATCAAAAGTCAAATAAAATCTAAAACCCCATTAAAATAGCTTAAATCCCGATAAATCTTATAAAATCATCCCTACCGATAGATCTCATTATTCCTACCCGAAAAGCTTCAAAAAAACACCATGCAAGATATATTTCGGGGGGGATTCATTCGAAGGAAGAAAAAAGAAAAACAGAGAGAGAAAAATGAAAAATCAGAGAAGATAAGATGGGGATTTGAACCAAGAGGAGAATAAGACACTTTCGAACAAATAACCCCTCAAAAATAAGAAAAACATTAAAAAAAATAGAGAGACTACCTTTGTTCTTAGTCGGAACATGATCTCCATCGAGCTAAAGCCTTCAATTTTTTAAGGTAACCACTAGTTTTTTTAGATCTAGGATAGAGGATTACATTTTAGGGGGTTTTAGGTTTGGTTTTCAAGTAAGGTCTGAGAGAGGGTTCATTTGGGACCTTTTTTTCTTCATTCGGGTTTAGTTTGGAGAAAGACTTATCCCCTTGGGTTTTGTAAGAATCGGCTGATGGGAAGTTAAAATGAAAATAGGGTTTTCAAACACCCTTAAAGTGGTATATAACCACACAAAGGAACGATGTCGTTTTGGCGCTAGGGTTCCATGCGTTTAGCGCATGGGTTAATCATGTAAGGAGAAGTTCTGATTTTGTAAAATTTCGTTTTGGTCACTTAAATACAAGTTTACATTTTTATGCTTCGGGCTTTTATTTTATTTTATCTAGCTTATATTTTTGTCACTGCAAAGTTATTGACTTGTTTTGGTTAAATTTGTGTTTTGACCTATTATTTTTTTAGATTGTTACGTTCTAGTCCTGTTATTTAACATATGCTCAAAACATGCTTATTTATGCTTTAGATCCCTCAAAGTTTGACGTATGTTTACTTTGGTCACCATTTTGATGTAAATAAATTGGGTTAATGTTTAAATAATACTTTGCTTCTCCTTATTTATTTTTATTGGACCGTATGCGTATATTTTTGCTGTGTATGTATATATGTAGATAAAAAATATTATTTAGAATCATAAATCTTATTAACCATATTTTTATCTCATATTAATTTTAAACGTGTACTTTGAAAGTGCATATATATGTGTATTTTATTTATTTTGTGCTTATTATTATTCAGTTATTGCAATTTTTGCATATATATATATATATATATATATGTTAGTATATGCTATAAATGGGATTATTCAAACATTGTCAAGAACACTCATCGTAGAATGGGGTGTGAAAAGTACCACTTCACAGGAATAGTGTGATTCGTCGACATTCGAATGAAATGTAAATTTGAAATCAATCGAGTTTTATTTATTTATTAAGATAATTAATATTTTAATTTGTTTTTATTATTATTTTCTTATTTTTATTCTAATATAAGTAGTGACAATTTATGCTTTCCTATATAAAAAAATAGGGTAATGAATTATTTCATTCAAATTTCAACGTTAATTTCTTATTCGATTTAATATTTTGAGGAGTGAACATTCTTTCACCGATAAGAAATAACTGGGATAGTTTTCCCGATGGAGGATAACGAATCACGGGATTTTTTTTCAAGTTAAAAATTTTTCCTAATAATTAATTCGAATAGATTATTCAATAAATGGATCATATTTAAATATTAATCCGAATTCACAATGTCCACCTTTTACAACAATATATAAGCGACTAAGTACTAATTTTGGGCACTGTGGGGTGTTTATCCTTCCCCGCACGTAATCGACTCCCGAATCCTTCAAAACGAATCTTTGATAACGCAGATCAATTTTTGTCTTAAAAACAATTTTTTCGTAAAATTATTTTAAAAGATGTTTTTAGGTATTCGACCTAACTAGCTCAAAGACTCTTATTCAATTTAATTTAAATTAATTCAAAAATCCATATTTTCTTTAAATAAGTCATAATTGTTTTTTAAAATAAATTGTTTTAAAAAATGGTTATTACAAACGCTATAAGCAATCGCATTAACATTTCAAGCTTTCAAACCATTTAGTAAATACAAATAACAATTTCACCTCTTTTGAGGTCTTTGAAAGTGCCTTAACAAATGTTTGTCTACAGTAAAAAAAACAAATTAACAGCAATAAATTAGTATTTTTTCCATTAAGAACGTGCTTAGAATTAGATTTGCTAATTTTGGACGCAATACTAGAAAAATAACTAAAATTTTATATAAAATATAATATTGTAAAAACAACATGAACAAGGCACGAACACACACTATATATATATATATATCAAAATTATATAAAAGTAATTACTAATTTATCAATATTTATATAAATATATCATACTTGAACACAATTGTAGCAAGTAAAAAAATATGAACATCAAAAGAACACAAGCTAGATTTAATTAGAATTTTGTTTCAAGTTTGGATTATAAGAACAAGCTAGAATTTTAATGTAATCTAGGGAAGGGGAAAATAGAGAAAACTTACATGTATTGGCACCCGCACCAGCTGCAGAAGATACAACCCCTAAAGTTTTGATTGATTCAATTAGTCCACCGTAGACAATGCTTTTCAGAATTTCCCAGTCATGAACTTCAACATCAAAACCTCTACGTTCAGAACCTCAATGTACTGCATGAACACCAAGCATTATAATTTCAGTTTAAGTTAAAAAGTTAGAAAATTAAAGAGAGTTTCAGAAAGGGAAAAATTGATATTAGAATTTGTGACGTCTCCATGAACCTATAAATTGATCGGATTCATATTAAGGAAGTTGAAAGCAACAAAAGTATAAAATGAGAAAGCAGTGTCTTGAAATATTGACAATGTTATATAGGCTGCACTTGCCTGTCATATGTTATCTAAGAAATCACATTGCCAATGTACAAGAGCCTTGTAGTTAAGCAACAAAAGATATGAACCTAGTATGGTTGAAATTATTACCAGCAATGGCATGTTTGCCTCAACCATCTCTTCAAGAACTAGTAAGCATTTCCCAAACAGATCTGTAACACCATCTTGAGAATTTGTGGTAGCCCCGGCCGGGTACAACTTAACAGCAAAGACAACTCCACTCTTTCCTGTCAACACATTAGAACCAATCATAAGAAAAACTGCAAGACTCAAGTCAGAACAAATGGGGCCAAATAACAAATAGGAGCTACTTGTTTTAAGTGCAGTTCCTCTACAGTTCCAAATAAAAGGACTAAATTAAAAATGGCTGTGAATGCAGGAGCCCGGCACGAAAAATAAAGAGACAGAGGAGTTTGGTAGAGGTCTGTTACATGTGAAACAAAAAAGAAGAATCTTAGATACCATATTAAATTTGAGACAGACTTCTGGCGAGCTTGATCTCATTCGGACTGGTTTTATCTGTTAAATATATTGTCATTAGTGGAGTGAAGTTGCTACGAGCAAGCAATGCTTTCAAGATTGATTCTCCATAAGCAACGGCCGCGGTGGTGGTAATAGGAGGCTTCAAATTTGGCATTACTATCGCCCTTCCAAAAAGCTTTGCACTGCGGTAAGAATACAAATTAGACGGAAAAATCACAATCATTCAAATAATATTATCATAAATTGAAGTAATTCAAGTCAACTAGGAGTGAGCAAATGGTTGTTTTGGTTAATTTGATCAAAGATTGTACAGAATTAATCAATCCAATACATGGAATATTTCAAGTAATAGATATTGAATTCAAACTGGTATAGGTTCAAGAATATAAATATGGAAACAATGACTCAAAAACACAATTTTTTTTATTATTTAAGACATTAACCAAAAATACCAGTTTAAGTGTTCAACTGAATTGAAAAAGTGATTTCAGCCACTTGAGCAAATATAATTACTCAAATTGAATGCCCCAAAAGTCAACAATAAGAAAACGTTGTTATTAAAAAGCAAAACAACCTGTGAGGGGCAACAGCTTGAAGAAGGTCAGCATCACGGAGATGAAGATGCCAATCATCCGATCGAGTCAGGGTGAGTTCCATCTTCGGTCTGCCGTACTTCGACTTTCTCGACAAGTCAAAATTTCGCGGAGGATAACTTCAATGCCTATAACAAAAGAAACAGTTAAATCAAGTACAAAGGCAAAGCAAAAACCATGAAAACGAGCAATGGTTAAACATCAAAAAACAGTGAATGATGGGAAGTATAAAGGTTATAATAGAATCTGATTCAAACAAAAAGAGCTTTATTCCTCTCAAAACTAATAAAAAAAACTTCAGAACACTATTCTAACAATAACAAATTAGCCATACCAGAATACAAAACAAATAAAAACCAACCTATCCTCCTCAGGAACATCTGAATGCGTGAGTTTGATAATAGTAACCCCAGGCTCAGGCACATCGAAAACAAGTCTTACCTGCAACAACAACAATACATTAAAGAAACGGCATCGTTAAACCCCCAAAGTATTCCAAAAAACTTAATAAACAGTCAAAAGTGGAAACCATTGAGCAAAGATTTAAAGTTGGCAACAGCAGTCTAACAAAGCACAGTTAACTACACAACAGTTTGTTTAGTCGATCAAATGACATAATGACCTTCAACCATGATAACCAAAAGTTACAGCAGCTTTCCAAAACATTTTTTAGACCATTCTTGAACCAGTCAAAATAGGAGAGGTACAACTATTGCGGAATACGGCTATCGGATAGAGCAAAATCGCAACTGATAATTTGAGAAAATAAAAATTAAGATAAAGAAGACACAAATTTTACGTGGAAAACCACTAAATAATATAGAGTAAAAACCACGAGCAACAGTAGAAGAATCTCACTATGAGAAAATAGGAATTACAACCTCTCTCGATCTAACAAGAAGAAAACAATAACAATTCTCTCTTGATAAAAAAGAGAAAACAACTCTAAAAAAAACTCTCTAAATTCTCTAGTATTGGGAGAAAGCAAGAATGATTTGGGATGGTTTTGAAGCTAAATGAGATAGGGTATTTAAAGTTGAAGCTTAAAGACTAATCTCGTAAATATCCTAAAGTGCAGGGACTAAATTACAATGATCCCTTTACAATAAATCAACAAAATCTTTCCCTTTTTTGACTAAAATTTTCGGTGTATTAATGCGCCACCTGCACCAAAAAATTGTCGCCAAAATCCCACCGAAAGTGGCCTGTAATTGTTGACTTTTCAATAATCTCCCACATGAAGATTTGATTGAAACAATCATATCTTCATACCATTCTTTCTGTCTTGTATCATCATGCTGCTTACGTTTCTGACAGGCCACAAGAGGATCGACACCAAGTAAATTTATCAGCATTGATCGCCTTCGTCATGAAATCTGCTATGTTGTCTTTGGTATTGATCTTCTGCATATCTACTGTCCCTTCTTCCACCTTTTCACGAATGAAATGGTATTGAACTCGTATGTGTTTTGTCCTTGAATGAAATATTGGATTCCTTGCTAGATGCAAGGCACTTTGACTGTCACAAAACAGAGAGACATACTCTTGATTGTGCCCAAGCTCCTCCAATAGCATCTTCAACCAAATTACTTCTTCACTGGCTTGTGTAGCTGCTACATATTCTGCCTCTGTTGTGGATGTAGCCACAAATGACTGCAATTTTGAAACCCAGCTTACAGCTCCACCAGCAATTTTGAACACATATCCTATAGTAGATTTGCTTGTATCCAAATCCCCTGCATAGTCAGAATCTACATACCCATTGATTAGTAAGTTTGATCCCCCGTAACATAATGCAACATTTGAGGTCCCTTTGATGTATCTCAGGATCCTCTTTACTTTATTCCAATGCTTTTTGCCTGGATTTTCCATGTACCGACTAATCACTCCCACTGCTTGTGCAATATCTGGTTTTGTATATATCATAGTGAACATCAAACTTCCCACTACCGATGCATACGACACTCGAGACATCTCCATCCTCTCTTCTTCGCTGCTAGGACTCATACTGGAGGATAATTTGAAGTTAATAGGAAGAGGGGTATAAATTGGCTTACAATCTTGCATGTTTAATCGTGACAAGATCTTCAAGTAATTCTTTTATGAAAGCCAAATCTTTCTATTACTTCTGTCTCGGTGAATTTTCATCCCTGGAATCTTGTTTGTTGGTCATAAATCCTTCATTTTAAATTCCCTAGCCAGTTTTGCCTTCAATTCTTCAATATGATCTTTGTTGGGTCCTACAACCAATATGTCATCCACATACAACAACAATATAACAAAATCGTTATCACTAAACCTTTTGAAATAAACACAAGGGTCTGCATTAAGTCTGTTGTATCCAAGGCACATAATGAAGGAATCAAATCTCTTATACCAACACCTCGACGCCTGGTTTAGACCGTACAGAGATTTGTTCAACCTGCAAACCAAGTTCTTATTTTCTTCTTTTTCTTCAAAACCTTCAGACTGGAGCATATAAATCTCTTCTTCAATATTTCCATGAAGAAAAGTTGTTTTAACATCTAGTTGCTCTAGATGTAAGTTCAATGTAGCACACATTGCCAACACTACTCGAACTGTTATTAGTCGAACCACAGGAGAAAAGATTTCATTGAAATCAATACCTTCTTTTTTAGCATATCCGTTGACCACCAGTCTTGCACGATACCTCTCCACTTGATCGTCACCATTTCGCTTGATTTTGAAGACGCATTTGTTACCAATTGGCTTCCTTCCTTGTGGTAGTGGCACAAGGTCCTATGTATTATTTTTATGAAGGGCTTCAATTTTTCTTGCATCACCATCATCCACAGTGAAGCATTTGAGTTGTTTATTGCCTCGTGAAACATTGATGGCTCAACATCATCTGTTAAAAGGCAGTATTCAATATTTCCTTCTATAACATAATATGAGTGCCAATTGGGACATCTTTTCACACGATCTGATTGACGAGTTGTTGGAGCTTCAAAACTCTTTGGTTATTGTTTATCATGTAATGGTTCTGCTTCAGAAGAATCTCCTTGTTCAAACTCATTTTCCACATGTATATGCGTAGTTTCTGACTTTACAATACTATCATCGACTACTTTTCTTTGTAGTTTATCTTCTATAAAGATAATATCTCTGCTGATGATCACTTTACGGGCAGTGGGATCCCACAAGCGATACCCCTTTACACCATCACATACCCCAAGAATTTGCATTTCCTGGATTTTAGATCCAGCTTTGAAATTTCTTAGGAGTTGTATATCACGTACACAATACTTTCAAATACATGGAGGTTTGAATAATCAACTGGTTTACCAGTCCACATCTCCATTGGTGTCTTCAACTCTATTGCAATTGATGGAGCTTGATTCACCAAATAACGGGCGGTATTGACTGCTTATGCCCAGAATGATTTTTCTAGGCATACATCCCTCAACATTACTCTTCTTCTTTCTAACAAGGTTATGTTCATCCGCTCTGCCACTCTATTTTGTTGAGGAGTGTTCGCCATTGTGAATTGTCTTTTGATGCCTTCTTTCTTGCAAAAGTCATCAAATTATTCACTTGTGTATTCTCCTCTATTATCTGTTTTGAAACACTTGATCTTATTTCTAGAATCAAGTTTCACCCGCGCTTTGAAGTTTTTGAAAGTGGAAAACACATCTGACTTCTTCTTAATATGGTACACTCAACATCTTCTGGAGTAGTCATCAATAAATGAGATAAAGTATTTTGCTCCGCCTAGGGATGTAATTGGTGCTTGCCATACATCAGAATGAACCAATTCTAGAACACTTTTTCCTCTAGAATTTGACGTGTTGAATTTCAACAGGTGATATTTACTTTTTATGCAATGCTCACACAAAGTAAGTGACATCTTTGTTAAGCCTGGAAGTAACTTTTTCTCCACAAGGACTTTCATTCCTTGTTCTGACATGTGTCCAAGTTTCTGATGCCATGGCATTGTAGAATCTGAACTACATGAGGCAACAGAGGCTTCTGCTTCTAGTAAAGTCTCTCCCTTCAGTATGTACAAGTTTGCATCTATCTTTTCACTTTTCATCACCACAAACGGAATACCTTCATGATTCCTTTCACTGTTCAATCTTGATTGCATTATTATCCAACAATCCGTAGGATAATAAATTTTTCTTCATGTCTTTCACATGCCGCACATATCGAACAAATTTAATTGTTCCACCATATATCTTCAATTTGATGGTTCCAACGCCAACAATCTCTAAGGCATGATCATTGTAACTATACACAGATCCTCCTAAGATAAGTTCATAATGATGGAACCATTCTCTTCTTGAGGTCATGTGATATGTTGCTCCGAATCAATGAGCCATATATCTGTAAATATTTTTCTACCTTCCACGGTGGTTGACGCTTCACAACATAGAGCATCTACATCATCTGAAGTGTTTGCTGTATTACCTTGTGGATTGGAGTTTTTACCTAGAATCCAACAATCCTTCTTCAAGTGATCATTCTTTCCACAGTTGTAGTACTTTAAATTCTTTTTGCTTCTCGACTTTGATCTACCATATTTACGACTGCTGCTTTGGGCACGTTTTGTTGATCTCCCACTCATCGTTTTCAACGCTTCTGCTTATTGAAAATTGACTTGTCGGTCTTCCTTGTTCTTGCGCTCTTCTTGTAGAACAACACTTGCAACGTCATCAAAGACTAGAATTGTGACATTACTATTTTTCAAGTTGATGATGAGTTGATCATACGAATCAGGTAGACTTTGTAGTAGAAGTTCAACACGTTCTCCTATTGTACATCTTAAGGATGTAAGATGAGAAAATAACGTGTTCAGTACGTTTAAGTGCTCCATCACTGAAGTAGATTCTGGCATTCGGAGAGTGTACAATTTCCTCTTAAGGAAAATTTTATTGTGCAGCGATGTGGCCTCGTACAGTTTGGTGTGATGATCTCATATCTCTTTAGTTGTCTTCTTCTCCTCAATGCTTGACAATACTTCATCTGCTAATGCTAGATGAAAGTTTTTCATAGTATTCCCGTCCATTTCGATCCATTTGTTATCATCTGTGAAATCTACCGGCCTTTCACTAATAGCTGCTGGACAACCGTCTTTCCTTAAGATGACCTTCATCTTCAATTTCCATAATGAGAAATTTCTCCCATTAAATTTTTCAATATCTAATTTTGTTGCCATAGCTTCTATTACGGATAGCTCCCACTATTTCACTATCATGAATAGTTCTCTGGAACCTTCAAAGAATGGGTAATAACTTCTTATTTTCTTATGTTGGAGGATCCACCTTTTGGAAGCAACCACAAAGACAATAAGTAGATATTACACACTCAAATCTAGCTATAATGCCAATTATTGCAGAATAAGGCTATCGGATAGAGCAAAATCGCAACTGATAATTTGAGAAAATAAAAATGAAGATAAAGAAGATACAAATTTTACGTGGAAAACCCCTAAATAATATAGTGTAAAAACCACGGGCAACGGTAGAAGAATTTCACTATGAGAAAATAGGAATTACAACCTCTCTCGATCTAACAAGGAGAAAACAATAATAATTCTCTCTTGATAAAAAGGAGAAAACAACTCTCAAGAAAACTCTCTAAATTATCTAGTATTGGGAGAAAGCTAGAATGATTTGGGATGGTTTTGAAGCTAAATGGGATAAGGTATTTATAGTTGAAGCTTAAAGACTAATCTTGTAAATACCCTAAAGTATAGGGACTAAATTGCAATTATCCCTTTACAATAAATCAACAAAGTCTTCCCCTTTTTTTACTAAAATTTTTGGTACATTAATGCACCACCTGCACTGAAAATTTTTTCGCCAAAATCCCACCGAAAGTGGCCTGCAATTATTGACTTTTCAACAATCTCCCACATGAAAATTTGATTGGAACAATCATATCTTCACACCATTCTTTCTATCTTGTACCATCATGTTCTGTACGTTTCTGACAGGTCACAATAGGATCGACACCATGTAAATTTATCAGCATTGATCGCCTTCGTCATGAAATCTAATATGTTGTCTTTGGTATGAATCTTCAGCGTATCTACCGTCCATTCTTCTACCTTTTCACGAATGAAATGGTATTGAAATCGTATGTGTTTTGTCCTTGAATGAAATATTGGATTCCTTGCTAGATGCAAGGCACTTTGACTGTAACAAAACAGAGAGACATACTCTTGATTGTGCCCAAGCTCCTCCAATAGCATCTTCAACCAAATTACTTCTTTATTGGCTTGTGTAGCTGCTACATATTCTGCCTCTGTTGTGGATGTAGCCACAAATAACTGTAATTTTGAAACCCAGCTTACAGCTCCACCAGTAATTTTGAACACATATCCTTTAGTAGACTTGCATTTATTCAAATCCCATGCATAGTCAGAATCTACATACCCATTGATTAGTAAGTTTGATCCTCTATAACATAATGCAATATTTGAGGTCCCTTTGATGTATCTCAGGATCCTCTTTACTTTATTCCAATGCTCTTTGCCTGTATTTTCCATGTACCGATTAATCACTCCCACTGCTTATGCAATATCTGGTTTTGTACATATCATAGCGAACATCAAACTTCCCACTACCGATGCATACGACACTCGAGACATCTCCATCCTCTCTTCTTCGCTGCTAGGACTCATACTGGAGGATAATTTAAAGTTAATAGGAAGAGGGGTAGAAATTGGCTTACAATATTGCATGTTGAATAGAGACAATATCTTCTTCAAGCTATTCTTTTGTGAAAGCCAAATCTTCCTATTACATCTGTCTCGGTGAATTTTAATCCCTAGAATCTTGTTTACTGATCCCAAATCCTTCATTTCAAATTCCCTAGCCAGTGTGCCTTCAATTCTTCAATATGAAATTTGTCGGGTCCTGCAACCAATATGTCATCCATATACAACAACAATATAACAAAATCATTATCACCAAACCTCTTGAAATAAACACAAGGGTCTGCATTGATTCTGTTGTATCCAAGGCACATAATGAATTAATCAAATCTCTTATACCAATACCTCGGTGCCTGCTTTAGACCGTACAGAGATTTGTTCAAACTGCAAACCAAGTCCTTTTTTTCTTCTTCAAAACCTGTAGGCTGGAGCATATAAATCTCTTCTTCAATATTTCCATGAAGAAAAGTTGTTTTAACATCTAGCTGCTCTAGATGTAACTTCAATGTAGCACACATTGCCAACACTACTCGAACTGTTGTTAGTCGAACCACAAGAGAAAAGATTTCATTAAAATCAATACCTTCTTTTTGAGCATATCCTTTGACCACCAGTCTTGCACGATACCTCTCCACTTGATCGTCACCATTTCGCTTGATTTTGAAGACCCATTTGTTACCAATTGACTTCCTTCCTTGTGGTAGTGGCACAAAGTCCTATGTATTATTTTTATGAAGGGCTTCAATTTCTTCTTGCATCACCATCATCCACAGTGAAGCATCTGAGTTGTTTATTGCCTCATAAAAAGTTGATGGCTCAACATCCTCTGTTAAAAGGCAGTATGCAATATTTTCTTCTATAACATAATCTGAGTGTCAATTAGGACGTCTTCTCACACGATCTGATTGACGAGTTGTTGGAACTTCAGAACTCTCTGGTTCTTTTTCATCATGTGCTGGTTTTGCTTCAGAATAATCTCCTTGTTCAAACTCATTTTCCATATGTATCTGCGCAGTTTCTGACTTTACAGTGCTATCATCGTCTTCTTTTTTTTTGTAGTTTTCTTCTACAAAGATAACATCCCTGTTGATTTTCACTTTGCGGGAAATAGGATCCCACAAGCGATACCCTTTTACACCATCAACATACCCCAAGAATTTGCATTTCCTGGATTTTGGATCCAGCTTTGAAATTTCTTGGGAGTTGTACATCACGTACACAATACTTCCAAATACATGGAGGTTTGAATTATCAACTGGTTTACCAGTCCACATCTCCATTGGTGTCTTCAGCTCTATTGCAGTTGATGGAGCTCGATTCACCAAATAGGCGGTATTGACTACTTATGCCCATAATGGTTTTTCTAGGCATGTATCCCTCAACATTGATCTTGTTCTTTCTAACAAGGTTCTGTTCATCCGCTCTGCCACTCCATTTTGTTGAGGAGTGTTCACCACTGTGAACTGTCTTTTGATGCATTCTTTCCTACAAAAGTCATCAAATTCTTCACTTGTGTATTCTCATCCCTTATCTGTTCTGAAACACTTGATCTTATTTCCAGATTCATGTTCCACATGTTCTTTGAAGTTTTTGAAAGTGGAAAACACATCTGACTTCTTCGTAATAGGGTACACCCAACATCTCATGGAGTAGTCATCAATAAATGAGATAAAGTATTTTGCTCTGCCTAAGGATGTAACTGGTGCTTGCCATACATTAGAATGAACCAATTCTAGAACACTTTTACCTCTAGAATTTGACGTGTTGAATTTCAACAGGTGCTGCTTACTTGTTATGCAATGCTCACACAAAGTAAGTGATATATTTGTTAAGCCTGGAAGTAACTTTTTCTCCACAAGAACTTTCATTCCTTGTTTTGACATGTGTCCAAGTTTCTGATGCCATAGCATTGTAGAATATGAACTACATGAGGCAATAGAGGCTTCTACTTCTAGTAAAGTCTCTCCCTTCAGCATGTACAAGTTTGCATCTATCTTTTCGCCTTTCATCACCGCAATCGTTCCACGAAACACCTTCATGATTCCTTTCAGTGTTTCAATCTTTCTTGCATTGTTATCTAACAATCCATAGGATAATAAATTTTTTTTCAGGCCTTTCATGTGCGGCACATCTCGAACAACTTTAATTGTTCCATCATATATCTTCAATTTGATGGTTCCAACGCCAACGATCTCTAAGGCATGATCATTGCAACTATACACAGATCCTCCTGAGACAGGTTCATAATGATATAATCATTCTCTTCTTGAGGTCATGTGATATGTTGTTCCGAATCAATGAGCTATATATCTGTAAATATTTTTCTACCTTCCACGGTGGTTGACGCTTCACAACATAGAGCATCTACATCATCTGAAGTGTTTGTTGTATTGCCTTATGGATTGGAGTTTTTACCTAGACTCCAACAATCCTTCTTCAAGTGACAATTCTTTCCACAGTTGTAGTACTTTAAATTCTTTTTGCTTCTCAACTTTGATCTACCATATTTGTGATTGCTGCTTTGGCCACGTTATGTTGATCTCCCACTCATCGTTGTCAATGCTTCTGTTTGTTGCATATTTACTTGTCTGTCTTCCTTGTTCTTGCGCCAATTTTCTTCTTGTAGAACAGAATTTGCAACGTCATCATAGACTAGACTTGTGACATTACTATTTTTCAAGTTGATGATGAGTTGATCATACGAATCAGGTAGACCTTGAAGTAAAAGTTCAACACGTTCTTGTTCTCCTATTGTACATCTTAAGGATGTAAGCTGAGAAAATACTGTGTTCAGTGTGTTTAAGTGCTCCGTCACTGAAGTAGATTCTGACATCCGGAGAGTGTACAATTTCCTCTTAAAGAAAATTTTATTGTACAGCGATGTGGCCTCGTACAGTTTGGTGAGATGATATCATATCTCCTTAGTTGTCTTCTTCTCCTCGATGCTTGACAATACTTCATCTGCTAATGCTAGATGAAAGTTTGTCATAGCATTCCCTTCCATTTCGATCCATTTTTTATCATCTGTGAAATCTACCGGCCTTTCACTGATAGCTGCTAGACAACCGTCTTTCCTCAGGATGGCCTTCATCTTCAATTTCCACAATGAGAAATTTTTCCCATTAAATTTTTCAATATCAAATTTCGATGTCATAGCTTCTATTACGGATAGCTCCCACTATTTCACTATCGTGAATAGTTTTCTGGAACCTTCAAAGAATGGGTAATAACTTCTTACTTTCTTATGTTGGAGGATCCACCTTTTGGTGGCATCCACAAAGACAATAAGTAGATATTACACTCTCAAATCTAGCTCTGATGTCAATTGTTGCGGAATACGGCTATCGGATAGAGCAAAATCGCAACTGATGATTTGAGAAAATAAAAATGAAGATAAAGAAGACACAAATTTTACGTGAAAAACCCCTAAATAATATAGGGTAAAAACCACGGGAAACAGTAGAAGAATTTCACTATGGGAAAATAGGAATTACAACCTCTCTCGGCCTAACAAGGAGAAAACAATAAAAATTCTCTCTTGATAAAAAGGATAAAACAACTCTCAAGAAAATTCTCTAAATTCTCTAGTATTTGGAGAAAGCTAGAATAATTTAGGATGGTTTTGAAGCTAAATGAGATAGGTTATTTATAGATGAAGCTTAAGGACTAATCTTGTAAATACCCTAAAGTGCAAGGACTAAATTGCAATTATCCCTTTAAAATAAATCAAAAAAATATTCCCTTTTTTTTTTACTAAAATTTTTGGTGCATTAATGCACCACCTGTACCGAAAAATTACTTCCAAAATCCCACCGAAAATGGCATACAATTGTTGACTTTTCAACAACAACTTCAACTCATAGTAAGAACAAGGATAATTGAAGGATAAAAATGGCCAGAAGGATAATCTGGTGGCAGTGGCAGTTAAAAGGTCATTAGGGTTAGGTTAGATTTAAGTTAGGATTATGTAATGGGCACAGATTTGGATCTGTTTGGGCTTGGGTCTGGGTTTTATTTGGGTTTGGTTTAAGGTTTAGTTTGGGTCTATTTTTAGTTTTGGGGTTTTATTGTGGGGTTGGATTTGGTTTGATTTGGGCCCTAAAAGGAAAAATGGTGATTACAACATTGTTTTCAATTTGGTTGTTAAGAGTCATTGTTGTCAAGTATAACATTTGTTGCTTTCTCTTGATTTTTTACTTGATAATTCGTCTTAACTTGGTTTGACTTCTCACAGCGATCACACACCACTTTCACTCGAAATCTCGTTTGATATGTCTAAGTTTTCCACACCTGTAGCAAGATTTGAAATATCTTTTGGGTTGCTCATCGCTTCTAGACTGGTTTCTGTCACCTAAAGATGGCTTCGAGTTTGATCTTTGACGAACAAAGCATCCTGTGATTTAGAAGAAAGCTTAGCGCTTGTCATTTGCTTTATCAAAGCTTTCCGATTAGAAAGTAAAATTTTTAACTCAAAAATTGAAGGTTGATTTGCCCACCCTTGTATTGAAGAAATAAATGGCATAAGATCTTTTCCTAACCCAACCGTGTATTATTCACTAACTCCTCCGTGTCCAATTCTGAAATTTCAGAACACAAAATTTGAACTTTCAAAAAATATTTTTAAATAGAAAGATTACCTTAAGTTGCCAAGGCTAATTCATTCTCAAAAAAATTGCAATCTAGTCGTATTTTTCTTAGTAAACAACTGTTGAAGGGTCTCCCACACTTGCTTCGGTGACTTAAAATCGTGAACATGATTATTTACTCCTTGCTGATCGATGTCTGTAAAGAAAATAAAGCCTTACCACTTGATCTTCAATTTCTGTCGTAATTCAACATTTTATGGAGTATTTACTGGGATCGTTGTGTCATCACCATTAATCAGATCCTACAAATCTTGACCCTGTAGAAAAGATTTCATACATAACCTCCAATAATTATAATTGTTAGTAATAAATTTTTCAACAGCAATTCCCGAAGAAGTACTCCCACATTCTTTTTGATCCTAACGATGTTCAAATTCTTTCAAATATAAAATATATTACTGCTGATGTTTTATTTTTTGGGAAAAATGAAAGAAACTTTGTATGTTCTATCTGCAAGTGATGAATATGTTAAAAAGTTGGTCATAATACAAGCTCAACGCTTTGTTATGCTCGTTTAGATCATGTGGTTTTCAGTTGCTGCAAAAGATATAAAAAAATCAACTTTTTAATGGTATTCTTGTTTTGAAAGACATTCATTATGATGAGATTTGTCCATGGTGTCAATACAAAAAATCTCACAACCTTTTTTTCTTAATTTCAAAAAGTAAAGCATCAACGACATTACAATTAGTTCACTTCGATCTTTTGGGACCAATGAGGACACCAAGCTACACTAGTATTCATTATGGGATAGTGATTGTAGATGATTTCTCTCGTTTCAGTTGGGTATATTTGTTGAAACACAATAGCGAGATTTTTTCTAAATTTGTTCAGTTCAAGCATGAAGTGAAAAAAGAATTTGGGCTACCAATCAAGTGTTTGCGTATGGATAATAGAGAGAAATTTCTATTAGATAAATTTATGGATTAATGTAGAGAGCATGTAATTCAATATCAAATGACTTGTCCAGATACCCCATAACAAAATAGGGTTGTTGAGCGCAAGTTAGCTCATCTTACATCAATTTGCTTGTTTTGGTTACACGCAAAGAACCTTCTAATAGAACTATGGGTAGCAACTTTTCAAACAGCTTGTCATGTCATAAATTGACTGCCTCCATGACCAGGGCGAAACCATCGTAAATCTAATGTGAGTTACTTTCGTATTGTTGGATCTGTTTGTTATGTTCATGTATTAAAACACAATCCAACTAAGATTGGTTCAAAGGCCAAGAAATGCATTTATGTTGGCTATAATACTTATAGGAAAGGTTGGAGATGCATGGATCCGGAGACAAAGAGGGTCGTCATTTCTTGTAATGCAGTGTTCGACGAAGTCTATTGTCATAAAGATGATGCTAATGATAGCAACGGTACAACTAGTCGATGATGTTACATCAATTGCGGGATGCACTCAATCTAAGGAAAATATTGAAGTCACCACAAGTACTAAGGATTCCAAAAGAAATAATCCACTAAGACAGAAAAGGTCTCCATCGCATTTGTCTGATTCTGCAGTTAAGATGAATCATTTTTCTGTTTTGTCTTGTTTTTTCATGGAAGATTCATGTGAAAATGAAGCTAAAGGGGTTCCAAAATAGGAAGATACAATGGTAGAAGAAATCTCAGCACTTAACAAAAATGACACACGAGAGCTTGTACTAAGGTCTGTTGATGCTAACTTAATTACTTGTAAGTGGATTTACAAGTTGAAGAAAAAGGTCGACGATACAATGGATAGATACAAAACTCATCTCGTTGCTCGTGGGTTTTCTCAATAGTATGGTCGAGATTTTGATAAGGCTTTTAGTTCCATCGCAAGACTGACAGTAGTACGAGAACTTATATCTTTAGCTGTTAGAAAAGGCTGAAATTTATGACAGTTAGATGTGAAAAATGTTTTCCTTCATAGTGAATTGGATCGTGATATTTTTATGGAAAAACCATATGGATTTGTATCTCAGGAGTATCCTAATCATGTGTGCAGACTTAAAAACCGTTATACGGTCAAGTAAGCTTCTCGTGCTTGGTTCGATAAGATTACACAATATTTTGACTTTTGTGGTTTTAAATCTTCAAGTACTGATCCGAGCTTATTTGTTAAGAAAACACACACTACATGCACTTTACTTTTACTTTATGTGAATGATATGATTATTACAGTTGAAGATAGTGCTGAAATTAGCAGTATTTAAGATGCTTTGATGATTCGTTTTGAAATGAAAAATTTAGGTGAAGTTAGTTGTTTTCTTGGTTCAAAAATTGAAAAAATGTGATGGTTATTTTATCTCACAAAAAGGGTATACAACAAGCTTGTTACAAAGGAGACTCATTCAAGAAATAGTAACTATTTTCAATTATCCAATTTAGATTTATTGTGATAATGAGAGTGCTATAAAGCTTGTTAAAAATCCTATGTTTCATGCTCGTTCAAAATACATTGAAACTCATTGTCATTTTGCTTGAGAGAAAGTGTTATCTCAAAATATTGAGCTATAGAAAATTCGAACTGATGAACAAGTTACAGACATCTTTACTAAGACACTCGCAAAGGCTAAGTTTGAAGTTTTCTGTTGAGATCTTGATGTTATTGATAGGAAGATTGCACTAAGGGAGGATGTTAGTGCAACTTGCTGTTATTTAGATTTGATCAATTCCATTATTTTAGAAGTCAATCATCAGTTAATTTTGTTCCCTTATTTGTGCAATAAAAAAAGGAGTACATGAATTACTCTCAAATTAATTGAGATATTTTAGATTTTTTTTAGTTTGAATAAATCATTATTCTTAATTAATTTACAACACTTTTCGGGCTTTGTTTCTTTGAATTCTCTTAATTATTTGAATAATAAAATTCATCTCATCTTTATTTTGAGTGTTCATATTTGTGTCACAATTATCATAATTATACCACAAATTTTGTGACATGGAAACTTGAAACAGAGTATTTTATTATCACACCTCTATATCCAAGCAAAAACTTCTTCCTTGTCTGTCAAACAAAGATAGGTGTTAGAAGGCAATGATAAATATAACGATCACACAATAAAATATATATCAAGATTTTATGTGAAAAATACCATAAGAATCCCATAAATAATTTGATCTCTAACCTAAATCCTAGTATCTATTTTAATTGAGTTTGTATAGAGTACCTCTAATATGTGCAGTCCAAACTCTTTTCTAAGCAGTGTTAGAGCCATTGTTTTTCCCCTATTCCGGGTAGCCCTTCAATTATCAAATGATTATCATCCCCAGCGAATACCTGCAGAACCATCAACATTCTGATTATTACAAATCCCATTACACATTCAACATTTTAAGCTACTTCTCTGTAGCAAATGAAGTCCTTCAAAGCCTTGGGTACTTGATACTTCTCTGACATTTTAAATGTTTGTCATATTTTAATTGATAATATGATTCTACCCTCAATATTTATTCTCCCAATATAAAATTTTACATTCATTTGTCCATAAAATTATGAGGCGTAATCTTTTAATTATACATTATTCTTTTTCCAATAAAATATTGATACGTGTGTCACCATCTTATCAGTTAAAAAATCGATGAATTTGGGAAGGATCAAACTTATGGCCAAGGGTAAACAACACTTAACTACTACACTGAGTTAAATAATTATTACATGATTAAAAAAATATTTCGATTAAACTGTAGTCGATACAAGATTTTTAAGAAAAATATGAATTTGGTTGACAAGTGATTGAACATAAGTCCTAGGGTAAGAAAATATATAAATACTATTGACAAATCATAGTTTAACATGAGGATTAAATTTATATTTAAATTAGAACAAAACTTATAGAGTGAATACGTTTTAGAGACAAAAATTATTATTATATCAAGTCACGTCATCATTTTTAGTGTCTAATATGGAAAAGGAAAACGTTGTTGTCCAACAGAAAACTGATAATAGTTAGATGACCAGATTTGATGTTTACCTCCACCAGGTTCTGGGATTTGACCCATTCAAGGTGAAAGTTGCTGTTGGCTAAAAGTGGGGAAGATACCTTCACTTGCGCATTTTCATTTCCTTTTTTTATCGAATTCTTTTATTCTACTTTCTACTTTTGTTTTTCTACTTCCCCTTCTTCTGATCTTCCATTACAGATACACAACAACGGTTTTTGTTTTTAATCTACTTGAGAACTCTTCGTCAATGGATTCTTTCCCAAGATCTCTCAATCCTAACAAACACCTCAGAGAACAGTTAGCTACACTTTCTCCATTTCCAATTTTTCTTGAATCTTGTGGTATTGAATCTCGTTGTTTAAAACCGTTCTAATCTGCAGATTCGTGAGCAATTTGCCTGGATCTTCCATGCTAGAAGTATTCGCCCTTTTGAACAGTGTGGCTGTAAGTTTTTTCATTACTTCAAATCCTTTTAATTTCTCTCTCTCTCTAATAAACAGTTTTTTTCATTTCCTATTCAGCTTCTTGTGCTTTTGAGGTTCACTTTCTGCTCTCAAGCCGTGAACGGTGAAGTTATAGATTCTTATAACTTTTTCTGTTACATACTTTAATCTGAAATTATGTGGCTGTGTAGAATTCACGAGTGTTTGTTGTTGGATCTGATTGAACAGATGTTAGTAGGAATTTAAAGTCTTACCTAGCCTCATTAGCTTTGGATTATGTCTTCGTTGTACTACCCTCACTTTTAATTTTCACTGTAAGTACTCCCAGCTAGCACACTAAAGATTTCGTTGGAATCCCCAAATTCAACTTTTGTTTGATAAAAAAAAGAGTTGTTGGTATGATAGGTTCTAGCAGAGTGGTTATATGAATGCACGATTGGGTTATTCGTATTGCTGATCTTCTCTAATGTGGTCAAAAGGTAGAAGTTGAAGATACTTGCTTATACGTGTTATTTCTTCAATCATTACTTTAATGAGAACTGTTTTTGATGTACAAGTATATTAACTCAAAACCTTGTAATGCAGAACTTACTGTTTGCCTTATTTGGAAGGACCTAATGTTGTTAGGGCAAGCATATCATCTTATAGGATTGTCACGGTATAGCGTCCTGCCTACTTGTATGTCATGCACATTGGTTTCTTTTGAAATAAATATCATTGCTTCATGTTGTGATAAATTTTCAGTTGGAATATTATTTCTAATCTTTGTCACATGCTTGTGTATCTTGGCTGTTGGTACAATTTTTTTAAAACAAATGTAATAAATTTTTAGTGGGAAATTTTTGCAGATGTTAGTCACAGTCTTGTGTATCTTGGCTGTTGATTTCGGAATATATCCTAGAGAATTCGCTAAGACAGAGACTTACGGGACTGGCTTGGTAAGATATTATCAAGGACCTTATTTTTCTTTATATCTTCATGCGTATTTGTATGTTTGCTATCAATTTAGCATGAAGTAGATGATTTTACTATTATTAAAGGTAAAACCCATGTTAACATTTAATTACATATCCTCTTAGATAAAATTTTTGTTAGCATTGTCCTCAGATCGGGTGTCTATATTCAATCACTTTGACTGGTTCAAAGGGGTATCTACATTCTTTGATAAAGACTGTTACGTATGGAAAGTGGATGTCTACATTCATTCACTTTGAGAACTTCTGAAATTGTCTTGTTAATATTTCAAAACTTATTCCATTTGTTTGTAATTTCAATAAAATTTTATGTTTCTATCCTGGCAAATAGCAATCCCAATTATTTTATCTTATTGATGTTTTGAACCTTTGCATAATTTTGTCAGATGGACCTTGGGGTTGGCTCCTTTGTGATAATGAATGCACTTACTTCACGTCAAGCACGAAACATCTCATCATCAATGTGAGACTATATTCCGGATGCTGGTGTTAACTTGTCTTGTGTAATGCTTATTATTGTAAATTCCTTTTCTTTTGAGCATGTGTTATAATTGTGGCATCACAATTTTTCTTTTGTGTATGCAGCATAGCTAAATTTGGTATGCAGTATATAGGAATATACTGTTTCAGATCTATGTCCCACTAATTTTTCTTAATGCTTCCAAAGGAGTCGGTGGAAGGCGGCCTTTAGATCTACAACCCCACTACTATTGTTAGGATTTGCTAGACTTGTTTCTACATTGGTTCTAGATTATCAGGTAGATATATTTCTTTGCACCAGATATTAATAGTTTTTTGCAATGGCATCGGATAAGTTATTTACCATGTCCGCTCACTAATATAAAATAGATGAAATTCTGGGAGATGGGTAAAATAATGCCCTAAACCAGTTTGTATTCGTGACCAGAAATCCCTCTGTATTTACTGAGAGTATTTTGCATAATAATCATAGTATTTATACAAACTGGTTTGAGTGAATGATGCTTTTTTAAATGTTGATAGTTCAACCTTTCACTTGGTGATGATTGATAATCAATACCTTTTTTTCCCTTTAATTCCATTTCTCCCTTACAGGTACACGTGGGGGAATACGGAGTGAACTGGAATTTCTTTTTCACACTTGCTGGTGTATCTATTTTCACATCCATTTTAAATGTTCCTGCAAAATATTCCGGAATTCTGGGTTCAATAATTTTAGTTGGTATACTTTCCTATTTATGCAGTTTGTTTCTATATTCTGATATTTTCTATTTGATTCTTCGTATACAATAATTTGACTTTCTAACTCTCAGGGTACCAAAGTTGGTTGACTAATGGGCTAAATGTTTATCTTCTTTCCAATGAAAGGGGTATGGATATCATAAGCAGAAACAAGGAGGGAATTCTTAGCTTATTTGGTAAGGAAAATTCAGGTCTCTACCTGATGTCCTATTGCTATATGCGTTTATCATAATTTTTGTTTGCACGTACAGCTTTTGTTCTTGGGGTAGTTGTTTGTAAGATTCTTTTGATCCCAATTCCTGAGCAAGAAACAAACTCTATTCTTTGCATTTTGATGTCAATCTTCGATTCAAGTTCACCTATCTAAAAACAAGCTTGTACTGATTAAATAACCTGAAAATTATTTAAAAAATAGAAAAAAGAAGAATTTCTGGATTAATTTTTAGTACCCGTTCTTTCATTGGAGATCTGTGTCATTTTGATTTGTTTCCACTTTCCACTGAATAATAGGATATTGTTCTTTTCATCAAAAATAAAATAAAATGGGGCTGGGCTGCAGTCTATGCATTCCCTTTTCATCATGTCATCTGATATAAGATTTTGTCAACTGATTACTTGTTATCATACCCAGGATACTGGGGTATGTATCTTATTGGTGTTCAGGTGAGCTACTACCTCTTCTTTGAAAACTCTCCTACCAAGAAGAGAAGCAAGCATGAAACAAAATTCAGAATCTGTCTTCTTTCGCTTGTGTTTTGGTATATATATATCTCACGTGATTTTTGTTGCCTAAACTGGTTGTGTTGATCCGATAAATTGATTGCAAGGAAAGTGACCTGATTTTTTTCCATCTGTTTGCTGCAGGATTTTAACATTGCTTATAGACAGGCATGTTGAAAGAATATCACGTAGAATGGTAGGACATACTACTCATCATATATTTACTAATTTGTAAAACTATTTTGGAATTAACAAGCATGATTCACCGCACTATGGAATTTCTGCAGTGCAACCTGGCTTATGTTCTTTGGGTGGTGGCTCAAAATTACAGGTTATTCTTATTTACTCTCTTAAATAAGTCAAGAATTTAATGTCAATGTTTGTCACCTTTTTGGTATTTAAGTTCATTACATTTAGAAATTATCAATTTAAAACACTCCTTTTCCTATAGTACATAAGATTAGGATTAAATCATTGGCAGTATTACTGTGTTTCTTGTTTTCTTATTATTTTTCTTTATGTAGTGATTGGTTGGGCACATGTTGAACCATCTGAGCCTTACTTGTAATATCTATTTTCAGCCAACATCGAATCACAAATGTACCACTGTAGATACTTTTAATGTTCAAAAAGAGGCTTGGACGATGTTGGTTCTATGATATATATGCATGCTGACTACTAGTTTAAGTGAAAAATGGAGGGTATTCTATGAGTAAGTTCCCTTTTCTTTTAAGATATTTTTGGTGGAGATGTGAAACTCAGTTTTACATTTGCAAATCAGTGTCTTGTGCAGAAATGGTGTCAATATGGTGAGACTGAGGGATCTTTTTTGTTCGACTTAGGAATAAAAAATCAAGTATCAACCATGACATTGATAGGAATTTTCGGGTCCAAAGTAGCCATATTTGTTCTCTACAGCCTCTCAACAAAAGCTCACTCAAAATTTTTCAGCGGGCCCTTTCTTTTTTTACCTTTTTGTTAGTCTCTTTAGTTATTTTACTCGGACTCAGATTTGAATGTTGAGTCAAAGTATGCGTGCGTCTCCTCTTACTCATGTTGAGATATGCATCAGGTACAGGTGCTTTGAAAAAAATTGAGAGACCGAGAGGCATAGTTTTTTTTTGCCGTATAATTGGTGAACATAGATGCGATTACTGACAAGATAATTAAGAGACTGACCCTTTTGAACAGTGAGTTTTAGGCTAACAAGAAAGTACCTAAAGTATACGATCATTTTCATTTAAGTACTTAAAAGTATTTTTTGGTCAAAATAAGTACCTAAAGTTATCTTTTTGGTCTAAATAGGTACCTAAAGTATTCAATTTTTTTCATTCAAGTACCTAAAGTATTCTTTAATTAATGCCACATGTCAACTTTTTAGAACTTAGATGATAAAGTTTGAATAGTTTAGGTACTTATTTTGACTAAAAAGAGGTATTTATTTTGACCAAAAAATACTTTAGGTACTTGAATGAAAAATAGATTATACTTTAGCAGGGACGAAGCCAATAAGGGCTTGGGAGAGGCTGTGCCCCCCCCCCCCCCCCCCCACACCACCCAGCCAAAATTTTTTTTTACCGTTAATTTATATATAAAATTTAAATATTTATGGGATAATTATGAAATTGCCCCACCAAAATTTTAGAAAAGTTATAATTTGCCCCCTCAAGTTGAAATCCTGGCTCCGTCCTGTACTTTAGGTACTTATTTGCCATAGTTTTACTACGTGGTGCATGGCTAACGAAAGATTTACCCCCGTGTTTCAGCTATTAGCAATGCGATTCCTCTCCGATAACTTCATTGGAAGCAAAGTTTTAGCTCTCCAAAGAGCATTTGACCGGAATTTATTGGCTTCTTTTCTCGTGGTAAAGAGACCTTCCCTCTAATTCATTCATTCATGTATGTGACTTGGAAGAAATTATTTGTTGTCCTCAACCATCATCTCAAACTAGAAAGAAATAACTTAACAGGTATTCTTGCCTTATCATTTTGCAGGCAAATCTGCTGACGGGACTGGTAAACTTGTCTGTGGACACCATATTCGTCTCTTGTCAACGGCTGTTTTCATCCTGATTTCATATTCTTTGACTTTGTGTGTTTTCATGGTGCTACTAGATTTTTCTGGCCTTAAGTATAAATTTTGGTAGGTTTACAGACGGTCAATGTTACGCAGTCATGAACCTATTAATGTCAGACTTTTAATTTTCAAAAGAATTGTGTTTTGAGCTATCGCTCTGCTATACCTCTATGAACCAACCAGGCTTCTTTTGTTCCCAATGGCCCCATTTTCTGGTCGACGTTCCAATTTCTGGAACTTACCACTCACTTAGACTGGAGAAATACTCTCGGTAACCATATGAGTGGGATTCTCGTTGCTGCAATATTTCATCGGAGAATTCGATGGGAGTAGTAGGTGGAAGATGACAATGTTGCACCATTTTGGACAATACAAGCCACAAAAACACTGAACAATCTGTGTAAAAGCCAATGCTTGTTTTGTATGTTATAATAAGATCCTTACATTTTATCATCAAATTTGCTTGTCTGGTTGTTTAGTATATCTTAATCAAATAATATTACGCCTATATCCTTCCTGATTCAACGTATCATTGCGTGATGTGATTTTATATGATGCACTATGGCATATAAGCATGTGAAATTTGGCTGAATGAGAAAGCATGGTATAATCAAAGTTGAAAGAAAGAAGCAAACCCAAGCCTAAAGGGCAACATGAAAAGCAGAACCAAAGAACAATCTTTGCAGCCTTAAGTCCTATAGGCATTCAAAATACATACTAAGGGTGAACAAAACTCGGTTCAAAATCGATTAAACCGATCAAATAGGCCAAATGCTCACCCATTTGAGACATGTAACTGTCTTTCTTTCTATATAAATTTGGGATATTCTTTTCTTCTCTTGAAAATAAAACTTTTGCGTCTTTTTCAAGACGTATATCTTTACACCAAGCAATGACCTTTTCTTTTCATATTTGAAGAGTTTCGTTTTTTTGTCCTTGATATCAAAACAAGAACCTCAGATAGGTTTAATTCTCCAAACAAACGAAAAATGGCATTGAGCAACAATGTGATAGGTGCAATCAACTTCGTTGCTATGCTGTTCTCGATTCCGATAATCGGTGCCGGAATCTGGCTCGCCAATCAACCAGACAATGCATGTATGAATATCTTTCAATTGCCCGTTATAACGTTAGGGGTCTTAATATTGGTTGTAGGTCTGGCAGGGTTTATAGGAGCGTTTTGGCGCATCCCTGTGCTCCTTATGGCTTACCTTGTTGCCATGCTCATCCTTATCATATTGATTGCATGCTTGGTTATTTTCATCTATGCTGTAACCATTAGAGGCTCGGGCCACACCGAACCGAGTCGGGTGTACTCGGAATACCATCTCGAAGATTTCTCGGTATGGCTTCAATGAAGAGTCCGAAGTTCCTACAAGTGGGAAAGGATAAAAACATGTTTGAGCTCAACACAGATATGTCCTCAACTGAACCAGAGTTATTCATCGGCTATAGATTTCTTTAATGCTCATTTATCTCCCATAGAGGTTAGATTCTTCAACCGTGTTATTATATTTTGATCCAAAGTATAATTAACAACTAAATTAAATTTTATGACAACTAAATTAAATTTTATGTAATTCTAGTAATAGAAGATTATCTGTTAATTGAATTATTTAATAAGTAAATATTTATTTTATATTTAACTCTATCAATAGAGAGTATATATTAGTCTTAGAGAATTATTTTGGAGATATATAATCATTTTGTAATCTATGTAAGGTTTATGTTGCAAACATAGTTCTGTAGGGCTATTGGGAAAGTGATTTGTGATACTATGAGTTTTGATATAGATATCATATTTTAGGTATACCATGTATTTGTAACCTTTCATGATCTCTACTTTCATAATGAACTATTATTTTTTTATCTGTAGAGATAGATAAGGCTAAATCAGGTAAATAGGAACAAATTCACGTTATAGGTGGGAGGGACAAAATAAATTTTTGGTATAATTATTTTTATGATACTATTAGTTTCAAAATAAATGGAATTAAACCTTGACCCAAAATTTTTATGGTTTAATGATTTTTAAGACATTTGATTTTAAAATTAATGAAGTTAAACCCTTAATTCTTATGGCTTAATTACATTTTAGGACCCTATTTATTTAAAGTTAAACAATTTGTCTACCTATATTTCAATCATGGCTACTGTAGACACACTTTATACGACCAAAATATTTACATATATAATTATATATATATTGTAAATATTATTATTATTTTTAAACTAACACATTTTACATTTTGTTTTGTTTCGGTATCAGGCCCAAAATTACATGTGGCCAGCAGAATACACAATGGTCCAGTAGTGACCCAAAATACGTGACCCAAGTAAACCCTAATCTCCCAGTCTCTCACACCGTTTGAAGACCAGGGTTTCCAGAAACCCTAGTGCGCCGCCTCCTTCGCTCAAGGTACCTCGCGCCGCACGTTTCTATCTCCAACAAATTCGAGTTCTCCGGCGCAAGACTCTCGACCATCAAACAAACGCCAATGAACGTGTTTCAACAAAAACAACCAATCATTAGTCTTTAATAGGATTTAAACTCCTAAAAATAGGATTTTTTTGTACTATAAATAAGTGTAATCGTTAGTTTGTAAAGGGTTTTTTTTTTCTTTACATGAAATAACAAGAGAGATTACATACGAAATTACTCAATAAACACGCAAGGCAAATACTCAGGGCAATAAAAGCACTTACAATGTTTCGAAGAAGGAAAAGAGGGTAAAAATCTAACTTTTTCATTTTGATTTGAGGCTTGCATGCTGTTTCTTTTCTTTGTGTTTGTGTTTTTAAAGAAAAACAAAGGGAAAGGGTTCTTTTTGCCGATGATTGTGGGGGCTAGTCGAGATCTTTTGATTTAGATCTAGCCCCCGAGGCTCGCTTTTTGAAAAAACCAGTTGGATTTTTAAAACGAGGGGGTGAAAGCTTTCGGAAAAAGGGGTTTTCTTTTACTTTTGCCGCGGCGACGGCGAGGCGACGTACGGTGGCCGTGTTCTGGTTTTTTTAAGGACCATGGCTGAGTTCTTCATCCTCGATGAACAAAGGAGAGGATGAAGAGAAAGGGGAGGGGGGCTCTCGACGTGAAGAAGAGAAAATGAAGCTTTTTAAAAAAATTAGCTTATATGCTTGGCCAATGGAACGGGCGGACGACCCGCGCGGTGACCCTGACCCGGGAAGGATCCGCGTGTTTTCACACTGAATTGGGTAAACCACCATTTCAGTCCCTCCTGTTCCAAGTGTATGTTATCATAATCCCCAAATCCGATTTTTTTTACCCAATTTTATTTTGAATTCGACCTTCAATCATGGTTTTCTTCCAAATTAGTCCTGTTACTTTGCTTTTACTTATTTATTATAATCGTTATTTTTTTATATTATTACTTTATATATATACGTATTTCATATTTTACTTTTATATTATTACTTTTTATTTCGTTTACAAATTATTATATATATATATTTTTTATATATTAATATAACTATGACTATTATTATTATCTTTCTTTTACTCATTATATATATATTATATATATAATATATATATATTATATATATATATATATATATATATATATTATTTTATTTTATTATATGTTATATTATTATTATGTGTACATTTCAATCATTTTTATTTGATTACCCTTTTTTTTACTTTGTTTTTATTTCTTTGATGGTCATTTTTATTTATTGTATTTATTTATTCATTGGTTGTGTATAGATTATTAATATTTTATTTATTTATTTATTTATTTATTTTACTTTGTTATTAACTTTTTTATTTTCTATTTTTATCTCCATTTTTGTTTCCTTTATTTTTAGTTTTTTCATTTTCGTTCTTTAACGTCTTTATTTTTATGGGAATTTCAATCAATCAAGGGTAAGTAATTCGGATCGATAGTTTACCTTTTAATTTAACTTTCAATTTTCTTAATTAAAGACAACTGAAAATTACACAGTACCGAAAGGGCAGTTCAAGGGTGCTAACCCTTTCTTGACTGTAACCGACTCCCGAATCCGACACATCTTTGGTAAAAACGCAGATCAGGTAAGATGGTGTCCGACCCACCTAAATTCGTTTTAAAATGGTCGGTGGCGACTCCAATCCAATTCATTCAAGTCGAAACCCAATTTCGGGCCCAACCGAAAGACGGTTGCGACAGCTACGTCTTTAACGGTAGGTATTGTCTCTTGCATATATCTAATTTTATGTTGATATCCCTCTAATTATTTTTCCGCTTACGAATTCCTTAACAC
The DNA here is from genome assembly GCF_006381635.1 of Hibiscus syriacus. NCBI lineage: Eukaryota > Viridiplantae > Streptophyta > Magnoliopsida > Malvales > Malvaceae > Hibiscus > Hibiscus syriacus. The sequence continues at coordinate 1,270,419 of NW_024062907.1, forward strand.
ATGTCCTAATCATATTCTAATCTAAATCGTCTTTCTTAAATTTTTGTTTACAGTCCGGGTGCTGTAAGCCACCAACAGCGTGTGGTTACACATTTGTGAACCCAACAAATTGGATCAGCCCCATCAGCAACATAGCAGATCCCGATTGTGTTCGGTGGAACAATGACCAAAACCAGCTTTGCTACAGTTGTAATTCTTGCAAAGCAGGGCTGCTCGCAAACCTGAAGCAAGAATGGAGAAAAGCCGATATAATATTGCTTCTGACTCTTATTGCTTTGATATGCGTATATGTTGTAGGGTGTTGTGCCTTTAGAAATGCCCAAACTGAGGACTTGTTTAGAAAATATAGGCAAGGTTATTCATGAGAAAAACAATGTTATTTTTAAAGAATAGGGACTAAATCCCAAATTGAGCGTAGTATAGGGACGAAAATAAGAATTTGATCATTATCTTTTCTTTTCATGTTTCATGAACTTTGAGTTGAAATTCAATCTATTATTTTTTTTAAGACACCAATTGTTTGTTACATATTTTATGTTATGTTGATGGTGTTTATTTTTTCTTTCTTTTTGGTATAATTACTGGTATTTGATTCATTGATGGACTAATCTAAGTCGGTTATGCAGAGGTAAGGGTAACCCTCTCAATTTGCTCCATTCACAAACGTCAGAATTTAAATATTTGATCTTACTTAAGGAATCTATGTCTTATACCACTAGACCAACTGGTTGTTTGTGATGATATTTATCTTTAATCATAAATAACGATATTTATTTGTATCTATCATTTTTCTAAGTTGTCATATTTTTAACCATTCCCTTGTATGATGCTATTTTATTCTTTAGTGTTTAATTTGTACATTTTAAAGATTTTAGAAAAAGTATGGATTAATATAATATAATCAATTCTAGTTTTATAAGTTCATTTTGTAATTTTATTGCATTCCCTCTATTCAACAAATATAACACCTACTATTAATTTAAAAATTCCATCAGTCTCATACACATTCCTGTAATTAATATTAAATATGTGGAGGGCAATTGTTGATAAAACCATGTTAAAATGAGTAGTAATAATCAGTAAGCCTTATCGAATACAATCTATTACACCGGTTTTGACTTGGAGATGAACAAATTTAAGTCAGAGTTGACTATTTTGTCCATGTCTTGAAATTTGAGTTACTCACAACACAATATTCTGGTCAATGGTACTTACATCATTAATTGGTTAAACCAACTCCAAACTAACCATAATTATTTTTTTATTAATTTGAAGTAAATATAAAAAATTTCAAATATTTGATATTAAATATTCATACTCTAACATCTTTAATATTCAAACTCAAAACTACAAAAAAATAATAATAATTTTTTTATTATTAAAATCACTCGATTCGTGCAATTAACCAATATTCATATGTTCTTAAAGGGTCGAAAAAAATAGTATTCATATCGTATTTTCTAAGTAATTCAATGGGAACGATGCCAAAAGTGAAATAATTAGCAGAAAATAAATATTTGTATGACCCCAGCGTACCACATAAGTGGGGCAATTTTCAGGGGGGCAGGCTATTGTGGTGGTCAAATATTCCCCACCCTAAACCCTATCTAATAAAATAATAACAAGTGGTTTAACGAAAACCAAAGGCCACCCAAATGCAAATAATAAAACAAGATTGAAACAGTCACGTACAGTGTATAATAATAAATATATTTCTCTTAAAAATTTTAAATTATTATATAATTAAAAATATAAAATTTTTATTGATAATTATTTTTCTTTTCTAGAGCTTTATAAACTCATTATCTTTTAAAATTTTTGAAGTCCTCTTTTAATATAAAATCATGCGCTTATTCTTAAATAAAAAACATACAAAATCCCAAAGCAGTTTAGAGGGGAGGTACTTCCATAATCGATGATTGCCAAAACAAAAATGAGACCTCAATCATACACACACTAGGTGGGGTTTGCATCACTGATATTTTTTTAACAACTTTGGCATTTCATAAAGGGACCAAACATTTACATCACCCTGCCTGCAATTATCTTCCTTCTTATCCACACACAATAAACATCTCCCTGGCAAAACTAGGGCTGCCCCTTATTTTACATGTTTCTGGAAACCCAGTCTCCAATTCTATATGTGAAGTACTTAGGGTTAAATTTGGATTTTAGTCCCTGTCATTTGTTCTATATGTTCCTTCCATTTGATATAATTTGATTCTTTTAACTTTTGTAATGTCATTTGTTATCTAAAAGGTAAACATCGGAAATTATTATTAGTTTAAAACGCTGAGGTTGATTTCCACCCCCCAAACAAACCCCCTTCCAACATTAGAAAAAAACCATTTGATATGATTAGTTTGAAGGGGTGTTTTTAAAAAATAATTTATGATAACATTCTAATCAAAATAATTAACGTTATAAACTGTTTAAATTAACTAATGATATTATAAAAATTAAGGGATCAAATTAACAATGTTGAATCTAAAAAAAATTGAAAGACCAAATTGAATTGCAATTTTGTCATTATACAAACTTATAATTTCTCAAAATTTCAAAAGACTTGAAGACCATTTAATCGATTATTGTATTTTTTTAATCAAATAATCGAGGGATCCCTCAAAGAGTACTACTTTCTGTATCATGTTTAAAGAAAAATACCAAAGTAGATGAAGTGCAGACATTCGAAATAAATGACGGCAATGAAAAACATCAAACATTTGTCAACAAGCAAAAGTAATCCATAATAGTGTCACTTATGCCCGGTAATATTGCTTTTATAAGGATATTAGGAAACTTTTTTTTTGTTATACTCCAGATCCAAGGTTTCGTCCTAATTAATCTGGATCGATTCGGGTCGCACACCTGGTTTTGGTGGGTGAGTCTCCTAATGAAGATTTTCTGCATAGATAAAGATTTAAATCTGATACATTACTTAAACAATATCAAACTGATTACTACTTGAATAAACCTGTTGACGAAGAAACTATTTTGGCTAACCGATCACCCAAAGACAAATGAATTAGTTATCAATATGACATTTGTGGGTGGCGCTAATGGACCCACGCCCGTTTGATATCAAAATATAAGCATCAGATAAGGATTATTTAAATTAAACGAAATGACAAGGAGGGTAAGATGAAAGGGACCCTGTTTTATGTGTATTGTATTCAATAAAAGGCAAGTGGTGAATCAAAAGGTATATTAGGATCAAAGATCATGCATATAAACAGCAACACCCATCAAATCAATCCAAAAGGGTGGTTAAGTGATATCCCATTTCGCCACTTCCCTCTAAGCACTATTTGTTTTTATCCTATATGGCCATATTGTGATATCCTACAAAGCCACCACCACCACCACCACAGCCACTAATATATATTAGTTATTAACAACGGATACATATTTTGCAGATGCATCTGTTGCGATCCAAGACTTCTAGAAAAAGTAACATTTCTTATCACCTATGACGTCCAGATTCTCCAATTTGACTTGTTGTCATTCTAAGACATTGATACCCCTATCAACTTGCATTAGCTTGGGTGTCGATTCTGAAGGTTCTGTGGGAACTTATTGAGAGATCTGTATGGATCTCAAATAATTTTCTCTAATCAATTATTGGTTTGTCTTCATATATCACTCTCCTAAGAGAGTGATAACTTTATTGTGAGTCAAAAAGTAGCTCGTACCTTATGAGATGTCTTTTGAATATCGCGTCGTAGATGGAAAGGTGATCCACTATTAGAAAGTTAATTTTGACAATGACAGTGTGCTTGTCATTCTCTAAATTCATAGGTAGCACAATTGATCCTTTTACCTTTATGGGATGGTTTGTGAAACTATAGAAAGGTCCACAAAGTTTCATTTGCTGTTGTAACCCCTACATTTTTTTGAAAAATTTTCCATTGTAGAATTCTTTTGAATTTTCGCTAGCAACAAATATTTCTCTTGATAATGAAGTCGTTCATTTGAGTTGAGTCAATCAAAAGGTAACTAATTGCCTCGTCAAAGACTTGAGAAGAATCTGAGTCTCCAAAGTTAATTTTCTAATCTTTTGTAGACATTAACCTCTTAACATTAATCCCCATTAACATCATACTTCCTTGGTATGATCTTCTGTTAGAATACTTTGAGGGATGGGTTCTGTAACACCACAAATTCTGGGCTAGTAATTTTGAGTTTACCTGAGATGTATGTGAACCTCGTGGAGTTCATAATTAAAGACATTAGGCCGAGTGTGGGTTTAATTTGTTGTGAATTGAGCCCAAAAGGTCATAAAAAAGGGGTCTTCAAATAGTAGAAAGATGTGGAGGGATCAATAGTGCATTTTTCCCATTTATGAAAAGATGAAAGTTTTATATCTCTTTTCATCTATCTTCTTTTTATTTTCTTCATTCCCATTTCCTTCTCCTTCATCCTCTCCATGTCCCATAGCTAAGAGTAAGTTCGTTAAGCTCTTTAATGTTTCTTTAAACATCAATTTCATCTTCAATCTCTATAGTAAACTTGTCTGGATGTTTCAAAACCTTGGGTTCTTTATAGCTAAAGAGAAAGTGGGGGGTTTCTTCAAAGTCTTATAGGAAAGAAGTGTGGCTAAGAAAGGAGCTTCATTTTGGGGTTATAACATCAATGTAGTGTATTTCTAATCCTTTGGAGTGTTAAGGCTTCATAAATATAAAAAATTGCTAAGATTTTAGTATTTGTGCATTTTAGGGTTTATATTTGATTTCATGATTAAATGATGTTTTATATGTAAAGAATGTGTTTTTATAATACTTTATGACCCTAAGTAACCTCCTAAAGCTTTAGTACATGATTAGGAACCAAACTAAGACAATAGAGATGATTTTTTGGTGTTTCCTGAGCTTAAATAAAAAATTATGGGTTTTGTATCGATACTGGATGAACAATATCGAGACTAGATGAACTAGGACAAATTTTGGGGGTAAAATAGTTATGTGTGTCGATTTGTTAGGAAGAGTATTAATATTGTCCCTACAGTATTGATATTGGGCCATTTTTCAGTAAGTAGAAGCCATTTTTAGTATCGATACTATGAGTAGAGTGTCGATACTACTCACTTTGGATGGTTAGATTTTACCTTTTTAGGGTCTGTAAGAGCTAAGGATGATTCGTAAGGGTGGAAATTAGTCTATGAGCGACACAAATGACCAAAGATACTTAAAAACACTCATAAGAGACGATTACAACCGATGTAACCATACTAAGTGTACTACGTCAAAGTATCTTCAATCAAGCACGTATTGAATAATTAAGAACAAGGATAATTGTAGAGGATGTACCGACAATCGGTAATTCAGATTCAGTAATAACGAAAAGTGTGTGCATTGATAACATCACTGAACTAAGATCATATAAGTCGTCCCTCCAATTCAAGGGATACTGGGGAAAAGCATGATAAGAGCGATTAAAGTGTTGCTACCTAGTAATGAGCCCGAGTCAGATATCGGGCTAACTAGTGATACAACAGTGAACAACGAACATAGTAATCATCATAAAACCATGAAACACTTAGAGATTTATCTAGAGAAATAAATGACTAAACACCCTTTAGGTGCTAATGACCAGAATAGAGTCGTTTAATAAATTATCAATAATAAAAAACTAATAAACCCTTGTATAACGTTCTAGATGAGAGAATGAGCGATATAGCGAATAGTGAGAGAATGACCTCACTAGTGTGTCCAGCTATGCTAGGTGTAGCTAGGCTACCCTAGCTGCCCTTGTGGAACATTGATTCAGGTGTTTGGCCAATGAACACCCTTGTGTGTTTGTGTGTATGTGATGATTGTCTTGTTTGTATATAATATTTGTATATGTCTCAATCAGTGAGTGAGGAACTTCAATGGCTAACTAGGGCCCGAGGCTGGAGCGCTCATGAGGAGTGGGTTAGCGATGTCAGTGTTGTGTGGCCTTTGGGCCCTTAGTTATGTATGTGTGGTTGCATCAATCAAGTATAACATATATCCTTAAATCTTATCTTGATTGCTATGTGAGACCAAGCCAATGTTGGGACCATCGGTGCACCCCATGGCGTAGTAGAAACAAAAACTCGATGGTCTCACCAGTGATCCAAGTATGTAAAACCGAAATCAGGAGGAAAGGATGCGAATACTTTCAATGGGTTCCTTGAAAAACAGCAAAGATAGCAGCAGCGAATAGTGATCACGAACGGTTCGTATCGTAAGCCTCCACGAAAACACGTCTCGGCCTCTACTTAGTTCACCCGATTGAGAGCAAATTTACTTTTCCCAAAAACTGTTTTGAGAAAAACTGCTGAAGAAGAAACAGCTGCTAGACCTTACCTCACTTTAAATATCCAAGTTACCCTAACATGTTAAGGGTTTTAAGTTATTTTGAATTAATTAAAATGTTATTTAATTAATTCAAATTAAATATCCATTAAAGACTTATAATCCGAATTACAATCTTTAATGTTTATTTAAACTCTTATTTAATTATTCCGAATTAAATTTCTATTAAAAGAGTTGTAATCAGAATTACATTATTTTAATGTTTACTTACTATATTCGAGATAATTAAAATCATATATATATCAAATATACATATATTAACTCTAGATATATTTTAGTAACGTACAACAAATTGTACATCTTTTCTCATTTCAATCCTGGGGTGTGACCTTGTAGGTTCTTGTAACATTAGTAGTAATTATTAGAACAATTCTAATATTACATTCAATGAGTGACATCTAGCAATATATCATTGTCACCTAAGTTACAAGAAATTATGATTCGAGATATCATCTTCGTGATTAACTCTTTTATGTATTACATCCTTTTGTCCTTTATATCTAGAATAGGCACAAGTCTTGGAATAGTCACACTTGTATAGCCCATCTATTGTTTCTTGATATCTAGAGTAAACTATAATTAACGAATAATTTGTGATATCTCATATCAACTTATTCGAGCATGATCATATATTTCTAGTCTCACTAAATCAAGTGGCCTGTGATATATTTCCTATTATGTAGGAAGGACAAATCCTATCTTAATCATACACACCCCACTACATATATCGAGATATATTCAATAGCAGTCTTTTAGTACAACCAATTATAGAGCTTGTTTAACTGTATCAAAACATACAACAATATATGTTTGGATAACATTGATCTCAAGTCTGAGGATTATACAGATAATAATCACCATGAGCAATATTATGACCGTCACATAATAATCCAAGACCTATGCTCATAGTGGGTAAATCCAATACATTGTTCTCTAACAATATAATCATGTATCAATTCTGACATCTCTTGTCAATGACAACTCATTGTCATCAATCAATAACATGTTAGCATTAAGCGTATTATTATTGTCTATGCCCATAATAATACTTGATTATGGATCTTCTAATACTAATAATGTTATTATATGAACTTTATTATCTTTCAGTTTATGTTAAAAAAGACATATAACTGAAAATAATAGTGGCAATGACTTTATTCAATAAAATTGGTAAATAAATGTATTATTACTGTCGCAACCGTCTTTCAAGTGGGCCCGAAATTTGGCTTCGACTTGAAATTAAATATTAGGAGTCGCCACCGATCATTTATTTTTTGTAAAAAATTTGGTTGATCAGAGATACCATATTACCTGATCTGCGTTTTACCATAAATATGTCGGGTTCGGGAGTCGGTTACAATCAAGGAAGGATTAGCGCCCTTGAACTGCCCTTTCGGTACCATTTAATTTGTCGGTTGTCTTAATTGCAAAAATTTAAATTTAAATTGAAATTTAGAAATTCGATTCAAAAATACCTTTGATTGATTAAAATTATCGTAAAAAATCATAAATAAAGTAAGAAAATAAAACAAACAAACACAAAGAGTTAGTATTAAAATCGAAATAAAAAATAGTAACTAAAAGGAATAAAAGAAAATTCAAATTAAAAATTAAATTGGAAATAATTAAAATTTATGGATCGAATTAATTTTAGGAACGAGCTGCAAAAGAAAAACAGAAACTTAAAGGATTAAATAGCAAAAGGAAAAAAGAGTAAAGTACAAAAATAGAACAAATAGAAAATTAAAGGATTAAAATAGTATTAATAGAAACTAGAAAGACAATAACTAAATTCAAATAAAAAACATAACAATTTAATGACTAAATTAAAACTAAGTAAAATATAGAGTTTAAAATAAAACAAATGCACATAATGATCATAATATTAAAACATGGCTAGACTAGGGGGACATGGGTGATTTGACCCTAAATCTAATGACTTAAATGTAACACATTGAACGAAAGATTAAACTAAAATTAGTGACTAGAAAGGAAAAAGCTATGAAATAATGATGAGTTAACGTATGATTTACCCAAAATTAAAATATAAGCAATTCCATTTCTTATTGATTTCCAGAACACGTGAACCCTTAAAAAAATCCCTTTCCCATTTTTATTCTTATTATGCGCATGGAGCCCTAACATTTTCCCCTTTTCTTCGTTCAACACTCAACCCCTCTCCACAACATACTGCTTTCCAACAAATCCACCTTCATCGCTTCTCTAAACCCAACGACGACGATACCCCAACTCCGGCGATGCTCCCTCGACACAGGTAAGATTTCAATCTACCCCTTTATATTTTTTATTATTTGCTGTAACTGAAATCGTTGGATATTATAAAACATGGTGATTATTTATGTTCGATATACATGAGTATTTTTAAGGAAAAATAAAAATCATATTTTTATTTATAAAAATAAAAATAAAAATAAAATAAATACCGAACTTAAATAGCAAATAAATATATGAAAAGAAAAATATATTCGAATGTAAAAAAATCAAATAACCTTAAAAATATTGCTTGTACTTCTGCTGAAAAAACCCGAGAGACTTCCTCCCCTTACAATTGTTTCCCCTGCCTTTCTCCTCCCCCTATCTTCGTATATAAATGTTATATTTATAGGAAAATAAAATACTGTTTTTAGTCTTCTAATCGATTCCTAAAGTCTAATAGTTGTTGTATGGTTGTTGGTGATTAGCGTCGTGAAAATCGGATGTGGGGACGTGTTGCCGTGAAACGCGGGCGCGGCTGTTGGAGTCTTAAAGCGATGCACTAGGGTTTTTTGGAAACCTTGATCTTAAAATGGGTCTGGGCCGTTTGGGTTTTTGGTTGTTGGGCCTTGTCCCTGATTTATTGGTCTTGGACCTATACAAAAATAAATAATGAATATATAAATATATAATAAATATAATATATGTGTAAAATATGTGATAGAAATGACGTGTCTAAAGCTGCCCCTCTGTTGTAGAGTTGAATCCGATGTTAAGACTTTGAATGAAATCATGAAATGATTCCCTCGTCGTGAGGTTGAGTTTATATGTTGGGGTATGATATCCTTCGTTGTAAAGTTGGAATCGTATATGGCCTTTCGTTGTGAAGTTGAGCCTTGAGACTTGGATATCCTTCGCCATGAACTTGAAATCCAATGTAAGTTGCGTTGTCCCGAGTCAATATCCTTCGCTGCAAAGTTAAAATTGACTCTAGCTAAAACCTGCAAAATGATGCAGACATGTGATGGATGTAATGCTCTTAGGTATGCCTAAAATGCATATGCAACATATGTTATTTTGGGCTCTGGAGAGAAATCTCGATCTCCGGTTGCATGTCTGGAATCTTGATTCTGCAATCTTGAAGTTTTGATCCCTGATCTTGAATTCTTCAAATGTATAAATATAATATTCTTTTTTCTTTGATTTGGGAAATGCTTCTCGACCATCTCAAGTATGTGCATTAGCCTTGATCTGCTTCCGGGTACCTGTACTTTTCAACGAATCTTTGTACAGTAATATGCGATTATCTTTTGCAGGAGTAAACAAATCATTAGGTTTAAGTTCAATCCAAGATGCTCAAAAGGAATTGATTTAGAGAAAAGATTGTCTTTATTCATAAGGGAAAGAAGAACAAATACACGACAAACATACATGATGAAGTATGAAAGTCTTAGCTCTCAATAATGTGGATACTTCTGAGCTGAAAAGTCGTTAGGTGACCTTAAACGCAGCCTTTGCCAAGGGATCTTCAAAAATGACAACGTTCTGAAGAGCGCAACCTTTCTAACTCATTGATTCTGTAGAAGATTTAGGTGCCGGGATATTTCCACTGTTTGGATTTCTTGAGTCAATATCCAAATCGCCCTTTCGAGTTTTTAACTTGGACCCATCCTTTGGATTGCAAGACGCCCTCTACGGGTTTTCATCTTGAACCCACCTTATTTTCCTTTTCTCTTTCTTTTTGTTCTCTTTTTTTCAATTTAGGGCGCCCTTTCGAGTTTTCACCCTAAACGTTTTTCCTTTTCTTTTTTTTTGACTTAGGTCGCCCTCTCGGGTTTTCATCCTAAGAGAAGTATTTCTTGACTGCATCTGAATTGATAGGATGTGGCAGTTTAGGTCCGTCAATTTAATCAGGACAAGGGCTCCTCTGGAAAATGCCTTTTTTACGACATAAGGTCCTTCCCATTTGGCGTCCATTTTCCTCGGGAATTTTGGACTGGCCAAATTCTCTTTAGCACCAGATCTCCTTCTCGGAATATTCTCGGGCGCACCTTCTTGTCATGTGCTCGAATCATTCATTTCTGATATATTTGACCATGGTGAATGGCTTTCAGTCTCTTTTCCTCTATCAGATTAAGCTGATCATATCTGGATTGCACCCATTCTGCGTCATCCAGTTTGACTTCTATCAGGACCCAGAGTGACGGAATTTCTTCTTCAATGGGCAGTACTGCTTCCATTCTATAAGCTAGTGAAAATAGAGTTGTCCCAGTCGAGGTTCGTACCGAGGTTTGGTAAGCAAACAAAGCGAAAGAAAACTTTTCATGCCAGTCTTTGTAGGTTTCGGTCGTTTTCTCCACTATCTTTTTAATGTTTTTATTCGTTACTTCTACTGCTCCATTTATCTTTTGTCTGTAGGTAGTGGAATTGTGATGCTTTATGTTGAATTGTTCACAAGCAACCTTCATCATTTTGTTGTTCAAGTTTGTAGCATTATCGGTGATGATTCTTTCAGGTAAACCATACCGACATATGATCTCTTTCTTCAAAAACTTGCAAATAGTGGACTGAGTGACACTAGCGTAGGAAGCAACCTCTACCCACTTGGTGAAATAATCGATGGCTACAAGGATAAAACGGTGACCATTTAAAGCCTTTGGATGTATTTGCTCGATAACGTCCATGCCCCCACATAGAGAAAGGCCATGGTGACGTCATGACATGAAGCGGATGAGGTGGAACATTTATTTTGTCTCCGTAAATTTGGCATTTATGACATCTTCTTGCATAGTTGATGCAATCACTTTCCAGTGTGGACCAGAAATATCCGCATCTCATTATTTGTCTCGACATCATATGTCCATTTGCATGTGTTCCACATACTCCGTCATGTATTCTTCCACTATCATCTAGCCTCTTCTGTATCTACGCACCTTAATAGGACTCGATCATGACTTTTCTTGTACAAGACCTCTCCATCAAGGACATATCCAGCTGCCATCCTTCTAATGGTTCTTTTATCAGTTTCAGTGACTTCTTTTGGAAATTTCGATGCTTGATGTATTGTAAAATGTCATAGTACCAAGGCTTAGTGTCTTTCACTTCCTCGATTTGGTAACAATGAGCTGGGTATTTATATGACTGCATGTTAATTGACATCATTTCAGACTCTTCGCCAGCCTTGAATACAGTTGCCAAGGTAGCTAGAGCATCAACCATTTGATTTTCTTCTCTTGGTACATAGTGGAAGGTGACCCCATCAAACTCTTCAAGCAGATCCAATACTAGTTTCCGGTACTCTACCAGCTTTACATCATTGGTTTCCCATTCTCCATGGAGCTGATAGATTACTAAGGCTGAGTCTCCGTATACCCTTAAGGCCTTTATATTTTGCCCCAATGCCGCTCGAATTCCCAAGACACAGGCTTCATACTCTGCCATGTTATTGGAGCAATCGAAGTTCAGTCTGCTAGTAAATGGTTAGTGACTCCCTTCTGGAGAGATCAAGATTTCCCCAATACCATGTCTTAATGCATTTGATGCACCATCGAAATGCATTCTCCAAGAACTATATGCTGAAGACTCTATTTTTTCTAAGGATATAACCTCAAGTCTTCGTCTAGGAAATCAAAGTCCAACGGCTCATAGTTCTTATCGGTTCTGCTTGCTAAGAAATTTGATATGGCACTTCCTTTTACTACTTTCTGGCTCACATACTCAATGTCGAATTCAGATAATAACATCTGCCATCGGGCTAACCTTCCAGATAGAGCAGGCACACACATCATGTACTTTAGTGGGTCTAACTTGGAAATCAACCAAGTCGTGTGATACAATATGTATTATCGGAGTCTTTTTGTAGCCCATACTAGAGCACAACAAACCTTCTCGATAGGAGGATATCTGACCTCGCAATCAGTGAACTTTTTGCTCAGATAATATATGGCTCTTTCCTTTCTTCCAGATTCGTCATGTTAACCCAGGACACACCCTATTGAGTTCTCAAATATGGATAGATATAAGAACAGAGGTTTTCCTGTGACAGGGGACATCAGGATAGGAGTACGAGAAAATACTCCTTTACTTTTTCGAATGCAATCTGGCAGTTTTCATCCCATGTTCCAGGGTTGTTCTTTCAAAGAAGACGAAAGATATGGTCATATTTATTGGTTAACTGAGATATGAATCGTGCTACGTAGTTCAATCTTCCCAGGAAACCTCGGACCTCTTTTTGTGTTCGTGGGGGAGGCAGATTCTGGATAACCTTGACTTTATCAGGATCAACCTCGATGCCTTTCCTACTTACCACGAAGCCTAATAACTTCCCGTATATTACCCCAAAAGTGCATTTTCTAGGGTTCGGTTTTAGCTGGAACTTTCTCAATCTCTGGAAGAGCTTTCTCATATTCTCGACATGTTCATTCTCAGTTTGTGTCTTGACAATCATGTCGTTGACATAAAACTCGATCTCTTTATGCATCATATTGTGAAACAGGGTCACTATAGCTCTCTGATAAGTTGCCCCAGCATTTTTCAATCCGAAGGGTATCACTTTATAGCAAAAAGTTCCCCCATATTGTAACGAACGTAGTCTTCTCCATGTCCTCAGGATGCATCTTGATCTGATTATACCCTGAAAACCCATCCATGAATGAATATAAGGCGTTCCCGACTGTATTGTCCACTAGAGTGTCTATATGTGGCAGAGGAAAGTTATATTTGGGACTTGCCTTTTTAAGGTCTCGGTAATCGACACACATGCGTACTTTCCCGTCTTTCTTTGGCACAGGCACTATGTTGGCCACCCACTCCGGATATTTGGCCACTTGAAGAAAACCGTTATCAAATTGCTTCTTGACCTATTTCTTGATATTAAAGAGCATTCCTGGTCGCATTCTCCTCAGTTTTTGCTGCACGGGTTTGCATTCTGGCTTGATAGGCAGTTTGTGAACTACCATATATGTGTCTAATCCCGGCATGTCTTGATACGACCAAGCGAACACATCTTTGTACTCTTGAAGTAAGACTATCAGGTTTTTTCTTGCTTCATTCGAAAGAGTTGTGCCAATTTTAACCTCCTTTCGAACTTCTTCAATACCCATATTCAGAATTTCGATCGCCTCCTTGTGTGGCAGTATTTGTTTATCTTCTCTTTTTACCATTCTCAACAATTCAGTAGGCAGGTTGCACTCCTCTTCATTTTCGCATTCATCAAATTTTCTGAGACATATGGCCGATTCAAAATCCACTTCTTGGTTAGGATCATCAGTGCCTACATTATTGTTATCTGGGGACCTAAAGGAAACAAAGAATGTGTATGCGTGAGAGGAAAACATCCCACACATAATAGTCAAAAATTAAATTCAAAAGAAAATGGAAATGGATTACTAAAATGAAGAAGGTATAAAATGAATTCAAAAGAAACAAAATAAGAATAAAGAAAAACTTGTTTGCCATGGAAAGGGTAAAATGCATCTTCTATTGAAATTAAACAATAATGTTCATTCACGCTTACAAAAGATCACCTATTGCCCCAGGTATAGGTAAATAGGGATAGTTCGAATATTACTCTGAAAGACTCTTATAAACCACATGTAGTTCTTCCACCAACCAATTGTTAGGCACAAACCCAAGTGGTAGAAGGTAAATTCCGGATCTATCTGTGTTGTCAACATCTTCTGCGGTCACGACATTGATGCTCAGATCTTCAAGAGCTGCTTCTAAGTCAGATGAGGTGGTCTCAAACACATAACCACCTGATTAGAATGTGTGGCAAAGAGGTGGGAATGTCATGGGTTCCCATTGAAGTTCACTTCCAATCAACCTGGCTATTCTTCTGTCCTGGTTCTTCTGGATCTCCTTCCTCTTTTCATGATGAATGGGCTGAAAACCGAGCCCAAACTGATCTAGTTTTGAAATAGGAAGGACTAGATTAATCATTCATTACAGATGCTTCCCAAACCCTTTTCTGATTCTGGCACCTCTTCTCAAAGTTTGTATGATCTCCATCTTGGTACACTTGGAAAGTTAGGGTTTAGGAATCCTTCTTCCTTCTACCACGAATGTGGCATTCACAAACTCCAAGAAATGAAATGAACATTCTACTGCTTCTTCGTCTACTTCGATGTATGGGGCTTCTGTGGTTACGCTTGCCAGGATATCTTCCTCAGCATTGATGATTACTAAGGCCCCGTCAATAACAAATTTAACTTTTTGATGCAATGTGGACGGTACTGCACCAGCTTGATGGATCCAAGGTCTTCTCAAAAGACATTTGTAAGAAGGCATGATATCCATCATTAGAAACTTGACATTGTAGGTGGCTGGTCTGATGGTTAACGGCACCTCGATCTTGCCAATAACCTCTCTTTTGGTCCCAACAAATGCTCGGACCACATTCTAACAAGCTCTCATATGTGAGGTATCTATTGGCAACCTCTTTAATATGACTAAAGGCATTACATTCAAGGCTAAACCATTGTCAATTAATACACTTGGTAGGGCATGCCCCTTGCAATATGTGGTGATATGTAATGCCTTTGTTCGACCTCTTCCTCCGGATGGAATCTCATCATCCGAGAATAAGATGAGATTATCAGCTTGAATATTGTTCACCAGTCGATCTATCTTGTTGACTGGTATGTTCTGTGCACGAACGTTTGATTTAGGACTTTCAACAGTGCCTCCCGATATGCCTCTGAATTTAACAAAAGTGTCAACATTGAAGTACGTGTTGGCAAGTTGTGGAGTTGTTCTACAATATTGTACTCGCTATGCTTCAAGAATTTAAGGAACTCTTTAGCTTCCTCTCTTTTATGGGTTTGTTGATAGCTAGTACATCCTCCTTGAAGGGCTCAAGTGGTCTCTACCCCACTTTGCTATCACATTCTTTGGAAGTACTCACATGACATTCGTACTTCTAAGGCACTTGTCGATTGTCCTTGTACTGAAAAGGTTGAGGTGCTGTGATAACCACCTTGGCTTGTGTTGTTGTTGTCTTTGCTTTAGGGGTAATTATCAAAGAACTACCCCTACCGATTCTTTTGTCTGATGATTCTCCAGTAGCGTAAACATATACTTTCGGGGAATCCTGAACTTCTTCGTAAAATTCTAGATCTTTCTTGTCCATCTTGAGCTGGACTAATAACTTGAATTCTGGGCAATCTTGCACCTTATGTCCTTTTGTTATGGTAACAGCAGTGATTACCACCTTCAATCCTTTTTGTACGACTGGGGTACAAGAAGCCTCACCTTTACCATTTGGCTCCAAACCCAAGCCAAAGGAGCTTTATCTTCCAAAACACTGGTCTTGATTCTCCTGCCATTCTCTGTGGTGACTACATTGATTCCAGTTTCTAGATGATTAGGTAAGGGATTCTAGGCCATGTTCGGTGTTCTGGAGTTGAAATGGATCCAGTTCTTGTTCAGCATTCGTTGTACAAGCCTCTTGAATGCGAGACAATTTTTAATTGAGTGCCCTTGCACACCATCATGATATTCGCAGAGGGCGTTCTCGTCGAACCATCTCGGGTAAGGAGGCTTTATTGGATCCATAGGGTAAGGTGACACCGCTTGAGTGTCGAAGAGTTATTGGTATAACTCTTTATATCATGGGAATGGGATCAAACTGCTCCCTTTCCCTTTCCTTCCTTGGTTCTCTCTAAGTTTGATTAGAAGTACCGGATGGTGCAGCTGCAGTGGTTTTTGAACTTGAGATCGTGACACCTTTGTTAGCATTGTAGGTATTGATATTGTTGATCTCTCGCTCTTTGTTCTTCATGGGAGGCTTCTTACTGGAGTCTCCTCCCTCAATTTTTCCTTGTTTGATGGCCAGTTCGATTATTTCACCGGCCATGACTAAATCTGAGAAACTTCCCGATGTGATTGCCACCAGGTGCCCGAAGTAAGGTGCCTTCAGGGTCTGTACAAACAGCTTTCTAGTTTCCTTTTCATCCAAGGGTGGATGAACTTGGACAGACAAATCCCTCCATCTCTGTGCGTACTATCGAAACTCTCGTTATGCTACTTCTCCAGGCTCTGCAATATAACTCGGTCTGGTCTCATATCATTAATGTGCTTGTACTGCTCTAAGAAAGACTTGGCTAAGTCTTTCCACGTCTTGATATGAGTTCGGCTGAGCTGGTTGTATCACCAGATAGCTGAACCAGAGAAACTCTCCTGGAAGTAGTGGATCAGGAGTTGGTCATTTCCCCCATACCATTTCATCTTCCGACAAACATGGTGATATGGGCTGAAGGGAAGCTGTTCCCGTCGAACTTCTCGAACTCGGGACTTTGAATTTTGGTGGAAACACCAAATTAGGAACCAAGCTCAGCTCCATTGCATCCACCCTGTAAAAGTCGTGGTCCCCTTTGACCATCTTCATCTGGTCTTCCAACATTCTAATCTTCTCTTCCATTTTCTTTACCTTATCCTTTCGTCAAAATCTGGGATAGGGCAGTCATCTGGATGATTGTCAGGGTTGGTTGTAGAAGTTTGTATATTTGCAACCGATACAACTTTCCCTTTGGTGGCAGATGAATCACCTTGTAATCCAGGTAAGATCCCGGATGAAACAACCACTAGTGGGGTCGGTGGTAAAGCTACCCTTTCGGATGAACTACCCCTGGTGCACTGGCCTGCTGTAAATTCGACAACATAGCCACGATTTGGTCTACCAAAGATTTCTGACTTTTTGTGATAGAATCCAGGGTACTCATACTGTTTTGGGCTATCTTATCTTCAAGTTCTTTCTACAATTTTGCCATGTTCTCATTGATTTTCTCAATTCTGGCTTCCATTTGTTTATTCTTTGTCCGAGTATTGTGCGGATGATGTGTGTCTTGAGCTCGTGAAGGTAAACTTGTTGTTTTCTCTTTCTCTTTCTGAGACATGTTCTGTTAGTTAATACGAATGTAAAAACATGGAAAACATATAAAATACAAATAATGCAATGCATGATGTATATAATTTAGAGGCATTGATCTAGAAAAGTGTCCGTTATTATAAATAATCCTCATTTAAAAAAATGTTTTATCTTTTAAGAGACATAAAGACAATCTTAAAGGTACATTTGGACTAAATCCTCCAGACCCCGAACATCTTCTAATAGGTTGGCAAGTCTTCTTCCTTCATCTGTCACTGGTTGAATGCCTTGTCGAACCACTCCAGCTTCCCTTGCTAGGCTTGCTTGTTTCTTGAACCCATCCATAATGGCTTCTAACTCAGCATTTTTTTTGCCATCTTTCTCATGTTGTTTATGCAGATCAGCCACCTGGATTCTCAAGCATTGGTTATAATGTTGACTATCTGCTAAGCACCTCTGAGCAGTCTTCAGCTGCTCATCAGACCCCTCAAACTTCCTTTTCAGGCTATGAGCTTCGTTTTTCCAGTATTCAGAAGTTCATTTCAAATTGGAGTTATCCTTGACTTTATCTTAATATCCCTTTCTCAAGTCTTCGAGCTCGAAACTGATTTTCTTCTATTCTTTCTCTAGTTTGTTTGCTCGATCTTTCTGAGTGTCGCATCTCTTCCACTGATAGCGTTCAGTTTCAAGTTCTTTTACCCTCTGCTTCAGCTCATTATTCACAGCTTCAAACTCTGTCTTGGCTATCTCAAGTTCGGAAGGGACAGGCCTGAGATGTTCCTCTATGGTTCGGGTGTCTTCACAGTCTGGCACCAGGATGTTGTCATTTTTCTCAATCTTCGCCACTCCACATAATCTGGAGTAAGCATGTCTCTTGCAGCCACAATATCCATCCGAAACAATTTCTTCCATGAGTCAGTTACTTCTTTGATCATCTTTTTATAGTTATCACCATGGTACACAAACTCTGATGCAGATAATTGTATGTGGCCAGGACGAACTGACATGCCCCATATTGTCTAAGTGCCAACGATAGAGCATACCCAACTGCGCCCCAAAGTCCAAGTAAGGTCATAGTATCAGAATCCCCACACCGAAAAAGAACATCACTAAGGAACAACTAGGGGGCTCTCCAAGTAATATCCCGGTCCTGAAGATGAGTGAATACCTTCATCCACTTTTCCTTTGTAGCGCCTTCATGCCATTTCATAGTGATGAACTCTCCCAAAGGTGAATAGGAGGTGCTAAATCGACGGTAAGCGACCCCGTTAGTCTTCCAGAAGTGGTTGTGAATCCAAACTTGAAAGAACTGAACACACCCAATGAACATTCCTCCATCAGTTCTTCTGCAATGATTAAGAGACTGAAAGGTCTCGGCCAAGATAGCCGGTGCTGGGTTGACTCGCCTTGGAAGTTGCTCAAATAGTTCCACAACGGATGCGCCAATGCACCCCAGGGTCTTCAGAAAGATAATCAAATCGTACAGACCCAGTACAAAAAGGTCTATAGTCTTCCATTCATCAGGGTGGTTCTTCATTAGTTGCTTTATGTGGATCCACTTGATTCCTTCCCCATTACCTTTATGTCGGAGTCGATCAGTTACCCATTTTTCATCAACCCCTGCAATCTTAGCCAGTCCATTCTTGAAAGGCTGACTCTTGATGAGTTTGATATATACCCTCTCTAGTCTGATACTTTCACAGTGCAATAGGGTAATATACTCTTCGATGGTGGGCACCATGACTATATCCCGAGTTCCAGAATTGAATCAATACTCGGAGCAGGGGCTCATCAGTCTTGACATGGAGTAAGAGGCAATATCACCATATCGTTGGTTGAACTTCTTCTTTCTGTCATTCTTCCAACTATCCCAAATGTTCCGCTGCTCTTGGACATCGTTCTGTTTCAGGCTGACAGAGGTGTAGCTAACCAGCTCTGACACATAGTTACTCTGAAGACTGTCTCCCTTCTCTTTCTGAGTCTTCTCAGACCATAGTCGTGCCTCGGTGTTTTTAATCTCTTGTATTACAACACCTTTGTCCATTAATTCAGATTATTTTGTGTGTAACAAACACTTTTTAGGGATCAATAGCCTCTTGTTATGATACAAATGCTAGAAAACAAACACAAAGGCAAAAAAAAGTTAGTAATAAATAAATAATTGACGAAAGAAAAAAAAAACACAAAAACATAGTTAGGGTAAAAATATCCTAGGTTTTGGAATGTGGTTTCGGGGTAGGCTCTAATTCTCCATGGTCTCCCTGTTTAGGTTCTAAAAACGGTACCCGAGTTCTCCTTGTCGGTGCCCCCTTGGGCTTGCCAGACCTTTAGTCCTAAACCCATCACAGGCTTGTGTGGACTAAGTTAAACTCGAGAGGACACACTCCCTTATGCTCGCACGGTGAATAAATTCATACGAAGACATAATGTATATGAATCCCGAAGGCTACTTGCTAGGCCCGCACGATGAATAAATTCACACGAAGGCATCACTTTCACCCCACTTAAAACAAGGTTCAGAGCTCGAGTATAGAGCTTTAAAGGAAAAAAACGAGTTTGGAAGGCTGAAATCATTAGAAAACGGTTAGTACAACTATTTACTTAAAAATATAATCAAAGATAAATAATTAGAATAGAATAGATAAATTAAAACTTAAATTTTTATTTTCTCTTAAAAAGATAACCGAAAATTAATTATGGCCTGACTCACTTACCTATGTCCCCAGTAGAGTCGCCAAGCTGTCGCAACCGTCTTTCGAGTGGGCCCGAAATTTGGCTTCGACTTGAAATTAAATATTCGGATTCGCCACCGATCATTTATTTTTTGTAAAAAATTTGGTTAATTGGATACCATCTTACCTGATCTACGTTTTACCAGAAATATACCGGGTTCGGGAATAGGTTACAATCAAGGAATGATTAGCACCCTTGAACTGCCCTTTCAGTACCATTTAATTTGTCGGTTGTCTTAATTGCAAAAATTAAAATTTAGAAATTTGATTCAAATTACTTACCTTTGATTGATTAAAATTATCCTAAAAAAATATTAATAAAGTAAGAAAATAAAACAAACAAACACAAAGAGTTAGTATTAAAATCGAAATAAAAAATAGTAACTAAAATGAATAAAAGAAAATTCAAATTAAAAATTAAATTGGAAATAATTAAAATTTATGGATCGAATTAATTTTAGGAACGAGCATAAAAAGAAAAACATAAACTTAAGGGATTAAATAGCAAAAGGAAAAAAGAGTAAAGTACAAAAATAGAACAAATAGAAAATTAAAGTATTAAAATAGTATTAATAGAAACTAGAAAGACAATAACTAAATTCAAATAAAAAAACATAACAATTTAATGACTAAATTAAAACTAAGTAAAATATAGAGTTTAAAATAAAAAATGCACATAATGATCATAATATTAAAACATGGCTAGACTAGGGGGACATAAGGGTGATTTGACCCTAAATCTAATGACTTAAATGTAACACATGGAAAGAAAGGGATCTAAATAAGATTAAACTAAAATCAGTGACTAGAAAGGAAAAAGCTATGAAATAATGATGAGTTAACGTATGATTTACACAAAATTAAAATATAAGCAATTCCATTTCTTATTGATTTCCAGAACACGTGAACCCTTAAAAAAAAATCCCTTTCCCAATTTTATTCTTATTATGCGCATGGAGCCCTAACATTTTCCCCTTTTCTTCGTTCAACACTCAACCCCTCTCCATAACAGACTGCTTTCCAACAAATCCACCTTCATCGTTTCTCTAAACCCAACGACGACGATACCCCAACTCCGGCGATGCTCCCTCGACACAGGTAAGATTTCGATCTACCCCTTTATATTTTTTATTATTTGCTGTAACTAAAATCGTTGGATATTATAAAACATGGTGATTATTTATGTTCGATATACATGAACATTTTTAGTGTTTTTTTAAGGAAAAATAAAAATAATATTTTTATTTATAAAATTAAAAATAAAATAAATACCGAACTTAAATAGAAAAAATACATGAAAAGAAAAATATATTCGAATGTAAAAAAAATTCAAATAACCTCGAAAATAATGCTTGTACTTCTACTGAAAAAAAACCGAGAGACTTCCTCCCCTTACAATTGTTTCCCCTTCCTTTCTCCTCCCCCCATCTTCGTATGTAAATGTTACATTTATAGGAAAATAAAATACTGTTTTTAGTCTTCTAATCGATTCCTAAATTCTAATGGTTGTTGGTGATTGGTGTCGTGAAAATCAGATGTGGGGTCGTGTTGCCGTGAAACGCGGGCGCGGGCTGTTGGAGTCTTGAAGCAGTGTATTAGGGTTTTCTAGAAACCCTAATCTTGGAACGGGTCCTGGGCCGTTTGGGTTTTGGTTGTTGGGCCTTGTCCCTGATTTGTTAGTCTTAGACCTATACAACAAATAAATAATGAATATATAAATATATAATCAATATAATATATGTGTAAAATATGTGACAGAAATGACGTGTCTACAATTACAATCATCATATGATCGATCTTTGGGCATACTCTAACAATCTCTCACTTGCACTAAGACCAATCACTCACATATCTAATATCGAGTGACTCACTGTGACGATCATGCCTCTGCTGTGTAAGAGGCTTAGTCAAGAGATCATCAATGTTGTCATCCATGTGTACTCTGCATATTTCCACATCTCCTCGATATATGATCTCTCGAATGAGATGAAAGCACCTAAAATATGTTTAGACCATTGATGAGATCTGGGTTCTTTTGCTTGTGCAATGGCTCCATTATTGTCACAACGAAGTTCTACAACATTTGATATGTTAGGAACAACCCTAGTTCCGATATGAACTTCTTGATCAAAACAACATCTTTTGTTGTTTCACTGGCTATAATGTATTCAGTCAATGTTGTAGAATTAGCTACTATGTCTTGCTTCGTACTTTTCTAGCTCACAACACATCCATTAAGACAAAACACAAAACCCAATTGCAATCGTGAGTCATCATTGTCAGTTTGGAAGATGGTATCAATATAACCTTTTACACTAAGCTCTTCCTCCCCTCCATAGACAATAAATTTATCCTTAGTTCTTCTTAAGTACTTAAGGATATTTTTAAACTGCAACCCAGTGATTTTCACCAGGTTTACATGATACCGACTCGTCATGCTTAAAGCATAAAATACATCTGGTTGAGTACATATCATGGTATGCATGATAGAACCAATAGCTAAAGCATATGGAATCTTATTCATCTGTTCTCTTTCTTGTGGAGTTGAAGGACACATTTCCTTTGAAAGAGAAATATCATATCTCATAGGCAAAAATCCTTTCTTGGATTCTTCCATACTGAACCTTTCAGCACTTTGTCTATATATGTGCTTCGACTCAGACCTATAAGTCTACTTGATCTATCTCTATAGATATTAACTCCTAAGATATACGTTACCTCACCCAAATATTTCATAGAAAAATAATTACCTAACCAAGTCTTAACAGACTGTAAAGTAGGTATATCATTTCCTATGATAAGTATGCCATCTACATACAAGATTAGGAAAGAAACAATGCTCCCACTAGCCTTCTTATAAACACAAGGCTCATCTTCATTTTTGATAAAACCAAATTCTTTGATTTCATCATTGAAACGAAGATTCCAACTTCGAGAAGCTTGTTTTAGTCCATAAATAGACCTCTGTAGCATACAAACCTTTCCAGTATTTCCTGGAGTGACAAAACCTTCAAGTTGTGTCATTTACACATCCTATTTGAGTTTTCCATTAAGAAATGCGGTTTTGACGTCCATTTGCTAGATTTCATAATAATGGAATGCAACTGTTACGAGCAAGATCTGAATAAACTTAAACATAGCTACAGGGGAGAATGTTTCATCATAGTATACACCATGAACTTGTCGAAAACCTTTAGTGAATAATCACCCCTTGTATTTTTGTACATTACCATCCATCAGTTTTCTTCTTGAAAACCCATTTACACCCTATAGGTTTGACCCCGTCAGGTGGTTCAACTAAAGTCCACACTTGGTTTACTGACATGGAATCCATCTCAAATATCATGGCTTCAAGCCATTTCTCAAAGTCTGGGCTAGACACTGCCTCTTGATAAGTCTTAAGCTCATCTTGATCCATAAGAAGAACATCTCCAAGTGTGGTAACGAGAAATCCAAATATCTCAGGTGCATGGTGTTCTCTTGTGGACTTGCACAGTGGTTGTGTTTCTAAATCTATTTATTGTTCCTCAACAACTTGTGAAACATGTTCAACTTTAGGTTCATCGAAATGTTGTTCTTGAAATTCTCCAAGTTCAATATTTCTACTTTTCCCTTTCTTTGAGAGAAATTCTCTTTCGAGAAAAACTCTCGTTCGAGAAACAAACACTTTGTTCTCGTTAGGGTTGAAGAAATAATATCCCTTAGTTTCTTTAGGATATCCAACAAATATACACTTATGAGATTTAGGTTCAATTTGTAGACATCTGATGTTTTACATAAGCTTCACAACCCCAAATATTCATAAAAGACATACTAGGACGCTTCTCAGTCCATATCTTGTGTGGTGTCTTTTGAACCGATTAAGATGGAACATGATTTAGTTTGAAAGCAAATGTTTCAAGTGCATGTCCCTAAAAAGAAGTCAAAATATCACTATGACGCATCATCGATCGAACCATGTCTAACGGTGTTCGATTCTTTCATTCAGAAACTCCAGTCCACTGTGGTGTACCAGGTGGTGTAAGCTGTGAAACAAACCCACATTCTTTCAGAAGTTCATCAAACTATATGCTTAAGTATTCTCCACCTCGATCTGATTGAAGTGCGTTAATACTCTTCCTAGTTGATTATGTACTTCAATTTTAATTTTCTTTAAACTTTTCAAGGGCTTCAGATTTATGGCGCATAAGATAAATATATCCATACCAACTGAAGTCATCGATGAAAGTAATAAAGTAATGAAATCCACCTCTAGCTTGTGTATTCATCTGTCCACATACATCACTACGTATTAGCCCCAATAAATCACTTGATCGCTCACCTTTACTATTAAAAGGAGCTTTAGTCATTTTTCCCAACAAGCATGATTCACATACATCATATTGTTCGAAAACAAATGAATCTACGAATCCATCTTTATGGAGTTTTGATATGCTTTTCTCACTTATATGGCCTAAATGACAAGGCAAAAGATAAGTTTGATTCGAGTCATTTGTTTTTTATCTTTTAGTATTAATGTTATAAATGGTCTTTTCTTGATCCAAAATATAGAGACCATTAACCAATTGTGTCAAACCATAAAAAACATTATCGAGATACAAAGAACAACAATTATTCTTAATAATAATCTCAAAGCGAATCTTATCCAAACAAGAAATAGAAATAATGTTCTTAGCCAAACTAGGCACAAAATAACAATCCTCTAAATATAAATCAAGTCCACCAGGCAAAGATAAAACATATGTCCATATAGCTAACACTACAACAAAATAGAGATTTAGCGGCGTTTTTTAGTCCTATAGCGACGTTTTTAAGCGCCGCTAAAAGCACTTGCAACGATAGAAAAAACACCGCAAAAAGCGCCTGCAATACCAGTGTCGCTAAAGTTCGCGGCGTTTGATAACAAAAAACGCCGCAATAGGTCAAGATCTATAGCGGCGTTTTTGTAACAAAAGCCGCAAAAGGTCGATATCTATAGCGGCGTTTTTTGGAACAAACGCCGTAAAATGTCAGATATATAGCGGTGTTTTCAGAACAAGCGCCGTAAAATGTCAGATATATAGCGGTATTTTTGGAACAAACGCCACAAAATGTTAGATCTATAGCGGCCTTTTTTGGAACAAACGCTGCAAAATGTCAGATCTATAACGACGTTTTTGGAACAAACGCCGCAAAAGTTAGATCTATAACGGCGTTTTTTTAAACAAACGCCGCTAATTACCTTTCTTTAGCTAAGATTAGTTGATTTTGCATATTTCATTTCTGCTCTACATCACCTAAATTTAATATCATGTAGATTTATCTAATTAACAACACAAGTTATGCAGAAAAAGACTTAACAAAATAAATTAAAATTTATAAACATTAAAATTAAATGTAATGTAGTTTTGCATTGTTCTCTAGAATTTAGTCTAGGTTCTTTCACCTTAAATTAAAAAAAATATTGTTCACTAGAATTTAGTCTTCATTGCTCCTTCTGGAGTTTTGATAATTCAAAAATGCATCTCTTGGTTATCTGTTCTATTGGATCAATTCCATCAACTCTTCCTGCAGTGACAACATTGGCATTATGTTGCACAAACTTTTCATTTTGTAAGGTATTCTGGCAATATCTACTGTGCCAAGTACCAATTGGAACGCGTGGTAGGGATATACACTCTGCAGCCATTAAAAAGAGCATGAGCCCAACACGAATCCGTACTGATTACAAACTAACAACTAAAGTGACATTTGTGTGGTAGGGATATTTCACAATCTGTTTGTATGGAGAAAGCAAGAAAAATGCATTTCCCAAAATTCCATTGGTTCAAAATACGTGAAATGAAAAATGTTGCAAAATGCACAAATCATTCTAAATGGCCAAAAGCACAAGGAGATCATAACTATGTAAAAATAAGTCCCAAAAAGGGTACAAGATAGTAACTAACTCTCAACCTCCAAATTAAGTTCAGTCGCAAGTCAAAGAGATAGGGTAAAGGGGAAAGGAGGAAAAAACACTCCTGAAACCAAAAGCAAGTTATGTTCACACATAAATCACTCCATAGAATTATTGCATCCAAAATAATCAATTTCACTTTGCAATAAAAAAATATCATTAAACACATAGGTAATTAAACAACTAGAAAATGACATTAGAAAACTATTTTGCCTTCACTAGAGCCTTCAGTTAAGAAATGCATTATGGCCAACCAAGAGCAAAAGGCAAAAGTCTCAACTTGAGGCAAAAGATTCTATGTAAGACTAGTTACAATTTCACAAAATTTAGAAGTTCATGAGGGGAAAAACCAAATAAGTTTAGAATTTAGAATATGGTTTGGCATTCCCTAAAAAACAGAGGTGAGAGTTACTTTCTTTATTGCCATTGATTAAATGCATCCAACACATCAATTATTATACAAACAAGTGAATTCTGAAAAGCTGCCGATGAAGAGAAAACCCATGAATAAAGTTGAAAACTAACCTGCGTGAAAAGCCCTCGGACATGTATCAATTATTATACCCCATTTGATGTGTAAATATTTTGAAAACTGTAAACAAAGGAAATGTTAAAATAACACTCATGTTCATAGATACATACACTAAATGCACCAAGTCATTATTATAACAATTATAATATAAAAAAAGACCAAAAACAACGAGGTATTGACAACTAAGACTGAGCAGAAACTTACGACTTACAACGACTAGAAAAACCAGCATGATCTTCAAACAGTGAGGGGCTTATCCGTGCTCTTATAAAACAACAAAAACAAAAAATCAGAGAATTTATGATGCAACAAAGTCATTGGGAAAATGAAGAGAAAAGGGTACCTCTGAATTGCAGCAGGTGCACAATATTCCAAATCCCCTTTTATAACCAACAAGCATTTTCTGTAACACATCAAATAACCACTTAGTAGACATAGTTGAAAATAGATAAATCTTACTACATACGTCAGGACTATAGTTGGCAACACCGAGGCATTCCCGGTGGAAATCGGACTCCACCAGGGGTCGGCTCTTAGCCCTTACATCTTTGCCTTGATTATGGACGACATCTATTGTGCGCCACCAGACGGTGTATGCTTTTCGCTGATGACATTGTCGTAGTTGCTGAAACAAAATCTGAGTTGAATAGTAGACTGGCTATCTGGAAGACTGCTTTGGAAGAAAAAGGTCTAAGGATCAATATTGAAAAGACATAGTATTTATGTTCAAACTTCAGTGGGGACCAAAACGATGAAGATGTAGAAGTATGCATAGAAGGACACGTTCTCCCCTCAAAGGATTGTTTCAAGTACCTAGGGTCTATGATACATAAAGATGGGGTGTAAATGATGACGTTACACACCGTATAAATGCGGGATGGCTAAATTCGAGGGCCTCTACTGGAGTTTTGTGTGACAAGAAGGTACCACTAAAACTTAAGGGGAAATTTTATAGAATGGCAATAAGACCAGCGTTGTTGTATGGATCAGAATGTAGGGCAACCAAGAAGGATCATGTAAGGAGGATAGAGGCCATAGAAATGAGAATGCTTCGATGGACATGCGGTAGGACTCTGTGGGATTTGACAACAAACTCTGCTATTAGATTGTCCTTGGGGGTGGTGCCTGTTTCTGAAAAATTGAGGGAAGACTACGGTGGTTTGGGCATGTCCTTAGGCGACTACCGTCGAATGCGGTCAGGAGGGTAGAGTCGATTACAGTCGACGGTGCCAGAAGGAGAGGACGACCAAGGCGAAAGTGGAAAGACTGCTTGAGATCTGATTTGATGGATTTAGCCCTTACCGAGGACATGACCTCTGATAGGAAAGTATGGAGACTTAAGACTAGGGTAGTCGAGTAGTGTGGGTCACATCTCTAGGGTGTATCATCTGTATCATCTCTGTCTTCTTTTAATGCCTTTGTAGTAATTTCCATGACTTCTACTTTTTATACGTTTTTGTTATTGGTATTTATGAAGGCTTAGAACTGGGCTTGCTATCGTTGACTTCTATGTATCATTCTCTTTCACTTTTAAGTTTAGTCGGGCCTTACGTATTTCTATCTATATGCAAAGATTTTTTCGCAGGGATTTATTTGCAGGGATTACTGCCCATTACAGACGCGCATATGATATTAATGATATTAATGACTGCATATGAATGCTGTTCAACTATGTATTTATGTATTTTTTTATACATGCATTGCATTTTATCTATATTTTTAATTTTCGGACTGCCGGAGGTCTTCCACGGAAGCTACTCTCAACTTGGCGTTGGGGGCAGCCTACTACCCTACCTCCCCCTTACCCCATTGCATATGGGAATTGGGTTTTGTTGTTGTTGTTTTTGTTGTTACATTTAAGCATATTCACACAAACCTGTCTGTAAACAGAATAGCCTAATTCAGTCCCGTCTGGCAACCCATCTTCCTCAAATACCAATTTATGCGTCCTCATATCCCTTCAAAAGCAGTATAAAGGAGATTGATTCATATACAATATCAACAAAAAGATAATGCCAAACGCGACCACCTCAACTATAATCAGCAAAGTGAATATCAAAAGTGAATATCAAAAGTTAATATCAAAACTAAACTTACTTTCTAGTTACTCTACCTTGACTCTTAGCTTGTGATGAATTGCATTTTAAAGCACTAATTTGAGACTTTGGAAACACAGTTGGCTTGGGTGATCTGAAGTAAACCCAAAAAGAAAACAAAAATAAAATAAGCGAGTGAATGAGTTAAACTTCAACAGAAATATCTTATCTTTAATCATGCAGATAAGAGAAAAATGATACTAACAAGCTAGTAAATGCAATGTGGAGACTATCTCTTTGCATTTAAATCTAAAAGCTAGCATGCAAATTTCATAAGCAACAAATATAACTTTCAATCCACATTCATACAAATTTGCTACTCTTTTATCGGGAACAATCATAAACCCCTTCAATACTCATAAATTTGATGAAAATTTGCATTTGCATTGCAAAAAAACAAGATGCCAGAGCCCTTGATTATTCCCCGAAGGCCATTACTCCCTGAAGCTCTTGTAATGAAAACATTACTATAAAAACAACTCGAAAGGGTTCAATGCTCGTACTATTATGTGTGTAAAAATGAAATACTAGTGCTTTTCGCATAACGAAAACCCAGTCCTCTGACAGTGAAAAAATCCTTGAAAATCAAATTTTACCCAAAAATGAGAACCACTAAAGAAATTTGAAAAATTATTTTTTGGGGGTTAGAGGAAGACGATGACGTTAGGGCTTAGTTGAGGTTTTAGAAAGTAAAAAATGAAATGAGAAAAGAAGAGATAGAATATGATAGAATAGATATTTTGATTCTGCTTTCTCAAGCACCATAAATCTTCAAGTAAAACAAACTAAATAGGGTTTTTGAATGCAAGCTTTTCAAAAACAAAAAACCTAAATAGCAAAGAGCGCCATTGGTTCAACATCTTGGTGTTGGTGCGTGGAGCGGTGGTAATATGCTCGGCCTCTTGCTCATAATCAGTCAACTTGAAATCCAGTGAGTTTTCCGAATTCGCTGGACCCGTCTCATCTCTAACCAATACAACTTGCAAATTTGGCACAAGACCTGCTTCTCTCTCAAAGATAAAATGTCAGCAGATAATAACATAAAATAAAAAAAAACTCATAAAAAGGAAGTAAAAATTATAATCATTAGAAAAAGGAGAAACCCTAGTAATAACAAGAAAAAACACTGAACGAACCGATCGTTTTTCCTCTAAAGTTTAAACTGAACATATTGAACCCACGTGAAATCAAATAAACTAAGAACGAAATTAGGGCCAAAAAATGATTTAAAAAGAGTTCAAGAAAAGGAAAGGCAGAAACCAAAGTTTTCTAGAGTAAAAAAGAAAAATAGAGAAAGTTATTTAAAAATTGTAAATTTGTGGCGTTTGTAAACAAAAATGCCACTAAAGTACGAGTCTATAGTGGTATTTTTATAAAAACCACTAAAGTTATGAGTCTTTAACGGTGTTTGTATACAAACGCCACTAAAGTACGATTCTATAGCGGCGTTTGTTCAAAAAAAACGCCACTAAAGTACTAGTCTATAGCGGCGTTTGTATAAAAAAACGCCACTAAAGTACTAGTCTATAGCGGCATTTTTATAAACACGCCACTAAAGTACAGTCTTTGGCTGCGTTTGTATAAAACTGCCACTAACGTACTAGTCTATAGCAGCGTTTAATATAAAAACGCCACTAAAGTACAAGTCTATAGCGGCGTTTGTATAAAAATGCCACAAAAGTACTAGTCTTTAGCGGCGTTTTTTCTAAAAACATCACTTAAGTACATTCTTTAGCGGATTTTGTATAAAAACACCACTAAAGTATAGTCTTTAGCGGCGTTTGTCCAAAAACGCCACTAAAGTTCAAGTGTTTTGCGGCGTTTGTTCTAAAAACGCCGCTAAAAATGTCGATATAAACCCATTTTGTTGTAGTGTAATGCAGCAACTCTTGCTCCACCACTCGTAGGTCTACGTCTCCTTTAGCCATATTCCTTCTCTTTTATAGTCCCTGTATAGAAGTACAAATATGAGAACCACAACCGATATCTAATACCCAAGAAATAGATGTTGACAAATTAACATCAATAACATAAATACCTGAAACAAATGTTTCGTTTGCTTTTGCCTTCTTGACCTCTTCAAGGTAAACAGGGTAGTTTCTCTTCCAGTGTCTGGTCTTATCGCAATGGAAACGTTTATTTCCTTGCTAACTCCCCCTTTGGGTTTCAATGCATTTTTTCCTTTCAGTTTGTTATCATTGCCCTTATACTTTGTCGCTACCTTTTTCTTTCCTTTCCTTTATCCTTGTGGACCATCAGAATGGGCTTAGGTCTAACCTTTTTCATGTTACTTTCAGTAGTTCATAACATGGCAAGTAACTGTGGAAGTCTTGTTAATTTCATTCATGTTGAAAATAAGGACACATTGGCTAAAGCTATCTGAAAATGGTTGCAGGATAACATCGGTAGTCAATTCATTTTTGAGAGGAAATCCTAACTTTTCCAACGTTTGGATGTAGCCCATCATCTTGATGACATAAGCTCTTATAGGAGATCCATCTACCATTTTGTATTGAAATAGAGCTTTAGAGGTCTCATACCTCTCTTGACGTGCTTGCCCTTCATATATCTCCTTGAGATTTTGAATCATCTCATATGCAACCATTCTTATGTTTCTTCTGAAGCTCAGGAGTATGGTGGCAAGCATTAGACATCAAACGTCTAACATATCATCCAAATATTTATTGAATTTATCTTTGTCAGCTCTTGAAGCATTAGCTTCCGATTCATCAGGAACATGTTCTTCAATGACATATTCCTTCCTTTCCTGTTTGATAACAATTCTCAAATTATGAAACCAGTCAAGGAAGTTTATGCCATTAGGCTTCTCCTTCTCAAGGAGTGATTGCAGTGATAAAGTGTTGTTTGCCATTAAATCTAAAACAATGGAAATGTTAATGTAAGTAAATTTACCAAATTAAAAAGTTATAAATAGGTCATTATTTAAAAATTACTCCCACTATTTTATTCAAAATTAAAAACCCTCTGTTTTAATTTCAGAAAAATTCAACGAAAATTTTTCTAGTGGGTAGGATCCATATTCATCAATTTCCTAAATCAACTTTGGCTTTTCTTTTAGGATAGTGATTATTTAGGTAAGTAACACTTTACTAGTTACATCTCATGTAACTCCTCCTTTTGGTGAACAACTCTTGTTCAAATCATCTCATGACTTATCCAAATACTTAACTTTTATGTTTCTAATCCTATTAGAATAACCTAGCTAAGTTATTACCAATATCTCAACCGGTGAATATCACTTGCTTATTCTTCACGTTTATCCAAGATAGATTTATGTGCCAATGCTTTGGAAAATCCAACACAATATCGATCAATGTCTTAACGAGGGAAAATATTGGACGGTTAAGTTAACTTAGATTATAAAGAGGGATTTGAATTAATATCTCATCATTGTTCGTTTTAATATTGGGCCCTTATTGATCTCATCAATATTCATTCTTATTTTAGCATTTGTTGCATTACACACATAATATATAAAAGCAATAAATAATATGCAGTGGTTATAGCCCAAAAACAATAACTAAGGTGGCTCATTCCGAGCTAATGGGAGAACCAAAACCCTAAAACCTAAGAATGCTTTCTAGGTATATTCTCGCCTTTAGCTCAGTTCGTTCTTCTGCTCATTTTTTGAATCTTCATAGGATTACAATTTAAAAGAAAATCATTTTACATATGAGGTAATAAGATGAGAAGAGAAATACAATTGAAATATAGAAAGGCACGACACGTAGGCCGTATTTTAAAATTCAACCATTGTAAATTGAAAAAGGGCTATAACCATGCATGTCAAACATGACACAAAACAAACATATCATATGTATACACGTTGTTAAGCCTTTGTTAAAAATACTAATATGAGCCTACTTTCTATATAGCATTTATCGTGGTACGGTCGGTGGGATTTTAAAAAAAAACAGCACTTCCGTTTCTATAGAAAAACCTCATGATTTGATAACACTTATCAACATAATCGTGTTTTTGGGATTTTCAATCCCGAAGGTTTTTTTCTGCATCGGAACAACCATTGATCCACTGCTAAACATGATCTGTTATCGTATACCCACCAATCATCATGTCAATGATTGACATATGGATTTCGTAAATCCTTACAGCAACACACAGATTGTAAAAACATATTAACATATTAATTGAAACATTAATCAACCAGTGATTTTGCACAAAATCACATAATCGTCGAAAATAGTAAAACCAAAACATGCATCTCAAACATATCACATCAACCTAGAATTTAACCTAAATTCGGATCGTATAAGTGGCTCTGACACCACAGTTGGGACCATCAACACACCCCATGGCGTAGCGGAAACAAAAACTCGACGGTCTCACCAGCGATCTAAGTACGCAAAACTGAAATAGAGAGGAAAGGATGTGAATACTTACAATAGGTTTCTTGAAAAACAGCAAAGACAACAACGCTAATGGTGATCATGAACTGTTCGAATCTTAAGCCTCCACGAAAACACGTCTCGGCGTCTACTCAATTCACCTAATTGAGAGAAAATTTACTTTTCCCAAAAACAATTTTGAGAAAAAACGGTTGAAAAAGAAACGGCTGCTAAACCTTACCTCACTTTAAATATCCTAGTTACCCTAACATGTTAGGGATTTTAAGTTATTTCAAATTAATTAAAATATTATTTAATTAATTCAAATTAAATATCCATTAAAGACTTATAATCTAAATTACAATCTTTAACAGTTTATTTAAATTCTTATTTAATTATTTCGAATTAAATATCTATTTAAAGAGTTGTAATCAAAATTACATTCTTTTAATGTTTACTTTCTATATTCGGGATAATTAAAATCATATGTATATCAAATATACATATATTAACTCTAGATATATTTTAGTAACGTACAACAAATTGTACATCTTTGTTCATTTCAATCCTACGGCATGACCCTGTAGGTTCTTGTAACATTAGTAGTAATTATTAGAACAATTCTAATATTACATAAATGAGTGACATCATCATTGTCACCTAAGTTACAAGAAATTATGATTCGAGATATCATCTTCGTGATTAACTCTTTTATATATTACATCCTTTTGTCTTTTTATATCTAGAATAGGCACAAGTCTTGTAATAGTCACACTTGTATAGCCCATCTATTGTTTCTTGATATACAGAGTAGATTATATTAATGAATAATTTGTGATATCTCATATCAACTTATTCAAGCATGTCCATGCATTTCTAGTCTCACTCAATCAAGTAGCATGTGATATATTTCCTATTATATAGGAAGGACAAATCCTATATTAATCAGTCACACCCACTACATATATCGAGATATATTCAATAACATTCTTTATAGTGTAACCAATTACGGAGCATGTTTAACTGTATTAAAACATACAACAATATATGTTGGTATAGCATTGATCTCAAGTCTGAGGATCATACATATAGTCATCACCATGAGCAATATTATAATCGTCACATAATAATTCAAGACATATGCTCATGGTGGGTCAATCCAATACATTGTTCTCTAACAATATAATCATGTATCAATTTGACATCTCTATGTCAATGACAACTCGTTGTCATCAATCAATAACATGTTAGTCTTAAGCATATTATTATTGTCCATGCTCATAATAATACTTGACTATGGATCTTTTAATAATAATGTTATTATATGGACTTTATTATCTTTTAGTTTATGTTAAACACAAACATATAACTGAAAATAATAGTGGCAATGCCTTTATTCAATAAAATCGGTAAATAAATGTATTATAGCAATCGTCATAGGATTGGTCTTTGGGCAAACTCTAACAGGTAATGCTTCAGTTGAGTGGGAATTGTACCGATTCTGTTGGCTATGTGAGACTAGATACTAGTAGTTTTATATTCAAATAATGCATAGAAGAGTCAGTGTCACATTTGAATAATGCAATGTAGTTACAGTCAGTGTGGGTAGAGACCCAATAGAGGTGTACTAATAGTAGACCATTAGCAGAGCATTAAAAGAAGCACGAAACTCATACTTTAGCGATAGAATAGTAAAACATAAGTAGATAGCACTTGATTAAGATCATACATATACCTACTACTTAGTACCACGTCTTTAGCCTACTTGTGTTTATGAGACTCATAATGTTGCTCTAGATTAGTGATTATACTACTAGGCTTTGTAAGCTCAGTGTTCGGATATTTCTGTTCAGATGTTTTTAGCTTAGGTTGTTTGTGATGCACTGTCACAGCAAGACTTCCAGCATCTCTGTTAGAGTAATGTACTATATCTTTAGTGGGCATATGTATTCATAGTGTAACACCCTAAACCCAATTAGGTCTAAAGTGCCACATTGGTCTACCATGGTAACCCCTAATTTCAAAAACATTCGTTTTCATTTTAAAACATATTATGTGGTACCAAAATAAATATATACTACTTTTATGAAATACTTTTATAAAACTGGAGCTCCATGACACATAATTTAAATCAAATAATACAACTCAAAGTTTACAAATCCCAATACACAAGTAATGGTCCTATGAATACACATTTCCACTACAAGTAACCAACCAGTACTCTATGAGAATTACTGGAAATCTGTAGAGACAGTGCTCCTCAAACAACTCAATATACTAACATGTGAATAAAACATCGTAACGCTAATCTTATAAAGCCCTGTAGTATAATCACTAATCTAGATCAGTATAAGAATCTATATCATTAGCATGCTAGAATATAAGGTATTAAGAAATAGGTACATGCATGATCATAATCAAATGCTACCTACTTAGGTTTAATAGTTCTACATCTCTAATGTAAGTCTCACGCTTCCCTTAATCTCTACTAAGGGTCTCCCATGAGTAAATGTTACTAGGTCTCTACCCTCAGTATCATCCTATAATGCATCATCATGTAGCACAAAATCATATTACTCGATATCACAAAGACGTATGGTGCCATCACACAAACAAACGTATGTATCATGGTGTAGTCAAAGGGTCACTTAGTATCTTAGGACTCTCACCCGTTTATCCTACCAAAGGTACACCAGATAAGAACCAAGTCAGTTAGCATCGAAATCTTTATCTAGAAAGGCCCTCATAGCCCGGTACTTAGGACACCTCTGGGTTATATAGAATTGGAGCCTATGTCCTACCAGTCTACTCCTCAGAGTACTTGGGATGCCTCTGATCACACAGCATCAGAGTTTATGTCAATTAGTGATTAAAGTTCTCTCACATTGAGCTGGATATATCCAGATATTTCTCAAAAAATTGGACGATCTTCACTTACGCAGACAAATAACTCGGGTGTCCTTATCGTTTCCCGAGCGATAAACAAAGGCACAATTCTTATGGAACCTTAACTCGTAAGGTTCTTATTATTAGCACACAATTATATATTATTTTATTATTTTAAGGCTCTTCTCTAGAGCTAACATCTCAACACACACCGACGAATGCTACTAAGGCAATCGAAGTAGCTTGACTACTCGCTACCGAACTTATTAAAGCCAGGTGAGTTCACCTCCTTCATCCGACACTATATCCCACGTCCTCTTATCTAGAATGTTTTGAAAGTTTTATTAGTCTATTATTTTGATAATTTATTAAACGACTATATTCTATTCATTAGCACTTAAAGGTTATTTTAGTCATTTTTGTCTCCATAAATATCTTTAAGCATTTTATGGATTCCTGACGATTATTGTATTTGATATTCACTGGCTATATCAATAGTTAGCCCAATACCTGATTCGGGTTCATTACTAGGTAGCGACTCTTTAATCTCTCTTATCGCACTTTCCTTCCACACCCTTTGAATGGAAGGTACGACTTACATGTCATCGGTTCACAGACATTCTCGAATACCACATTTTTCATCATTACTGAATCTGACCTACTTATTGTATTGCTTGTCGTTACATCCCCTGCAATTATCCTCATTCATAACGCTTCGAATACTTGATCAACTGAAGGTACTTCAACATATTACGCTTAGTATGGTTACATCAGTTGTAACCCACTTCTACGAGTGTTTCTAGTTATGTTTAGTCATTTATGTCCCTCACAGACTAAGTTCTACCATTATATCATCCTTAGCTCTTATGGGTCTTAAACCAGTTAATTCTAACCATCCAAAGTGAGTAGCATCGATACTCTACTTATAGTATCGATGCCCTAAGGTCAAGTATTGATACCCCTATGAGTATCGGTTCCAAAAATGTATCATGTTGTTGAAAAATAAACCCAATATTGATGTTGTTACCCTAAATATTGATATTGTATGGGAAATATTGATACTATCCCCAATAATATCGATGCTCCCAGCCATTTTCGTTATCCTGATTTAGCCAGTATCGATACTCGAACCTAGAAAAATCTTATTTAGGCTTAGGAAAAACCCAAAAATCACCCCAAAGTTCTTAACTTGGTTCCAATTCATGTGCTAAAGTTTTAGGGAGTTATTTAGGGTCTTAAAGTGGTATAAAAACACCTTCTTTATATTAATTTCAGCATCTATTCATGAAATAAACTCTATAATGCTTAAAACTCAAACATCAACAAAACTTCATGATTATAAAAGCCTTAACACTACAAAGGATTAGAAATACACTACCTTGATGTGGGAATCATGAAATGAAGTTCTTTTAAGTACCAAAAACTTTCCTCTAGGGTTTGGATGATGAAACCCTTACTTTATCTTGAAAAATAAGAAACTCAAGCTTTAAATCTTAAAATAATGTATTAAAGAGGGATTAAGGACGAATTTGAAACATGAAAGAGGCTAAAGAACTTACCTTGAGCAATGGAGCTTGGAGAGAAAGAATGAGAAAATAATAATGAAGAGAAATGAATGGAAGAAGAAGATGAAATGAGATAAAAGACCTCATCTTGCAACATGAGAAAATTATGCTTTTGGTCATTCCTCATCTTTCCACTATTCAAAACCCTTATTTTTATGGCTAATTGGGCCCAAGCCCAACCCAATAAAGCCCAAATCGACCCAATGATTTAACTTATAAACCCGAGATCCACATGCCTCTCAGATAAACCCGAAACCACTAGCCCAGAATTTGGGATGTTACACATATAACCTTACTCATGTATTTGGTTTATTAACTCTGAGTTTGTATTTTGGATTTTAAACAATGTGTTATAGAGATCTAATTTTATAAAATTATTTTTATAACGGTTGTATATATCTATTTTGGTACCATGTGGTACGTTTTTAAATGAGAATGAATAGGTTTTGAAAATTAAAGGTTACCATGGTACCCCAATATGGCAACTAGGCCAATCGGGTTTAGGGTATTACAGGTTCTTTCTATGATCAAATTATTATTGTTTTGCGGGTTAAACTTCTAATATAGATGAGTTTTGAGTGGGGATTGAAGTCATAAATGAGTGTTTACTTTTGAGGATTCATCATGCCTGATATATAAAGATCAGAAGTAGTTTATATTCACTACACCAATTGTTGACGAAAACAAATTTATCTCGTCGGTAGGTATTTTCTGGAGGGAGAGAAGGTAACTTCGAGGAAAGATAGAGAGTGTACCATTAATATAGAGAGAAGAGGTCCCATTCTTCAATCTTTTTTTGGGTATACATACATTGATTATATGAGGGTTGGAATCATACCTATAATGACGATATATATCAAATTTATCTTTATTGAATTATTATGCAAATTTGTCAAAGATTCAATCATAGGACTATTGTCATCTAGGGAGTAAGAGATTCTGAATGGATGATAAAATGAAGTGTGGTTTTCAAGATGATCTTTGGGAGACGTCTTTGAAAGTATAAGAATATCCTTAGGACGTGTAGGATCTATAAATTTATAATATTTTAAGATTAAATAAAACATATTTTAATTTAAAATAGTTATTTTAATAGTGATATTTAGGGGTGAGCAAAACTCGACTCGAAAAATTAATTTTTTCGATGGATTAACTTGAATTAACTTCGAGTTGTAATTTCATACACTCGACACGAAAAAAATTCAAGTTCAAATTGAGTTGTAAAATACAACTCGAATAACTCAAAAATATTTAGAAATTAGTGTAACGCCCCAAATTTTGGGCTAATAGTTTCAGGTTTACCAGATATGCATGAGGATCCCGTGAATTTCATAAGTTAAGTTGTTGGGCCGAGTTGGACTTAATTAGGTTAGACTTGGGCCCAATTAGCCATAAAAAAGGGTTTTTAAATAAAGAAAGATGAGAAATGACCAAAGGCATAATTTTTCCATTTTGCAAAGATGAGGGCTTTTATCTCATTTCATCTTCTTCTTCCCTTCATTTCTCTTCATTCTTATTTTCTCATTCTTCCTCTCCAACCTCCATAGCTCGAAAGAAAGTTGATATTTTATCAACCAAGCCCTAGAAGAAAGTGTTTGATGTTTAAATGAGCTTTATTTGGGATTCCCACATCAAGGTACTGTAGTTCTAATCCTTTGGAATGTTAAGACTTTCATATGTATAAATAATTGCTAAGATTTGGTGGTTTCAGCATTGTAGGATTTTACACTTGAGTTTATAATTAAATGACATTTTAGAAGTAAAGAATGTGTTTTTATGCCACTTTATTACCCTAAGTAACTTCCTAAAGCTTTAACACATGATTAGGAACCAAACTAAGACCTTTAGGATGAATTTTAGGTGTTTTCAAGCCTAAACAAGTCATTTTTGGGTTTGAGTATCGATATTGGATGAATAATATTGATATTGGATGAACTGGGATGAAATCTGGGCATTTCTAGCTAAGCGTATTTATACTTTCCCAAAGAGTATCGATACTTTACCAAGAGTATCGATAGTTTACCAATAGTATCAATACTTTCCCAAATAGTATCGATACTTTCCCCAAGAGTATGGATACTTTCCAAGAGTATCAATAATTTACCTAGAGTATCGATACTGAGAGTACTTGTTATTGATACTAGGTACCTTTTAGCAAACAAAAGCCATTTTTGGTACCAATTGTAATGCCACATATTCCAGGTTAGGCCCAATAGTTTGTAAAAAGGGTAATTTCAATTTGCAATTAAAACCAGAATGACTAAAGAGGTATTTGACCTTGGTTCAAAATTAAAGTTGATTTCCATTAAAATTGGGTGATATCACGTCTGAGCAAGCTCCCTCTTTTCCTTCTCATACTTTATATTCTTCCAAGTTTTCATCTTTTTTTATTTCTTCTTCTTTTTCAAGTTGCTTAGTTAAAGGAGATAACTCGATAGCCTACAACCCTAGTTCAACAACATAAAGGTAAGAAATAATTTCAGCACCTCTAGAGCTTTCATTTGAGCCCTCAACTTCATCATTTCACCACGGGAGCCAAGAACGAATTTTTGTGGGGGTTAAGAGTTTTAAAGATTTCAACCCATTTTCAGTAATCTATAAGCTTAGGAAGTGTTCTTATTACCTTTTTAATCATTTTATTTAGCTTGTAATACATCCTTTGATGTTTGTTAGTGCGAGAGGTTGGAGAGAGCTTCAAAGCTAGGGAAAGGAGAACTCGTCCTTGGTTGAGTTCGTGAAAGATTCTAACAATTTAAAACATCATGTAATTCATTTTTAACTCACATATACCATGTGTAACTTGTTTAGATGAAAATTTATAGGTTGCATAAGCTTGAAGCATTTCCATGGTATATTCATATTTTTGTTGTCTCAGCATGTGTTAGACTTGTTTATGACCCCTAATGTCAATAAAATACTTAAACATCAGTTGAGACCTCAATGGGGTATTTGGGTATGGAAAGATAGGATTTTTAATGCCAAAGCATAGTACCTATTAGCAACAGTATCGATAATGTATGAATAGTATCGATATTGTTCTTTATATAGCCATAAATTGGGTTGTTTTATAAGGTTAGTATCGATACTCATTCATTGAGTATCAATACCAGGGCAGGATTATTATACTCCCCATAGGGGTATCGATACCGGGTTATTTTTTTTAAACCATCAAACCAAAATTTGGTATCGATACTCAATCAAGTATCGATACCTCAACATCATAGTATTGATACTCATACTAGAGTATCAATATTACCTTAATTCAAAAGCCACAACAGTTAGGAGGTATAGATACCAGCCGGTGGATATCGAACCCAAAGTTAAGTATCGATACTAAAGGGTCAGTATCGGTGCCCATGGACATTTTTGGATAAATAATCCAATGATTAAGCGCTCAGACTCAAGGTATCCACATGCTCATAACAACACTAAATAAAACTTTAAGCGAGAATAGTAATAGATACCATAACAGTAGAAACAGTAATATATAGGGTTATATAAAACTAGCCTTGTGTGACGCTCGAGAAACAACCAGGACACCGAGTTACTCTTAGAATAAATATGATAGTCAATGGATCCAAATCAGTGCTATGGTACTTCAGTAGACAAATTAGGGCCTAATGCCTCAAGATTCGATAGAGTGATTGGCGGGTGTAAGTTTTCGATGACAGAATTTTGGATTCCCACCCGGTAGGTTAGAGGGGTGTATGCTCTGAGATGATATAATCCCTCTGGCGCACTATGAGGTCTACCACAATTTAGCATATTAGGTTTCAATAATTTATGCCTTCGCATGTTTCAAACTTGTGCCGCTAGTCAGCTCTTTAAATGAATGCATATAGTATAATATAGTTATTACTGATGCATTAAGCTCGTAAGCTCAACGTTCATAAT
Organism: Hibiscus syriacus; assembly: GCF_006381635.1. Taxonomy (NCBI): domain Eukaryota; kingdom Viridiplantae; phylum Streptophyta; class Magnoliopsida; order Malvales; family Malvaceae; genus Hibiscus; species Hibiscus syriacus. Next base: position 1,311,844 of record NW_024062907.1, read on the forward strand.
GTGTTTTGTGCAGAGGTTCTTAAGGGAAGATCGTGGGGAGTTATCGTCAGCAAATATTCCAGCGGAGCAGACCAGATCAGCAGTGACTATCAAAGTACATCTTGAGTCTTCTTTAGAGGGCATGTACTATTTATGGACCCTTGTGTGTATTCAATCATATTTATGAATTGTATCTGGTATTGTATTGTTTTTATATATATTTTGGGAGCTCCCTATTGTTTGTAAACCTAAATCTCCACTTTATATTTTAATTGTTATCAATGGATTATTTTCAGTGAATTTAAAAATCATCTTTTTAAAACATATTATGGGCCACTATTTCGGTAGTCCCGTATGACATTGTAATCCATGAATCTTCAGGTAAAATTGGATTAGGATGTTACATTTAGTGGTATCAGAGCATCTAGGTTTAGTATTCCTAGGACCTACAGGTTAGAGTCAGTCAGCGTCCGTATAAGTACATGCCTCTAGGGAGTTTAGAGTACTTTAACAATTGGAATGATGATAATGACCCCTTTTTCTTTCCAATTTCATATATAACTTATGGCAGATGATTCAGCTCATAGCCAGGATGGCAGAAATGACAGTCATGCCTCATCGCCCCAAATATCATTAAGGGATTCGTTCTGGATACCTATGACCGCCAGGCCCCAATAGATGCAGAAGTTGAGGAGGCTACCTTCTTCAGAGACCTCACCTCCATACTTAGGCATATAGCTAGGTCTCTCTCTAGTTCTTCAGCTGCACCACCTCCCCCACCAATACCTCCAGTTCTACCAGTGGTTATTCCTCATGAGTCTCATTTGAGTGACGCTGCAGATATAAGATCATTGGTTCTTCGATTTAGAGGATGACGATTATATAGTAGTGTACTAGTGGCTCAGAGAGATACTCTGTACCCTCTGATAGTTGCATCTCACCCCAGCGGGTAACCTAGAGTGTGTCACCTCCTTGCTTAGGGTGACTTAATAGATTGGTGGGAGACCCTTAAGATGACTCCATGTGAGGCCTTGTATGGGCGTGAGTGTAGGACTCCGCTATGTTGGATAGAGCTTAGTAAGGGTAAAATAGTAGGCACAGACTTAATCATACAAATAAAGGAGAAAGTTCAATTAATTCAGAACCGATTAAAGGAAGCTTCAAACATGCAGAAGTCTTACACAAACTTGAAGCGTAAAGACATTGAATTCATAGTTGGAGATAAGGTGTTCCTCAAGGTTTCCCATGGAAGAAAGTATTCCACTTCGAGCGCAAAAGAAAGTTTACTCCTTGCTTCATATTTCCTTATGAAGTGCTTGAAAGAATCAGACCAGTGGCTTACAGGCTGGCCTTACCACCAGAGTTGGGGTGCATCCACAATGTGTTCAACGTATCTATGCTTAGAAGATACCGCTCAGATATTTCGCACGTCATACCTTTAGAGCAAATTGAGGTCAGCCTAAATATGACCTATTTAGAAGAATCTTTCAAAATTTTAGCAAGGAAAGAGAAGAAGTTAAGGAGCAAGAGGATTCCTTTAGTGAAGGTTTTGTGAAGGAACCATGGTGTTGAGGAGGAAACTTAGGAAATCAAAGTGGAATGCAGCTTCATATCCTCACCTCTTCTACCCATGTAAGTTTTGAGGAAAAAATTTTATTTAGGAAGGGAGAGATGTAACGCCCCGGATTCCAGGTTAAGAGTTTCGGGCTAAATCGAGTTGACCTTGATTTAATTCCTAAGTTCATAAGAAGTTTTGACCCAAGTTGTTTCAGTTTTGGGCTTGGGTTAAACCCAATAATGAGTAAAAATGGTAATTTAGTTTGCAATTAAAACCAAAAGTACCAAGGAGGTAATTTGACCTTGGTTCAAAATTAAAGCTAATTTTCATTAAAATTGGGTGATATCACGTCTGAGTAAGCTTCCTCTTTCTGTCCTCCTCCTTTGTCTTCTTCCAAGTTTTCATATTTTCTCTTCTTCTTCTTGCTTCAAGTTGCTTAGTTAAAGGAGATAACTTGGTAGCCTTACAACCGTAGTTCAACAATATCAAGGTAAGAAACACTTTCAGCACCTCTAGAGCTTTCATTTGAGTTCTCAACTTCATCACTTCACCATGGGAACCAAGAACGGGTCTTTGTGGGGTTTAAGAGTTTTCAAGATTTTATCCCATTTTCATTAATCTATAGACTTAAAAAGTGTTTTTATTACCTTCTTAATCATTTCATTCGGCTAGTAATCCATCCTTTGATGTTTGTTAGAGAGAAGTTGGAGAGAGATCCAAAGCTAGGGAAAAGAGAAGATCACTCTTGGTTGAGTTCTTGAGAGATTCCAACAGTTTAAAACATCAGGTAAATCATTTCTAACTCACATATATCATGTGTAACCACTACTAGAAAAAAACCCCTTTAATGACGCGTATTGTGCGTCATTATGGGTATGACACACAAATGCCTGTCGTTGAAGCCACTTACATGAATTTTTGATGACGCGCAATTGTGTGTCATAAATATATGACACGCATTTATGACGCTCATTGCGCGTCATTGAATCCCCCGTCATAAATGAAGATGACACACATTTGTGTGTCATAAATTTATGACACGCATGTATGACTTACATTGCGTGTCATTGAAGCACACGTCATTAAAAAATATGACACACATTCTTGTGTCGTGATTGTATTTTGTAAATTATATATATATATATATATATACATATTGTAGATTGACAAATAATCAAACTAAATCACATTTAATGCCTCATAATAATATATATATATATATCATATTATATATAAGCAATCCATTTGCATACAATATATTCACATTAAGTTATCAAAAATATTGTAATCATATGTTGATACAAAATATCACGACATAATAAAGTTCTACTAATATGCCCTCGCCATCCGGGCGTGTACACAAGAAATCATCATGAAGTTCTACTAAAGGGGAGTCTTGTGAAAAATCAAAAGTAGCATGGTATTTCAACATATCATCAGTTTCACCATTTGCTCCATACTTGTACATCTTAGTGGTGTGAAGCTGATAACAGACAAATTCACACCTTGTCTACCTAGCAAAAAGAACACAACTTGGAAGATTCATTGCATACTATTAAGTCTGTTAACTAGTTAAGATTCTGCAAACTTTGATAAGTTAGAGAACTACTAAGTGCAATACAATTCTCACAAGTTTCAATTCATACCTTCTACATATCTGATCCAATGGAGTGTGGTAATGATCAAACAGTAGCCAGATACCATATCCAAGCTTCCAGTGCTTCTGCAACTTGTATTTCAGAACCATATTGTGTCATTAAAGCACTAGTGCTTTTTGAACTATATTGTTTAATTGAAGCAGTATTATTCTCACCATTAACTTGATCATTCTCATCCTTGGGAGCAGGAACTCGCTCTCTATAAAGACGATATTCAGGCAAATTGAAATATGACATATGAACTAGACTAAGTTTGGGGGAGAAATTATGAAACTAACATGATTCCTAAAATTTTATGAAGCATACCTAGGCAAAGAAGCATGATGTCTTATAAGTGGAATCGCTCCTCCATAATGCTCCTCCAAATGTGCAAATTGTCATTTGAATCGCTCAACGCCACTATTTGATTGAAAAAGAAAAAGAATACTGTTATTTGCAATGCTAGAAGCAAATGTTATCAACTGGAATTTAGAATTTCCAGACCCCCACCCCCTATATTTCGCTTAAGCACTACATAACTTGAAATGAGGATTCGATCTACAAAACCACTCAAAAAGTATTACTTTACTAACCTGTATCTAAACTGTATAAGGACAATCTTGGACATCATATTAAGAAACAAGAGGATTTTTTAAAGGATATTAAACAACAAAAGTTAAGAGTTTCAAAGGTACATGAAGTTGGTCTGATCCCGACCGCGGAGGTACTCCTGCCATATTTTCTGCAGCCTCTGTCATGAGGTCATTAATGTTTCTACCTTGAAACATGTCTGAATTTGAGGGCTGGAAAAGAGTCATGAGGAATGAAATGAAAAAATGCCCTGAGGAAAATGATGGATGAAGGATGATCCATGACATTGCGGATTAGAGTGACTCTTCTTGAAATAAAGAAGAGGAAGCTCGTCACATGCATGAAACAGAACTCTGAGGAGCTCCTCCATTATATCCCAAGAAAATCCTGTGCTAAAGAAAATGTTGAGTATGAGGGCTTTTTTTTTAAATAGTTTTCCTTAAACATCCTGGAGCCCCAGTAAAACTCAACGAAGGATGATTGATGATGCTGAGTCGTGTACTATGAGATCATACTGATGTGCAGCGATCATGATAGGGACCAACACCTTAATGCTCTGGAAGTAGGATACTTTTATTTCATTACAACAGGAACTTTATCTCACCGTGAAATGTGCATACATATTGCTCTATATTCTAATTTTTACAAGCATTTACAATTAATGCATGTTATCCTTCTGTTAAGCATTCAAATTAAGCTAGTTTTTTAATAGAGTACCAAGATTATACTTGCAATATTCAAGTTCAGCACAAAAAAATAGCTTGGTTTCGTTTACACATTGAAACTAAAAACCATGTGAAATAGATTTTAACTGTGATATAATTAATAAGAAAACAACCTTTTAAGGTCAAAATACTTTCGAGTTCTGACACCTTTATAACCAACGCATCCAGCTAAATAGCACCAATAGCATGAGAAAAATAGTTTAGAAAAAGGAGCAGGAAATGATGCTCATGATTCTCACATGGAACCAATTTCCAATAACGAGAAACAATACTCATTGGACTTCATATCTACTCTTTCAACTCTCCCAAATTTTCTGAATAGACGTTCCAAATCAGACTGGCGTGTATCATACTCAAAGTTTCACAGAAAATGGGTCTCATGTTGCCTGAGCAGAAGAGATGACAATATCCCATCAGTATTTCACACACAAAACACATACATGTGTACAAGCACAAACAAACTTATGAAAGAACAAGTTAAAACTAAAGCGTTAACTATCAAGTAGTAATGCACCAGTGCAACTCCAGAAGAAGAGACTTTCTCTAAATGAATTACATCTCTCATTATTTATATTTTGATCCATCACATAATAAAAAGAAAATTATCAACCACATCTAGTGCACGATGTTTTTGAGGTCTTCGAAAAGAAGGGGAGCTAAAATCAAAATTACAGCTGCTGGATCTACATCAAGAAAAAATAAAACCAAACAGCAACCAAATCACAATAAAAATATACAAATCATAGATTTGTGCTAAAACCTCTTCTTAGATGCTAAGATAACAAATACATGAGATAAATGATGGAACTAAATAATTAAATTACATAAATCATAAATACTAATTTTCCCATCATTTTCATGGAAAATAAATCAGATGACTCTGGAAATTAAAATTAAATAGAATTTGAACACAAAAACAATGGTTAGAGTACGAAATTACCTTCTGGAGCAATGATTCCAGAAAGAAAGAAAAAATCAAGGAAAGTCAGGAACCCTAGTGAAGGAACCTTGCGATTTTTCACGAAATGAGCTCATGAGTCAATAAGTATAAAAATATATATGGATGAAAAGTATAAAAATATGGATTGATTAAATCCATTGCTTGAAACTAGATAAGCAAAAGTACTAGCTTGTAAGCATCGGGAAGCGAAAGCCACTGCTCGAAAAGCTTTTGCGTGAATTCGAGATTGGATTTGAGAACAAAAGGAGACATCTTCAGGAGTTGCAATAGCTCCAGATCCAAACACGCTACGTCTCCAACAACAACTGACTCCATCTTCTTTTCTTCGCTAACCAAACGCATCTTAAACAAAGTCTCCACTCAGATCAAATGTAATGAGCTTTAAAAGAATACAACCAACATATATGAGCTCAGAAACTTACTTATTGTAAGTAATTGAAAATGTGAACAAGGTAATTCGATTTTTAGCTGGGAAACAATTGGAAACCCTAGATCTTCATGGAAGCAGGGAAACCGAGCTTGGCGATTTTTCTTTCTTTTTTCTTTTTCCCCGTTAGCAAGCGAGTGATTTGGGACGAAATAAAGTGGTTTACAATTGAATGGTGGAATAGAGAATGAGGAATACCTGTGGAAACCCTTAAATTTTAACTCCCTTGTCTCTGCATTGTGGTGAAGGCCAAACCAGTGGGAGGTTGAAAAGAGAAAAATGAAGAAGTATGCGGCGTGAACTATCGAGGGAGAAGAAGCGGGAAAGATGAAAATAATGGGGGGGAAATTAAAATATGACTTTTATAGATGACACACAATTAAAATTGTACTACATGTTTTTGTAAATTTTTTGGATTATGACTATTAAATATGACACATTATTGTAAGTCATAAATCGTTCAGATTTTAAAAAACATGACATTTTTTTACACACATTTTTTGCAAGTCATAAATAAGCGTGTGTCATCGTTCGTGTGTCATTAAAGGTATATTTTCTTGTAGTGAACTCGTTTAGATGAGAATTGATAGGTTGCATAAGCTTGAAGTATTTCTCATGGTAATTCATATTTTTGATGTTTCAACATGTGATAAGACCTATTTATGACCCCTAATGTCAATAAAATACTTAAACATCAGTTGGGGACCTCAATGGGGCATTTGGGTACGAAAAGATAGGATTTTTCATACCAAAGCATATCACCCAGTAGTGGCAGTATCGATACTGTTCATATTATTCTTTAGACATGCATAAATCGGTCTGTTTTATAAGGGTAGTATCGATACTCATTCATTGAGTATCGATACCAGGACAGGAGTATCGATACTCCCCATAGGGGAATCGATATTGGGCTATTTTTTCAAAATATCAAACCAAAATTTGTATTGATACTCAATCAAGTATGATACCTCAGTACCATAAAATTTATAATCATACTAGAGTATCGATACTGACTTAATTCAAAAGCACAATGGTCAGGAGATATCGATACTAGTCGGTGTTATCGATGCCCAAAGTTATGTACTGATACTAAAGGGTCAGTACTGGTACCCACAAACATTTTTGAAAAAATAATCTAAAGATTAAGGGTTCAAAATCGAGGTACCCCACATACTTAGAACAACACCAAATAAGACTTCAAGAAGAACAATAATAAATATCATAATAGTAGAAATAATAATAATTAGGGTCACATAAAACTAGCCTTGTGTGACGCTCGATACATAGTTAGGACACCCGAGTTATGGATCCAAGTCAGTGCTATGGTACTTCAGTTCCCAGGGCGTCAAATGCCTCAAGACTCAATGGAGTTGTTGGCGGGTGTAAGTGTAACACCCTCAACCCGTACCCGACCCAGATACGAGTGAGGTGTCACATTGACTTTCAAACTTTGACTCTTGACGAAAAAAGTCAAGGAAATTTAAAACTTTCATTAAAATAACATTGTTACTTTACAAAAGTTAACCAAAACAAGACAAAACTGATCAGAGCATTTGTAACAGACATTTTTCTTACATACCAACACAATACATAACAAAAGACATACTTTATCGTTACTTCTGATCTGATCTTCTAGCAGTGCTGCTGTTCTTGCCACTCTATTTCAGCTCTTCCTGATTCTTGGTACCTACATGTAAGTCACTTACACGCTAAGTCATAGACTTAGTGAGACATATAAATATAATAATAATGCATTCCGTATGAATATGAACACGCAATCTATCCATTCAATCATGTCATATACAATTCAATGTAAACAATAATAATATGGTAATATATAACTATAACAATGCAATTACCTTTGATAACCTTTTATAGTCCCATGTACATTTTTGAGAACTCAAGGTATTCGAGTACATTGAGATTGTGCATTATGCTGTCACCATAACTCGTATGGGTCCCACTAGGGCTATGAATTTTTCCCGAAGGACCTATGTACTGTATTTGTCCCGAAGGACCACTCCTTAAGAACCATATACATATTCCAATGGATCAAATCTGTCTCAAAAGACACTGTAAATGTTCCAAAGGATACATATATGTCCCGAAGGACCACGTAGAACCCTCGACTTTGGCATGACAACTATACCTATAGCTCTCATATCGTATACCATGGGCATTATTCTTATATTTCATATGTTCATGTATTCATGTCATTTCTCTTGTGATCATATAACTCATATATCTTACCATTTCACATGCGCATTTAAATCTATTCACATATATCATTTATCAAATCATATGAACATATATACTTTATGCATGTATCATAATAATTATCATGTATGCATGTTCATAACTATTGTGATATGAAAATCATCATAGAAATTAGACTTATCACAAGTCTTATTCCATTGTACCATACTTCTAATATGTACTCACTTAGCCTTGCTTTGACTCGATTCTAATCCTTCAATTATTCCGGAACGAGATTACGTTCTAAATCTACATATTAATACATTGATACATATCAGTATACTAATTGATATATTCTAAACTATCACTCCTTAGGCTAATAAGAAAGCTATTTTTATCTTTTAATGAAGGTATACATCGATGCACTACACCATGTATCAATGCATCCCTTGACGGGTGCATCGATGCACTGTCTATGCATCGGTGCATAAATCCTATTCGATGTTTATATTTTAAGCGGGTGCATCGATGCACTCCTTATGCATCGATGCACTAATGGCATTTGATGTTTCCATTTTTAATAGGTGCATCGATGCACTTCATGTGCATCGATACACACTGAACAATTTCTAGAAATACCTTTGATGCATCGGTACACATTGAATGTGTATCGATGCACATAGAGTAGAAATGTCATTTTAAGCTCGAAACCCATCAACTCTTCACTCAATTATTCTATTTTAAGCCCCTATCATGACATTAAACTCAACTACCATTACTTAAACCAACTTATATCCATATAAATCATCTTTATCTTCGATATCTCATCATGATTATTAAATTTTAAGAATCTTACCAAACTTTCAACTTTGTTATTAATCCTTTCCAACTTCACAAATCTCTTATTCTTATTGATGGCAAGTCAAATTTAACTTTCAATTCTTATTATAAACTCTATTTCAAGATTTCACTCAAGAACTCCAACCCTTTAATCTTCCCTAACTCCTTTATCTTTTGATTTTAAGATAACTTTAAGCTTAGTTATACTCTAATAATCATAACCCAACCTTAATTTAACCAGAAATTATCTAAATAGAAAACTCACTTTTGCTTGGCTTCACACGTGAAGAAGAAGAAAAAGGAAGAGAACTCTGGAAACCTCTAAACTTTTTTTCCTTCCTTCCACGTGTATCTATATATACCATTATTAAATATTTTTTCTTTGCAATTGACCATACTACCTTTCATTCCTCATTCTTTTCAATTTAATTCTCCACCACATTTCTCATATAAGTCTTTAAACCATTCAATTATTCTAATTAAATCTCTAGATTTTGAAATCTTACAATTTAGTCACTAACCCGATATTTAGGATGTTACAAATCTCCCCTCCATTTAAGAAAATTTGTCCTCGAATTTTCATTACACATAACGATAAGAACATATCTTTTAATGTTCTCTTGCTCCTTTCTCTACTTTATCTCCTTACAATTTATAATTAATGATTTGCTTTCACTTCCCCAAAGACCCAATCCATTTCTAATTACCTTATAACCATAACCAATCTCTCAATCCATCATTCTTTAACTCAGAACACAACCTTAAATCTCTTCAAATGTTATTAAACGTATACTTTACGAAATCAAACAATCTTTTCATAACACTATCTACCATTTCCCTATCTATTTACTCCTTTATAAATCACTATCTCCTTGTCTCATAGATCATATTTTTCTTTATTCCAGTCACAAATTACTTATCCCTTTTTATTACCTTTAAATTTTCAGTTAATTCTTACTTCCGCCAAACATACAAATCATTTATCTTTATTACACTCACTATCATACTACTTTATTATTCAACTCATTTCTTCCAATAAAACATACCCCACCATCAAACCATTCATATACTATACATTCTTACCAATCAAAAATAGTTCGTCCTTCATTTCTTTAACTTATCAAACCTTCATTCTCACTTATCCATAATACAATTTCCTTGGTTTGGATTCAAACATTCCATTTACCTTTGTCTTATAAACTGATTATTGATGTAAATATTTTCCAATTCCCCCAAAATAATAGTATCCATCACTTGTTCTTTTAATATTCCCCTAATAACACCTATTCCTTCTACCTTATCTTGTCACTGAAGTAAAGAAACTACTTTATTTAAGAACGATAAAGATCCTCTAATTCTATAGTTTCCAATCTTACTTCAAATCATTTGAATAGCAATTCCATCAATTTAACAGGAAATTCAATTCTCTAAATTCTAATGGAACATTCTCAACATATCTTATTTATCCCAACACTGTACCCTAATAAATTTGTCACTTCACATCGCTATAAATAACTTCTAATTGAATTATCAATTCTCACATCAATTTACTACTAATATATAAATATGCAAGTCCAGATCAATCAATATCATAACATATCTATTACATAATAAAAGGTACCTATTATCATCTCTGGATCATCAAAATCTTCATTAGTATTCATATTATATACTCAAGCAGTGGAACATATTTCCTGTTGAGTAGAGGATTCATGTTGACTTCTACCTCTTCCTCTACTTCTTCCTCTTTGAGAAATCGAAGCAGATCGCTCCGACTGTACTGGTTCTCCTGTCCCCAATGGACAATCTCTAATGAAATGTCCCACTTTACCACATAGAAAACATGCTCCCGTAACTACCCTACACGTTCTGCTATGGCTTCTTCCACAAATTTCACATTGTCTAATTTGACTCTGTTGTGCTCGTCCATCACCAGACCCTACAGATTGAGTTTGTCTAGCTCTCATCTAATTTGATTCTCTCGCAACGGATGCCATCGACTCTGATTGTGCTGGAGATCGGAAACCAAAATCTATACTTCTCTTAGGTGGTGCAAAACTTGATGAAGCCTAGTTCTTTTAGATGATCGGGTTCTTTGATTCCCAAACCTTTCATTTTGAGCTCTCTCTAAGGCTTTAGCACAATTTACTACCTCTTGAAATGAGGATAAGTTCAACACTATCAGCATCTCTTTTAAACTTGTGCGTAAACCCTCAACAAACCACACGCATTTTTCTCTATAGGCACTAACTTTGCTGCAAAGTGACTTAATTTATTAAATTCGTACTCATACTCATATATAGTGCGGTCCAATTGCTTCAGGTTCAAGAATTCTTGCTTCTTTTTCCTGATAAACTGGTCTCTTATATATTTGTGTTTGAACTCATTTAAGAACAAGGACCAGGTCACTTCATCACTTGTCATTCTCAGAGTGACGTTTGTCCACCAGATTCTCTCTTGCCCACGAAGCAAGGAGACCACTCCATCTAACTTCTCTACATTAGAACAGTGGAGACCATCTAACATAATTTTTACATCACTAAGCCAAAGGTCCACAACAACAGACCTTCTTCGGCTTCACCTTTAAACTCCGGAGCTCCTAAACCCTTCAACTCGTTTACAACATTCATTCTCGGAGTTGAAGTAGCAGGAGGTTGGAAACACGTCAATCCCGCATCTAATGTTCTGAAGAACATATTTTGATCAGTTACAGGCACTTTAGAAGGTGCATGTTCTTCACCTTGCCTGGCCAGGGCAGGTGAATTACTACTTTCAGCGGGCCTATCATCTCCCGCTTCACTTCTAGAGCTACCATGTTGGACATCTATAAGAACATAAATATATCGTTCTATTAGCAAAACAACATACTTACTATTATATCAGATCATAATTTTCATTATTTTGTTGGCATGAATACTTTATAGGACACTCTAGACTACGGTTTATGCCGAGAATTGACTAAACGTAGCTCTGATACCATTAAATGTAACACCCTCAACCCGTACCCGACCCAGATACGAGTCCCAGGTGTCACATTGACTTTCAAACTTTGACTCTTGACGAAAAAAATCAAGGAAATTTAAAACTTTCATTAAAATAACATTGTTACTTTACAAAAGTTAACCAAAACAAGACAAAACTGATCAGAGCATTTGTAACAGACATTTTTCTTACATGCCAACACTATACACAACAAAAGACATACTTTATCTGTTACTTCTGATCTGATCTTCTAGTAGTGCTGCTGTTCTTGCCACTCTATTTCAGCTCTTCCTGATTCTTGGTACCTACGTGTAAGTCACTTACACGCTAAGTCATAGACTTAGTGAGACATATAAATATAATAATAATGCATTCCGTATGAATATGAACATGTAATCTATCCATTCAATCATGTCATATACAATTCAATGTCAATAATAATGATATGGTAATATATAACTATAACAATGCAATTACCTTTGATAACCTTTTATAGTCCCATGTACATTTTTGAGAACTCAAGGTATTCGAGTACATTTAGGTTGTGCACTATGCTGTCACCACAGCTCGTATGAGTCCCACTAGCGGCTATGAAATTTTGTCCCGAAGGACCTATGTACTGTATTTGTCCCGAATGACCACTCCTTAAGAACCATATACATATTCCAGTGGATCAAAACTGTCTCAAAAGACACTGTAAATGTTCCAATGGATACATATATGTCACGAAGGACCACGTAGAACCCTCGACTCTTACCATGCCAACTATACCTATAGCTCTCATATCGTATACCATGGGCATTATTCTTATATTTCATATGTTCATGTATTCATGTCATTTCTCTTGTGATCATATAAATCATATCACTTACCATTTCACGTGTGCATTTAAATCTATTCACATATATCATTTATCAAATCATATGAACATATATACTTTATGCATGTATCATAATAATTATCATGTATGCATGTTCATAACTATTGTGATATGAAAATCATCATAGAAATTAGACTTATCACAAGTCTTATTCCATTGTACCATACTTCTAATATGTACTCACCTTAGCCTTGCTTTGACTCGATTCTAATCCTTCAATTGTTCCGGAACGAGATTACATTCTAAATCTATATATTAATACATTGATACATATCAGTATACTAATTGATATATTCTAAACTATCATTCCTTAGGCTAATAAGAAAGCTATTTTTATCTTTTAATAAAGGTATGCATCGATGCACTACACCATGTATCAATACATCCCTTGACGGGTGCATCGATGCACTGTCTATGCATTGGTGCATAAATCCTATTCGATGTTTGTATTTTAAGCGGGTGCATCGATGCACTCCTTATGCATCAATGCACTAATGGCATTCGATGTTTCCATTTTTAATGGGTGCATCGATGCACTTCCTGTGCATCGATACACACTGAACAATTTCTGAAAATACCCTTGATGCATTGGTACACATTGAATGTGCATCGATGCACATAGCCCAGAAATGTCATTTTAAGCTCGAAACCCATCAACTCTTCACTCAATTCTTCTATTTTAAGCCCCTATCATGACATTAAACTCAACTATCATTACTTAAACCAACTTATATCCATATAAACCCTCTTTATCTTCCATATCTCATCATGGTTCTTAAATTTTAAGAATCTTACCAAACTTTCAACTTTGTTATTAATCCTTTCCAACTTCACAAATCTCTTATTCTTATTGATGGCAATTCAAATTCAACTTTAAAGTCTTATTATAAACTTTATTCAAGATTTCACTCAAGAACTCCAACCCTTTAATCTTCCCTAACTCCTTTATCTTTTGATTTTAAGATAACTTAAGCTTTCCTTAAGCTTAGTTATACTCTAATGATCATAACTCAACCTTAATTTAATCATAATTTATCTAAATAGAAAACTCACATTTCCTTGGCTTCACACGTGAAGAAGAAGAGAAAGGAAGAGAACTCTGGAAACCTCTAAACTTTGTTTCCTTCCTTCCACGTATATATATATACCATTATTAAATATTTTTTCTTTGCAATTGACCATACTATCCTTTCATTCCTCATTCTTTTCAATTTAATCCTCCACCACATTTCTCATACAAGTCTTTAAACCATTCAATTATTCTAATTAAATCTCCAGATTTTGAAATTTTACAATTTAGTCACTAACTCGGTATTGAGGATGTTACAGTAAGTTTATGATGACAGAATTCTAGATTCCCACCTAGTAGACTAGAGGGGTGTGAGCTTCGAGATGACAGAATCCCTTTGTCTCACCATGAGGCATGCCACAATTTAGCAAATTAGGTTTCAGTATTTTATTCCTTCGCGTGTTTCAAACATGTACTGCTAGTCAGCTCTTTAAATAAATGCATAGTATAGTACAATTATTAGTGAGGCACTGAGTTTGTAAGCTCAGCGTTCAAAATGTGTTTCCGAGCATAGGTTCTTAGGGACGGATCGTGGGGAATTATCGTCAGCAGATATTCCAGTACAGCAGACCATATTAGGAGTGACTATCAGAGTATGTCTTGAGTCTTCTTTATAAGCATTGTACTATTTATGGACCCTTGTGTGTATTCAGTCGTATTTTTTAATTGTATTATTTTGAGATATATTTTTTGGAGTTCCCCATTGTTTGTGAACCCAAATCTCCACGTAATGTTTTAATTGTTATTAATGGATTATTTTTAGCGAATTTAAAAAACATCTTTTAAAAAAAATTGGGTCACTATTTTGGTAGTCCTGTGTGACATTGTAATCCATAGATCTTCAGGTCAAATTGGATTAGGGTGTTACACCGATATTCATAAGGGTATTGATACTTGACCCTAGGGTATTGATACGACAAGTAAATTATCTATACTACCCACTTTGTATGGTTAGATTTGACTTGTTTAAGGCTCGTAAGAGCTAAGGATGATTCGTAATAGTAGAACTTAGTCCGTGAGGGACATAAATGACCCAACATACCTACAAACACTCATAGGGGTGTGTTACAACTGATGTAACCATACCAAGCACAATACGTGGAAGTACCTTTAGTTGAGCACATATTCGAATGGTTAAGAATGAGGATCATTATAGGGGATGTATCGACAAGCGATACGGTGAGTATGTCAAATTTAGTAATGGCGAAAAGATTGAGCTTCGAGAGTATCAATGAAATGAGGACGTGTAAGCCTAGTTACTTCGATTGTCTTAGTGTGACATCAATTAACGTATGTTGAGACCTTATCTCTAGAGAAGAGTCTTACAATAATAATGAGATAGAAATAATGTTAATTGTGCGCCAATCATAGGAATTTTATAAGGTAAGATTCTATAAGACTTATGCCTATGGTTGTCGTTAGAGAAATGATGACGACACCAGAGCACTTGTATAAGAATGACAATTTTCCATTTGTTTGAGAAATATCTAGATATATCCAAGTTAGTTCCAAAGCACTTTAGTCACTGGTTGTACATAGGCTCCGATATTATGTGACCCAGACGCATCCCAAGTACATTTAGTAGTAGACTAGCATGACATAAGCTTCGATGCTATGTAACCTGGAGACGTCCTATGTATTTGGAAATGGGGGCCTTTCTAGATGAATATTTCGATGCTAAGTGGCTCGAGTCTTATCTAGGTTACCTTTTCTAGGATACAGGGGCATGAGTCATGAGATACTGAGTGACCTTCTGACTATACCGTGATATCTACATTTGTTAGGGTGATGGTACCATACGTCTTTGTGATACTTAGTATTATCATTGTGTGTTGCATGATGATGCATTATAGGATGATACTGAGGTTAGAGACCTAGTATATGTTTACACATGACGAGACCCTTACCAGAGACTAAGGGAAGCGTGAGACTTATATTAGAGATATAAAACTGTCAAACCCTAAGTAGGTAGCACTTGATTATGATCATGCATATACCTATTGTTTAATACCTTATCTTCTAGCATGATTATGATATAAGATTCTTATATTGCTCTAGGTTAGCGATTATACTACTAGACTTTGTAAGCTTAACTTTTGGATGTTTTTGTTTGTAAGTTATTACCTTAGGTCGTTCGTGGAACACCGTCGCAACAGGACTTCTAGCATATCTAAAAGAGTAGTGTACCATAACTTTAGTGGACATATGTATTCATAGAACCTTGCTTATCTATTTGGTTTATTGAACTCAGAGTTGTACCATATTGATTTTAAATTATGTGTCATGGAGCTATGATTTTATAAATGTATTTTTATAATTATTGTATTTATTTATTTTGGTACCACATAATATGTTTTTAAATGAGAATGAACATGTTTTGAAAATTAGAGGTCATTATAGTAGCCAAATGTGGCATTTTAGGCTCGACCATGTTTATGGTTTTACTTTTAATGGTATCATAGTGTCAGGTTGAGTCGGTCCTAGAACCCAGAGGTTATTTATTGTAAAGTGTCAGTAAATACATGCCCCTGGGTACTAAAAGTACTCGTATAAGTCTGAAATCCGAATGGTTCCTCTCTTTCTTAATTTGTATTATAGAAATTTGAAATGGTTAATGATTTGAAATGGTTCCTCTCATCCTAATAGCGTCATCAAAGAGTTATTGGCTAGGGTTTGGGATTATAGGGTTTCATTAGGCGTAGGAGCCGTAGAGGCAACCTTCTTCAGAGGTTTTACTTCCACTCTCATAGAGATAATGGACGTTATTCCTAGAGAACAAACCGTTTAGCCAACCTTCTAGAATATATTGGTGCAGATAGAGTCCTCAGTAAAGAGATTAAGGAGGTGTAAGATAGTCGACTTCTATGGCTCAAGTGATGATGATTCGATTTCAACAGATTAATGTTTGAGAGAGGCCATGAGGACTTTGAGGCAACTTCACCTTACCCCAAAGGGTAAGTTAGAGTATGCCACCTCCTTGCTCAAGGGTGATGTTATCGATTAGTGGAGACTGTAGAGATGGCTCTATAGCCAGAGATGTCTTCATGGGACCATTTCCTAAATGAGTTTAAAGGTAAGTATATCAATAAGACACATATGGATGATTTAAGAATATAGTTATCTCAGCTAGTATAGGGAGATCGCTCGGTGTACGATTACGAGAGAGAACTTCTTCAGAGTCACTATGCTTTGGAGTTAGTTATGAAAGAGTCCTTGAGGTGTAAGAGATTTCTAGAGGGGCTTCACATCGATATCCTTGTGCAGTTGGTGGTAGACCCTCTTAGAGTGTTTTTAGAACTGAAATACAATATAAGGTCGAGGATAGGGTGTAGAGTGTGAGAAAAAGCTTATTGGGTGAGTCAGGTATCCAAGTATGAGAACTTGTATATCAGTAGATATGTCTTAGTTGGTGGCCAAGAGGGCCAAAGATTTATATGAGCATAGGAGAGTGATATCAGCTTTGTCACTCTACCAAGTCAAAGTTTAGAAGAAAAGTCTCATAGAAACCATCAACTTTGTAGTTAATGCTAGGTGTTGGTAACTCCAATAGATTCTTGGATTATTCAGAGTGCGATCATTGTGGCAAGAAGCATTAAGAAATGTGCTTTAGACTCTCTAGGAAGTGTTATAGATATGGATCCTTAGAGCATGTACTAAAGGATTACCCTAGTTCAGATGACGATGTTTTTAGCTCGATCGAGGGAAATGATCCTAGTAGCTCAATATGATAAGGAGCCTACCCATAGAGGTGTTAATCATATGCTCTAAGAATGAAAGTAGATTAGCTAATCGACCTATTCTCGATTTGACGGTGCGTGATCCTATTCGTCAGATCACAGAGAGGTAGGGTCAGAATGTTAACACCACAGATGAGATGTCAATGAACTATGTATGAAAAGTATTCGTGTATAGGATCCGAGCGTGAGTATACAAGTGCCTAGTTGGTGGGCCTTAACAGAATAGTCGAGGTTACCTTAGCTATTATTAGAGGGCTTGAATCAGACAGATATTCGATCTGAAGGAAGTTATTAGCACGAGTGATACTTAGACTTGGGGTGGTTGTGTAACCGATATGATACTTTAAGGATGTTTTTGTTTTATCTGGTAGAGAATCGTATGACCCGTAGAGATTTTTGAAGTTTAACCTTGGAGAAAGGATCTTCATTAGAGTGTTAAGAATACCCAAGTTACTCCAGATTGTAGGATGATCATCTTAGCTGTCAGACTCATCAGGATATATCATATCTGGTGCTAAAGCACTTCAATTCCTAACTAGGCGCAGATGCCCCAAGTACTCTCGAGAAGTAAGTTGGTAGGATGTACGTTCCGATGCACCAATTCTGGAATTTCACCCTAAGTACTAAGGCCACTATAGGTTAGATAGCGAGTTAATAGTCTCAAGGTGTAGAGAACCCTCCAATTTTGTCTTGATGCATTAATTCATAAAAAATAAATGATTTAGCTAGGTAAGCCAAGTTTTATATGTCGTCGTGTTGGTATATGAGCGTGAGATAGATATGACACTTAACAGTATGTAGCACTATGTAATATCATGGATATCAGTGCTTAAGAGTAAAAGAAATCAAGTATGTTAAGCATTGTTTGATTAGCGTTAGTCGTCATCAAATATTTCAATGGTGGTAAATGATAGTGAGTATAAGACGTATAGTTTTAGAATCCTTAAGTTAGAGTGTAGTTACGTGATGTGTACTCTCCAAGAAAGCCAGATGTTTCTAGTTTTGCTAGGCAAATGGCCAATTTTTAGTTGAATACCTTATATGTACAATCTATAAACCGTAGGGTAAATGAGAAACAATCAGGTAGCATAAACAAGTATTGAGTCAGAGTTACGGAGTAGAAGCGTAATCAATATGGAGAAAACCAGGATTTGTTAACAAACCTTCAGTAGTTGATATCGAGACTGTGTTGACAAGTATCGTAAGATATCAACGTGTAGCATAACGAGTTACCTAAGTTCAGTAAGTAAAGGAGATCTATAAGAAGGTGCAGTATGTTAACTTAATTGAGTAAAACTAACCAATGAAGGATTTAGCAATGGCAGTTGAATCGTGGAGTAGCATTTTCCTTGTGCATTTTATGCTTTCAATGTTAGACAACAAGAATGCAATTCCTTGGCTTCATGCCTCTCGAAGGTTTTTGTTTGAGGTTGACATAAGTAGCACCTAATCAGAAAAGGGCGATATAAATCTGTTTGTAAGTTTTCTAGTTGCAAGTCATGTTGTGGATAATTTCGAGGATGAAATTTCTTTCAAGGAAGGGAAAGTTATAACACCCTAAATTTCAGGCTAGTAGTTTTAGGTTTACCCGAGAGGCATGTGGATCTCATGAATTTCATATGTTAAGTCATTGGGCCGAGTTGGACATGGGCTCAATTAGCCATAAAAATAGGGTTTTTGAATAGTGAAAATATGAGAAAAGACCAAGGCGTAATTTTCCCATTTTATAAAGATGAGGGATTTTATCTCATTTCATCTTCTTCTTCCTTTCATATTTCTTCATTCTTATTTACTCCTTTATCCTCTCCAAGCTCCACATCTCAAGAGAAAATAGGGGTTTTATCATCGAAGCCTAGAGAAAAGTGTTTGATGTTTAAATGAGCTTTATTTCAGGATTCCCACACCAAGGTAGATTATTTATAATCCTTTGGAGTGTTAAGGTTTTCATAAAAATAAAGAATTGCTAAGATTTGGGTGTTTGAGAATTTTAGGGTTTTACACTTGAGTTCATAATTAAATGATGTTTTAGAAGTTACAAATATGTTTTTATTCCACTTTATCACCCTAAGTAACTTCCTAAAAATTTAGCACATGATTATGAATCAAACTAAGACCTTTGGGATGAATTTTGGGTGTTTTCCAAGCCTAAACAAGTTATTTTTTGGTTCAAGTATCGATACTGGATGAATAATATTGATACTATATGAACTGGGTCAAAATTTGGGCATTTCTAGCTAAGTGTATCGTTACTTTCCCAAGAGTATTGATACTTTCCCCAAGAGTATTGATACTTTCCCAAGAGTATCAATACTTTCCCCAAGAGTATGGATACTTTCCAAGAGTATCGATACATTCCATAGAGTATCTATACTGAGGGTACATGGTATCGATATTAGGCCACATTTTAGCAAACAAAAGTCATTTTTGGTATCAATACTCATAGGGGTATCGATACTTGACCCTAGGGTATCGATACGGCATGTAGAATATCGATACTTCCCACATTAGATGGTTATATTTGTCCTGTTGGCCCGTAAGAGCTAAGGATGATTTGTAATGGTAGAACTTAGTCTATGGGGGACATAAATGACCAAACATACCTAGAAACACTCGTAGGAATGGGTTACAACCAATATAACCATACCAAGTGCAATACGTAGAAATACCTTTAGTTGAGCATGTATTCAAATGGTTGAGAACGAGAACCATTGCAGGGTATGTATCAACAAGTGATATGATGAGTAGGTTAAATTCAGTAATGATGGAAAGCGTGGTCTTTGAGAACGTCAGTGAACCAAAGAAGTGTAAGGTATACTTCAATTCAAGGGTTGTTAAAGAAAAATACGATAATAGCAATCTGAGAGTTTCTACCCATTAATAAATTCGGGTCAGTATCGGGCTAACTAGTGATACAACCAGTGAACAACAAGTACAGTAATAGTCAGGAAACCATGAAACACTTAGTGATCTCCTTGGAGACAGAAATGACTAAAATAATATTTAAGTGCTAATGACTAGATAGAGTCATTTAATAAATTATCAGTAATAATAGACTAATAAACCTTTCCACAACATTCTAGATAAGAGAATGAGTGAGATATTGTCAAGTGAATGGGAATGACCTCACTTAACTTCAATAAGTTTATTAGAGAGTAGCCGAGTTACTTCGATTGCCTTAGAGTGGTATCAGTTGATGTGTGTTGAGACATTAGCTCTAGAGAATAGCCTTACAATAATAACGAGATAATAATAATATTAACTGTGTGTTAATCATAAGAACCTTTTGAGGTAAGATTCCATAAGACTTATGCTTTTGTTTCCAGCTCGAAAAATTATGAGGACACACAAGTTACTTGTGTACGTAAGTGACGATCATCCAATTGTCTAAGAAATATTCAGATATATCCAAGTCAGTGCGAGGAACTTTAGTAGCTGGTTGGACGTAGGCTCCGATGCTATGTGACCCGAAGGAGTCATAAGTACTATGAGGAGTAGACTAGCAGGACGTAGGCTCCGATGCTATATGACCGGAGGTATTCTAGGTAGTGGGTAATGAGGGTCTTTATAGATGAAGATTTCGATGCTAAGTGACATATAATACACCAAAATTTTGGTTAGTGACTAAAATGTAAATTTTGAAAGTTTGGCAGCCAAAGTAAAAATTGGGAAAAGTTTATGGACCTAAGTGGTAATTTTCCTAAAAAGAATTTTTATTCCATAAATACATAGTTTACTCTGAGAGTGTGGTTTTATTGAAATCAGATTCTTGATCTGAAAATTGTGTTAAAAACTTGAAAGTGTAAAGTGTTGTGAAAATTTGATAAATCAGATCGAATAGAAATTTCAAGAAAATTTGAAGGATGATAAATTAAGCTTATAAATATTATTTCTGAATTTTAAAATGATGGAAAATATAATGGAGCATTGGATTTGAGAATTTATTTCCATGTTCAATTTGGACCGTTGGATTTAAATGGCAATATTGCAATTTTTGGGAAGTTGTTTGGTAAAACTGGAAAAGGGTAAAATATTTTGTTCATCTTTGACTTTGGAAAGATGATAAGGTTATGTGGATTGGTATTATTGTAATTATCAATTTTCATTAATGGCAAAATGGACATTTCTCATTAAATGAATATTTTATTCATTTAAGCTTAAAAAAGGTTAAATTAACATGAAATTCACTAGCAATTTCATGCTCCCAATGAACAAGGTAAGAAATTTTTATTTTTCAGTTTTTGAGCAATTTCCTTTGGATTTTGGATCATGCCATGAAATAGAAAATTGTTCTATTCGAAAAATGCTATCATTTGGCACCATTATTTTTTGCTAATTTGGTTTGTGTTCAAATATCCCAAACTATAGGGTTTATGTTCACATTAGGTTTTATGGAATTGATGAAGGATTTTGATGTTATTGAGGTTGTAGAATCGTTTCCAAGCATGATTGATGTTTAAAATCACTTGTACAGGATCATATGAACATATGAAGTTTCGACCTAACCTAATCTTGGGAGAAAGATTTGTTTTGATGAAACTAAGTTAGTGTTTTGATTGTATAGATTTTATAAGGTTGAATCAAAGTTGAGTAAAATCACGAAAACCCTAATCTTGAACATACAAAGCATTCAACCTTGACTATAGAGGATGATAAAAATTATGGAAAAACTAGGTAGGGGCTGGAAATGATGTAGAAAGTATTCTACAAGCTTTATAAAATTTAGGGATCGTTCTATAATTTTATGAAAGTTGGGGGACCTAATCAATAATTTTGGAAAAGTTTTCAGTTGTTGTGTAATTGTTAAATAGTTCATGTACTATGCTGGAAACTAATGTTTGAGTGTAAAAATTGAATTATTTTGGAAAGCTTGTAAAATTTGAGGTTTAAATCGTAAATATGGAAAGGTTAGGAGCTTAAGTGAAAATATTTTGTGAAGTTGGGATAAAAAGGATCTTGAGTGGTCAATTAGAATTATTAAGGTCAACATTTATATTGTGACAAGGAAATTATATCGAATAAGCATAGGAAAAATTGTTAGGAATTTATTTTCCAAAGTATTCCTATGTTAGTAAGATTCTGACATTGGGTTTGAATTTGTATATGTTATGTAATTATGCTTATTTAGATTGTGTGCTTGAAATCAAGATCAAGCAATATCAAAGCTAAGGAATAGCTTAAGGATGGAATATAAAATTCTAAGCGAAGTTTGCAAGCTAAGGACACCAAGTGAGGGCAAATTTTATTTGTACTTATATTATCGAACAAACATTGGCTTGCGATGAGCCAATGACATAGTTACTATTGTAAGGAGTGACTCCTAAAATGTTATGTTATCTTTGATGCATGTATATATGTGTATTTGGTGAGCTAATAGAATTATTGAACAAGTTGAAAATGCAAATTGGTGAAACCTGCTTAGAATTTATGTTCTGGACAGTAAGTTTATAAAATCACCATAAATTCTACAAAAATTATTAGAGGATAATTTTTTATTGTTGGACTAGCTTACCAGTATAGTTTTTTTTAGAAAAAACGAAAACTGATTTCGAGTTGTATACCAAAATATATGAATTTTTAATCGAGGATAGGTCAAAAAACAAGGCAACAGATTCTGCTCAAAACAGATTATGTCGGTCGACTTGAAAATTCACCATAAATTGTAAAAATTGAAATAGAAGTAGTTCCTTATATGGATAGATTCGTATTTGAGTATAGTTTCCAGTGGTATAAATGGAATAATTTTTAAAGGTTTAGATTAATACAGAATAAAATTTCTTTAAAGGTAGTGCAAACTGTGAGGATATGAAATTATGACCAATTTTAGGATTTAACCAAACTAGAAGCAAATGATCAGGTCAAAGTTTAGTGAGGCTTACATTTTGACCTGTATATAATGTCAAAGTGAGTGCAATGTATATATAACATTATACATGGATGTTTTATACATCATTGGGTAGAACTTGCGATAAGTCTACATTATATATATTGGCATGATATTTATGTCATATATCATATATTTGACATATTCTAAATATGTCAAAAGTTGAATATAAAATGCATTGATCATTGATCGTTATATATGATGTTTAACGTGAACATATATGATATTAACATGAATGATATTTCAAGTATGAACTGCCCAATGTTAAATGATGTTAATATATTTTGCCATGGATGGATCAAATGAAATAGACTGTATGCCCAAGTAAGTCATTGAATGTCAGGGTATAATTGGCATGTCATAGAGTCTAGCAGCTGCATAATCGGATTAGCACTAATGTGTAAGGACATTTAGTGCATCACTATAGTGTGTAAGGGCACTAAGTGCATATGGTGGGCACGACCTTATGTGTATTATAGTGGGTACGACCGTATGTGTATTAACACTTTGGTGCATATTTGACTCGAATACCCATGATCTTCATAGGTTTACATTTGGACTATGGTTTATTGATTAATAAATGATAAACAGACAAATAAGCTTAGGGGCTTATGGGATAAATGGAAAGTGTATTGGTAAGAAACTTTATATCCAGTTATATCATGTTAAATTATGGTAACATGGTTGGAATGCAGGTAAACTGATCACATTGCATTGAATATTATTACTCATTTATATATTATATGTTGCATTGCTTTGAATATTTATATGATTGTCTCACTAAGTGTATACTTAGTGTGTGATGATTTTCACGCGTAGGAAAACGGAAGAAAATGAGTAAGGAGCTGAGTTTGGCATCAATCACCAAGAAATATTTACATTTAACAATGATGACATCGTATTGTGTTCTAAAAGTCTTAGCTGGCATGTATACGAGAATGAAATGTTTACAATTTCTTAATATAGTTAGTATTAAATATAATTAATAGTATGGATAAATATTATGATATTAAACTATGCTTTGCAAAAATTAATTTGGGTTTTAAATCAAACGTGTTAGACATTCTTATTTATTTTATGAAAATATAACAGAATTGTCTATCACTGCTTGAAACTGGTTTTGAATTGGTAACCAACAATATTATATTATATGAATAATTATTTTATATAATTGTTCAAGTTATGAAACTTGAGATGTTTGAATGAAACAAAATTTTACTCAGTTCAATTAAAGAAATATTTTGAATTTCTGATGCGACATCTATAACTCATATTGGTTCGCGTATAAGGGTTATGGGTGTTACATGACCCGAGTCTTATCTATGGTGCCTTTGGTAAGATATAGGGGTATGAGTCCTAGGATGCTAAGTGACCCTCCAACTACGCCGTGATACCTACCTTTGTTTGTGAGATAATACCAGACGTCTTTGTGATACTAAGTACTATAGTTGTGTGTTGCATAATGATGCATTATAGAATGATACTGAGGTTAGAGACCTAGTATATGTTTACTCATGGCAAGACCCTTAACAGAGAGTAAAGGAAGCATAAAACTTACATTAGAGATGTAGAACTGTCGAACCTTAGGTAGGTAGCACTTGATTATAACTATGCATGTATTTGTTTCTTAATAACTTATCTTCTAGCATGCTTATGATATGAGATTCTTATATCGTTCTAGATTAGCGATTATATTATTGGGCTTTGTAAGCTCAATGTTCGAATGTTTCCGTTCGCATATTATTAGTTTGGATCGTTAGTGGAGCACGGTCGTAGCAGGACTTTCAGCATCTCCGACGGAGTATTATACCATAGCTTTAGTGGGCATATATGTTCATAGAACCTTACTTATGTATTTGGTTTATCGAACTCTAAGTTATACCATTTTTATTTTAAATCATGTGTCATAGAGCTCCAGTTTTATAAAAGTATTTTTATAAATGTTGCATTTATTTATTTGGTACCACATAGTATGTTTTTAAATGATAATGAATAGGTTTTGAAATCAGGGGTTATTACGGTAGCCCAATGTGATATTTTAAGTCTGATCGGGTTTAGGGTGTTACAATTAGTGGACTGATTTTTAAGTTTGAGGCGAGTCTTTCAATTTTGTATAATATATGTATATCATATATGAAAAATATAGAGGAATATATATATATATATATGTGTGTGTGTGTGTGTGTATTATTTATATGGTTATAGAAAGTCATTTAAATTGAAATAAAAAAATTATAATATTATAAATATTTACAATTAAATATAAATAAAAACTAAAAAAATTGACTCGACTTAAAAAAATTAACTCCAAATTATAAAATAAAACTCATTAACTCAAATAACTAAATTTTTTAATTATACTAGATCGAACACTCACCCGTAGTGAGATTTTGTTTAAGAAAAACATGTAACCGTAGCCTCCTACTAAAAGCACGCAGCATCTGCTGACTTAAATCATAAAAAAGCAACAAATTGTTTGGAGGTCCCACTCAATTTACTAAATTGTAGTGTGTTGGAGTTAATTTTGAGAGCCCACATATCAATCATCAAAACCATGCTCCAAGCCACCAGTTACGATATCCAAGGATCAGAATTGGTATGACAGTTCGAGGGGCCCACTCAAAAGAAAATACCCACTTGTCAGGCATTCAGACAGCCTTTCTCACCAAAAACAAAATAATCCACCTTCAATTCCCCAAGAGGCGGCTCACCCATTTATCCTTCCAACATCAAAAATATTTTTTAATATATATCAATTAATTAATCAAATATTAATAGAAAAATAATTTAAGTTATCGAAAATATCTTATAATATATGATTTTAATTAATTATTTTTAGATTTATAAAAATATAATATTAACATTTATGTGTTGATTTTTTTAAAAATACAATAAGTCTTTCATATATTTATGGTTCATGTTTAAGTTTGAAACTTCAATCTAGTTAAGTTTAAGATATTTTTTATTTCGAGTCTTTTCGAGCTGCTCACGAGATTCAGTTCAGGATTTCGAGTTCGAGTCGAGCTTAAAAATTTTAAACTCGCGAGTTTTCGAGTCTAGTAAACTCAATAATACTCGAAGTCGACTCGACTCGTTTACACCACTGTCCATACCAAAAAACATTGCACGTCGGACACGTGCGAAACTAAATATCCCCAAAAATAAACTCATATCTCACACGTGCCACACCACAATCGCATATATGGGGGCCACCGGGTTGATCAAATGGATCAAAATCGATTTCATTTTTATCTCGCACGAGCTGCCACCTTATTTTATTTACATTTCAACTACACCCATCTTTTTGGTTAGTTCTATTGTACCATATGCTAATTTAAGATTGAAAATATAAATATAATAAAAAATATGATAAAAAGAATAATATTTTAGATTGGATACACCTAAGATATTATATTCTTCATAATATTTTAGATTGTCAACTTAAAATATTACGAAAAATATAATATTTTTAATTCAATAAAAAATGTTAAAAAAATTAATATTTTAAGTTAAATTCAATCTAAAATATTATAATTTTTATCAATTTTTTTTTGCCTAATTTCACCATTTTTTAACTTTAAATTAAGTCATTGTTCCATAGACTTCCCCATCTTTTTAATTATTTTTCATCACAAAGCAAAACAAATTTAATAAACATTCGAACAAATAAAGAGACTTTAGTAGTTAAATGGAGTCCTGTTATCCCTTAAGATTTTGACTTCGAATAATTATATTTGTAATATAGAGACTAAATCATTAAAAAAAATATTATCTGCATATAAAAAAATGAAAAGTTTAATAGGATTCACGTAGAAAAGGTAAAAATGTAAAAAAAAAATCCTACAACAAAGTACAATCATTTTATTTTTAAAACGTATCCTAAATAACAAAGAGACATTTACATATTTTATCCATTTCCCTATCCCCAGCCAAGAAAAAGCAAACAAACAAACAAAAAATACCCTACTTTTATCTTACAAAAAACCTATAGTGTTTAAAAAAAATTATACTGCTTCTATTTACACGATACCAGAGAATGGGAGGGGAGTGGGGACTGTGACAATGCCCATTTTTTCGTGAAAGAGTTGGGGTAGCATTGTGACCATCACTTTGTGTGTATACATATTTGTGTGTGTGTCCCTATAATTTAAGGCTAATATTGTATGATTAGTCCTCCCATTGGGGCTCGGTGGGGTGTACCCTTTCTACGCTTGGCACTTCTGTAATTAACCGAAGTCGGAGGGGGTGTTGAAGGACTAAAGCTTCTCACTTGGTTCTTGTTAGATTTTCCATGGCTACTGCTGCTGTATGAATCCTTAGAGTCAAATTCCATTGCCATTTGCCTCTTCTTCTTCTGGAAATTCTTTGATGTCCCAACTATCTGCATTTCAGTTTTACATACTTCAGCAATGCACAAAAATGGTCAAATCATTATTTTAGACCCTCTGTTATAATCAGAGGATCAAGTTAGATGTATAGGGACTAAAATCTAAAATTTGATATTTGTTGAAAGAACAAGATCATAATTTGACCCTTTGAACTTTGAAGATCCTACAGTTTTTCGGCTACCGAACAACACCATTTGGCGACCAAGAAAATGAACGAAGAAAAGTTATTTATTTATTTATTATTTTTTACCTTGCAACCGAGAGAGCAGAAGCGGAAGGAATCCACAAGGTTTCGATCACAGACCTCACAAGTGTTGATGACACCTTTTCCAGGCCTTGGCTGAGGCCTTTCATTGAGGAAGACAACCTTAGCACTGTTTATTACATACGTTTGAACTCCAGATATGTCCAGGTACTTTTGTATCTCCGATACTCTTATTACATCATGGTAAGATGATCTCCTTATCTGTTAAACCAGGGTAAATTGCATTAGCAAATCAGAAAGTGGCTTTGAAGATTGAGTCAATGTCGGCTTGGATGCCCAGAAAATGTGTAGGAAAAGAAAATTGAACAGAAGCCCGGAAATGGAAGCAAAAACCCAGAAATGGAATGAAATAACGAGATTCCCTTCGTTCCATGAAAGGAAATTTAAACAAATTTCAAATGGGAAAAAAAGGGGGGTAAATTTAAACAATGGTTGATCACCTGAATATAACGATGATCCCTGTGATAAGCCAGACAGCAAGAACAGAGGGAGCCATTCATACAATCCAAGCAATACATATTACATTCACTCTTGTGAGAATCAATATGAAGCTTGCATTGAACGAAGAATTGCTCTCTCAACAAAGGTTTCAGCCATGGCGGCCACGTGTTGTCTTCTTCATCAGGTCCAACAGCTCCCTATCAAGAAAACCAAAACACATTAAACATCATCAACACGCATTTCCAATGAATGCCCATATCAAAAAAAGGAAATAGGGATGTATCTTTCTGGAGGAGGTTGTTGAATAATACCATGATTCTTCTGTTCTTAGGCTTGATTTCACGGACAGTGGATTCTTGATTTTCGATCGCCAGCTTGAAACTCAAAGAATACTCTGCTATTTCTTTTCAAGTGAGATTCTAGAGAGAGAAACAAAAACAGATGTTGTGTGAGAGAGAGAGAGAGATTAAAATTGAAAATGAAGAAGGGAAGAGAGGTCGTTCTTATCTATATAAAGTCAACACCCGAACCTGAGTCCGAAGCTGAGGTTCGTCGTTGAGAGATGCATTGAAGGGCAAGGAACTGAGCTTCGTCAAAATTCCTCATCCTTTCATTTTCATTCACTCTTGGGTATTATCATTTTATATAATATTATATAAAGTATATGATTATTTTATGTGTTAATAGACAACCATTATTGACGGACAACATTTTTAAATAGAGTCAATTCATTTCAATGCTGATTTTTTTTTTATCATATTAGGCTATGTTTTTGTGGTTCGTTCTCTTCTCTTCTTTTCTTTTTCATGCGACGAGAGAGGAAAATTTTACGGGCCATGTCACATATTACAACCAAAAAAATTATAGAGCATGTCACATATTATAATGTATCACTAGCGGTGAAATATAAGAACTAGTGGGGGATATGACCCCTAAAAATTAAAAAATATAATTTAAACTCTTAATTTTTTTAAAAAACTCAATTTGCCCCTAAATTTTTAGAAATTCATGTTAAACTTTAATTTTTTTATTAATATGGGTAACTACAAGGTAGTATCTGTTCAAATATAACTTTCAATATTTGATATTGAACGATCATACCCTTGGCATCTACGGTGTTTGAACTCAAGTTCTCAAAAAATAACAACAATTCATTTACCATGGAGGAGGCTTAGTTCGTACTAAACTTTAAGATTTTAAAAATATTCTTAAATAAACCCTCTCATAATATTTAAAAAATCTCATTAAGCGTTTCAAATTTAAAAAATATTAGTCAACCCTAATTTTTTAGAAAAAAAAACTAAACCCTTCACATTTTTTTAAAAATTTAAATTTAAACCTTTAAATTTTTTAAAGTTTTAAGTTGACCTCTCAAATTTTTCGTCAAGTTCCGCCGCTACGTACTACAAAAGCAACATACTGAAACACACCACAAGTAAAATTGTCATTATTATATAAATATTAAAAAATATATAAGGATTTTTATAAAATTAATCAATAATTAAAATTTGGTTTTACTTTTTAAAGAATATAATTAAATTATGATTTTTAATTAAAAATAATAATTAATTTAAGTAAATTAATTTGGTTAGAATTAGAATTTGTAAATTATTTAAGTTAAGAATGACCATCAACAACAGTAGTCATCGTTGAAGACCTTAACTCGTCGAAAAACACGACGAAAAATTAATTGGACGTTAAGTTTTTCGGCGGTGACTATTATTAATAGTCATTTTTAACTTAAATAATTTACAAATTCTAATCCTAAACAAATTAATTTACTTGAATTAATAATTATTTTAATTAAAAATCATAATTTAATTATAATTATATTAAATCTAAAACTAAATTTTAATTAATAATTAATTTTTAAAAAAATCTTATACTTTTAATATTTACATAATAAGGATAAATTTATTTGTTGTGTGTTTCGGTATGTTGTTTTAGTGATACATTATGGTATACGACGTGCACTGTAGACTCTTCATATATATATATATATATATATATTATGAGTCTACAATTTACAAATTCTAATCCTAAACAAATTAATTTACTTGAATTAATAATTATTTTAATTAAAAAGCATAATTTAATTATAATTATATTAAATCTAAAACTAAATTTTAATTAATGATTAATTTTTAAAAAAATCTTATACTTTTAATATTTACATAATAAGGACAAATTTATTTGTCGTGTGTCTCGGTATGTTGCTTTAGTGATACATTATGGTATACGACGTGCACTGTAGACTCTTTATATATATATATATATATATGAGTCTACAGCGCACGACACACACTGATATACACTGATATAAATTTATAAATAGTCATTAAACTATTATAAAAATGATCTTTTTGGTCATTCAGCTTTTAAAAAAGTTATAAAATGAGTATTAAATTTTGGGTTCCATAAAAAAAGAAGTATTGACATTTAACTATCGTTAAGGGCTAACGTAGCCTGTTAAATTAATAAAAAAAATATCTCATTTGCTACATCAATTGTGTCTAAAATTTTGTTTTTGTATTTTCCAATAATTTTGAGTAATAATTCCACAAAATTTAGAAAATATTTTTTAAAATATATGGATTTTCATATTGTTAATAAAAAATGATTTATTTTTATAACTAAAATTGTTGGATCTCGTAAAATTATAAATTGTAAATTTTTAAATATAATCACAATTAAATAAAAAATAACTATAAAGGTGCAGGGATCGCGCCTTGCATAATTTACCCGAACTTCTCGGCTTTAAAGCATCCTCTCTCGGCTATAAATAGCCCTTCCCCGTAAACTCTCTCACAATTCCCTCTCAACCGAGAAATTAATACAACAATCCTTTCAACCAGTAAATAACACCCGACAATCCTCTTATATTTGATTAAGAAGTTCGTTCGATATTTCGTTATAAGGTAATTTTGTTATAATATTTTTTTATTATACTTATTGTTTATTATGATTATTTGAAAAAATATTATACTAATTGTTTTCAATTAATTTATGTGCTAGTTCAAGGGGAAAGCGAGAGCATACGTCGAAATATTTTTGTGGTACAGGTAATAATATAAAATTATATTATTTAAATTATTTACGTTTATGTGTAAAAATTTTATTGTGTTATATTTTCGTTCATATATTATTTATTTAAGCAGGTTTGTTTTAGTTTTTTTTGCAGATATAATATTGTCGCACTTTTAAACTCTAAGAATGACGCGACTTTCAGCTATTGTTTATTATGATGGAGAAATTCAAGAAGATGAAACCGGCATTGTTTTCGTATCAAATGAGCGTGTTAAAATATCATTAAAGAGAAACATAACTCTTGAGGAGCTGATAACGAAGATTTCGAGGAAGGTTCATGTTGGAAGTAGTAGAAGAATGTCGTCGTTGCAGTACATATTTCCAACATCATTATTTCCATTAACTTATACAGCGTTCGAACTATCAAACAATGATGATGTTGAAATGATGGTTGATTCTCAAAGTAATTATTTAGACGCCGATATTGAGATGTATGCAAAGTTTGTTCAAGTGCGTGTTGTTCGGGGTCAGTCATTAAGCTCCCACTATGGGAAATCCGCATCATGGTGTCGTCACATCAACTTCAATGGGGAGACATTCATCCGCAACTCCTTACGATATGTACCGAGGTGGGTCCACGAATAATTCGTATGGCAACATCGCGTCCAATTCAAGGGGAAGGCATTCATCTGCAAATTTCTTTGACCTTAATATAGAGATGCCATCGACGCAATAATCTGTGCAGTTTCCATTTGACACGATGGCTTCAAGCTTCAGGGGGAGACATTCAACTGCGAGTTTTTTCGATATCAATGTCGATATGTCTTCTAGTTCAAGGGGAAGACGTCCACGTAGTAGGTTCTTTGTCCTAAATATGGAGAGCATGGAGGAACCATCAACTCCACCAAAAGAACCGCTTCGTGAGCCTAGTGCGGATGGTGCTAAGACTGGACTATTCATTCACCTAGAATCATCGTAATTCAACTCCGATGATGATGTAGATGAAGTTCCCTCAAATGTGGCACAAGTTGACCCTCCAGCACATATATGAAGCTGATTATGGTGCAATGTACGGGCTAGAATTTACGGATATGCCTAATCTCGGTAACTATGGATATTACTCATCAATAAATAATGGTGAGTTATCTTTAGGCATGGAGTTTCCAAGCAAAGAAGAAGCGATGATGGTTATAAAAAATTACAATATCCGTAATTCTATTCAATCGAGAGTCGATCAGTCTACGATAGAAAAATATGTATGCTACTGTGCCGACGCGAAAACGGATGCAATTGGATGGTTCATGTATCAAAGAGGAAGATGAAAAACAACAGATGAGAACTAACAGTATACAACGGTCCTCACACATGTTGTGCTGGAGGGGTCAACCAAGATCATCTCAACTTGGACTCTGAAGTGATATGACAAGCCATCATGCCCATGGTAAAAGCAAGCTCTCATAGAGTTATTGGTGTGTTTATTTCAGCTATACAATCGCAGTATGGGTATACTGTCTCCTATAAAAAATATTGGTTGACAAAACAAAATGCCATTGTCAAACTTCATGGCGAATGAGATGCATCTTACAACGAACTTCCAGGTTGGTTTAGGCTAGTGCGGAGGTTGAATCCTGTGATAATTGTGGACTTCAAAACCTCCTATGCATACCATAATGATCGAGTTCTTCACGATCGATGCCAATTCTATCGGGTTTTTTGGACTTACCCACAGTGCATTAATGCTGTCAAATATTGCAAGCCTGTGGTTCAGATCGATGGGACTTTCTTGTATGAAAAATACAAGCAAGCTTTATTATTGGCAGTTGTCCAAGATGGCAATCGCAACATTCTTCCAGTTGCTTTTTCTCTTGTTGAAGGAGAAGATACAGATTCTTGGGCTTTTTTCCTCCGAAACTTACGTGCGCATGTTTTCACGAGGGAAAAAATCTGTTTCATTTCAGATCGTGGAGCTGGGATCAAAGTAGCAATGGAGTCTTTGGGTCCAATGTGGCAACCACCCTTTGTCCAACATAGGTATTATCTCCGACACATTGCTACAAACTATCATGGAAGGTACAAGAAGAATGATGAGCGTCAATTAATTGTGCGCATGGGTAAGTGAAACTGATGTAGTTTGTTTTCTTTCGATCATTTTAATTTTGCAAAGAAAGCAAGTTAGTAAGTTATACATTTTTTGATCAGGTTATGAACTACTTCCTCAAACGTTTGAATCAATGCTTCAAGATTTGTGGGCGAAAAACGAGGAAGGATACGATTACATCAGCCTCATCGATAAAGAAATGTGGACAAATGAATATAATTATGGATATCGATATGGACACATGATGACCAACTTGGCTGAGGCAATCAATTCAACCTTAAAGGGTGCACATCACTTACCTGTAGCGGCTTTGGTAAAAACTACATATTTTTGTTTGGGGGCGCTTTTTACGAAGCTCGGGGGCAAGCTCAAACCTGGATGCAAGGTGATCATGTTTATTACGCTAGATTAGTTGTAGATCTACAAAAAAAATTGTTGCATCAAATGGAATGTCTGTAACAAGCTTCTCTAGAAGACATGAAATGTTTCGTGTCACAGAGTTGTCGCGACCTCTTCAAGGGATTAAAGTTGTGTCGTTAAGAGTAAATCTACGGGATAGAACGTGCGACTGCGGGTTTTTTCAAGCTCTGAAGTATCTATGCTCTCATGTGATAGCAGTTTGCTCGTATACACATCAAGACTATAACTGTTTTGTGGATCCTGTATACCTACTATTTGAAGTTTTTAAGGTATACGAATTTGATTTCCCCCCATAGGTAATGAAAAGACCCTGATGAGGTTCAGGATTGGCTTCTAATTATACCAAATCCAACTTTATTGAGGGAGCGTGGTCGTTCAAAATCCAATCGAATTCATTGTGATATGGATATTCAAGAAAGATCTAGACAAGACAGAAGATGTGGGCATTGTAGAAACCCAAGACACACTAGAAAAACATGTCCACTTCTGCTGTCATCAAGTAACAATTGATGATGAACTGATGTAGTTGTTTATCAAATAAGAATTCTTGTACTTTAATTTGCATTTACTTCAAGTCAATGTCATTCGATAACCACTGATGAAGATTAAAAAAATGATACATGAATATGAGATTAGACGTTGGCGTTATATGTGATTATAATAAAAGAGATAATAAGTGACAAACTGTAGAAAGTTATCGAACACAATTATTAAATTTTATCAAACTAATAATAATTTGGTGTTTGAATATAATTTTAAATACAACAAACTTACAATAAGTATTAAATGGTAAATGATAAACAAATTACAATAACTAATATTAAATGGTAATAAACAAAATTAATCAAAATACATTAACAAAAAGTCCAACAAAATTAACAAAATAAATTAAAATAAATCCAAGCAAATTAAAGAAATAAAGTAAGTATTAAATGATAAATAATAAAAAAATTACAATAAAAATTCCAATAAACAACTAAATACAAATATAATAATAAAACAAAATCTATCGATGCATACGACGCGAATGTGTTCCGCAGGGCGGTGGCTGTCGATCTCGAGGAGGATTTCTTCGTTCACTAGTTGTGACTCCTCACTGTCATCATCACCATCATCGTTGTCGTCGTCGTCGTCATCGTGAGCAGCTACATTAGGTTGATGAGGAGCTGATGATGATGAAGCACCTCCATAGAATAAGGACCCTGGAGGTGTATGACTGACTATCCCACTAGCCTGCGAAAACTGGGAAAACTCATAAAAACCAGACATCGCTGAGTGTGAAAACTGTAGAGGAGTGTATGTGCTGCGGCCATGGGTGATGAGGTTAAACCCGCCAAAATGTGGGTATTTGGACCCCAAGTCGGATATACAAACATAGACCCATAATATCCTCCAGGATGGGTCATAAAACTCTGTGACGGTGGCGGCAGCAGGGTCATAAAACTAGGTGATGGTGTAGGCGGCGACATCGGGTAAGGGAATGACAGTGGAGACATCACATATGGCTGTGGTATGTAAGTCGCTGTAGATGGTGGCTGATGTGAAGGTCCTGCTGGTGCAGCTGAGGATGAACCAGAAGCACATGCTCTCCGTCCACGAGTCGGGGGATGATAGTACTGTGTCGGTGAATGTCTCTGTCGATGTCGCTAAAAGATCCACCCTCATGCATCCTCGGAAAGAAGAAATGATTTCCCGTTACTGTTGAACCACTCATAATAACCGTCAGCAACCATCAAGACGTCAGTAAAAATGGGCTCTCTACGGGAAAGGCGCCGATGTCGATCCTCCCACAACACGACCCACTCATGATGCCTCACAGCCAATCTGTATCGGTCTTGCCACGTCTATCTGTGCTATACAACTCATCCATATTGTGAGGTTCTTCTGGAATTGGTTGAAAACAACCAAATTGCCGAAGCACGTAATCAGTAGACTGCCACTCGACGATTGCATGACAGATCAAAGAGACCATCGCCATCCAAACATCTGATGGGCCCCTCAACTCAGGTGGGATCACCATCCTCACATCATCATTAGAATATGGCACCCATTCAAACTAAAACAAATATATATAATTTTTATCAAAATAATAATCTAATTATATAACTATACTCTAAAATTGATTTTTAAACATTAAAATGCATACCTGTGTGCCAGCCTTCTGATCGATTAGCACCCTAATTTTTTCTAAATCATCAGGTAGCTCATGATGATTTTTCCTATCAGTAGACCACCTATTCAAGGAAAAAAAATTATTATGCACTGTATAAAATGATTAATATACGAAATTAGTTTTATAATTTCCTCAATAGTTACGGAAATACGAATGAGTTCTTGACAACGGGACATAAAAGGGCATTCGATACCATGCCCAAGATTGCAGCAGCAGGAGACATTCGCCGATAGCATTTTTCCTGTAGTCAGTGGCTCGACACATCTCCCTGTACAGGAAAACCAACACTGAGCCCCAACTGAGTGATCCGACTATATGAAAGTCGCTAAGATGTCGCAACCACATACAGTGAACTTGGTTGCGCGATTTGTCCGACATCAGCAACCCTCCTATTAGCTGCAATATGCATGCCAATGCATACATTTTAACTTCATCATCAGAGGCGTCCTCACTCAACTCCCAAAAATTGGCGTCTAACCAATTTAACGGTATCCAACCATCGTTAAAATATTCCGGGACATGTCTTAGATACTCCCGTCACAAAGCAGTCCATGAATCGTGCACCATCCTCGATATCACATCTCCATCCACCGGAAGCCCCAGGTGCATAAAAACATCCTCAAGTGTAATAGTGCACTCTCCACATGGAAGATGGAATGTGTGGGTCTTCGGCCTCCATCGCTCCACTAAGGCAGCAATAAGGTCTGGTTCTATCTTACAGTGACCTCATATCTACCTATGTGACCGAATTCAACCTCTACTAAATACGGCAAGGCACGACTAGGTATCACTAAGTTAAGGTTCCTAATAAAAGGATCTAATACAAAAGTTAATTAAATAATTAAATAATCATGCAAAAATGTTAAAATGTTACCGTATCAGCAAAATGTCATGATATATGATTTCCATCCAAGCGAAGTAGACCGTCTTCCATTTTATATCTGCAAAAAAATTAATTAAATAAAATATTAAAAATTTTAAATACTTAAATAAATTAAAAAAATATTAAATATAATAAAATATACCTTAAATAGTTATAAGAGAATATAAGAGTATTTGAGAGAAGTTGAGAGGATTTGGTGTGATAAAAGTGATTGAGAATGGGGGTATTTATAGTGAGGGGGTGGGGGTGTGAACGACAAGGGTAGGTGGGTAATTAAACCTAAGGCGCCGCAGGGGCGCACCTTTCTGACGCGTGTCATATTTAAAGGTAAGGCGCGCCGCAGAGGCCGCGCTTTACACACGTATATCCCAACTCAACATAAAGCGCGCTTCAGGGAGCGCGCCTTACCCACGTGGCGCCAGATCAGCGTAAAGCGCGCTGTAGGGGGCGCGCCTTACTGCAAAGGGTGTTAGATCAGTAAAAATAGTCTGAAGGGTGCATGAAGGGAAATATATAGGGTATAGGTGATTTTTCAGGAAAAACGCCATCTATTTAGAGTAAAACTTTCTTAGAAATTCCCTATAAATAATGAGCTAAACTACTAGAACAAATTTGACAATAGTTTTTTTAAGTTTTACAAGTTGAATTCTAAATTAGTTTTGATTTGAGATTTAAAGAACTTCTCTTATCTTGAAAAAGTTTTCTTTTTCCGCTAGTTTTCCGGTGATAGTCGAAGGCAATGATCGTTCGTGATCTTTGCAAAAGTGCTACTGCAACTGATCATCTAGTTGTTATATACTAGAAGACAGTCAACCAACGAACTCGAGCACCAAAAAAGTGGCCGAACATCTATCTTGATGAAACTGTGTAGCAACTGATACACGCATGATTGAAACCAACTTTCTCCGTAACTTGATTATTCCATAGACGTTCTTCATTGTTACTTCTAAGGGAGTTTTTCCTTACCTTATCTTATATTATATCATATATACATTCTATTCTATCATAAGCATGCATTCACATGTTAGTATAAATTATCATATCATTCATACCATCATACACTTAGTTTATCATGTCTTTCATATCATTCAAATATATGCTATGATTACATATCAATTCTTAGGATATTATTACATGTTTCCATTTATCATTTATTATGAATACCATGTTATATGATATTCATGCATATAACATATAGTCCACATATTTATATTATATGCTTAAGTACTTAGATTAATTTTTAATATAAGTTTTTTATGTTTCTTATAGGTTCCAACGTATACAACAACTTGGGAGCTGAATTTAAGCTTAACTAAGGAAAAGGAGCTGGGAAAACTTATATAGGATTACTCAGGAGAATATGAAGAACAAATGGTGAAAAGTTATCTGTTGCCAACAGTTGCCAAGTGAGCTCATAGTTGGATTGAGCTGAAGATTTGAGCTAGAAGAAGACTTTAATTCAGCTTGGAACTTGAATAGACATAATATATGGCCAAAGGACATCGATTTTATGAAAGGTCACTTTTTCTCAAATCGTGCCTTTTCGCAAATAGGTGCCTTTTCATGAGGAGCTGCCAAGTGAATCGACACATCAAGGAGCATCAACGACCAGCTCATCATCAGCTTACTCACCTTGCAACATACCTTTTCATGAAGAGGTGTCATCCAAGCATCATAACCTTTCGTGAAAGGTTCTACCATGAAAGGTCACCATTGAATGGATGTGTGCATTGGTGATGTTATTTCGGCCGAAAGATACCTAAATCATGAAGAGACACGAGACAAACAACCTAACTATTTGTCCACACAAGAGCATGGATGGCACATGCATGGATTTGGCACCAAACATGAGAAGACATCTTTATTCAATTCAATTCATTATGTATTTTCATTTAAAGAGTCATGTATCTTCATAAGGGTGCATGCATTACCCGAATAGACATGTGATGGTTCGACCATGCCTCTTGGTTTCCTATATATAGCCAAGTCATTTGGCATTTATAATGATCTCATTTTCATACATTAATCAAACCTTTGTGAGTTTATCTCTCTTCAAGTTCTTGATTGAACTTTATCGACTTATCAAACTTTTCTTGTGGTGTCACCCTTCTTCTTTCCATAGATAATTGTGCCTCCTAGTTGTTATATAACTGAGCCAAGTCCGATTCCACCATTCCTTAAAGAAGCATATAAAGTCTGGGTCTATTTCATTTAACATAGGTTCTTCTTTGAGCCTTCTTTAAGAGCCATCACCATTTCTTTCTCTCATTCACCACAAAAGTCATCATAAAAAATAGCATCTCCATATTTCCATTCTTTCTTTCTACTTTCATATTTCTAGCCCACCTAATCTCCTTTACATCTACTTACCTTGTAACCCTCTTTTTGAGCATATCTTGCATTACAGGTTCCTTGCTTCCTTCCTAGATCCAACAATCGAGTTATTGCCATCTTCATCATCAACAAGGCGTGCCACAACTTATATCAGCGACAAGCAACTATTTCCGATATGAAGATCAAAATCAAAGAGTATTTTATCTTCATTTTATTTTTCTTTTATTTTAAATAAATTTAATTTCTTTCTTTTGTTTTTCTCAAGTTTGAATTTCATCTCGAATTGTTACTTCAGTTAACAATCTTATGACATATCTTTCATCTTCTACCTTTCTTAATCCAAAATAATTCTGAATTGTGGAAAAATGAGATAGTAAACAAATTTGTTTCGGAATTTATCCTGTCGCCTTAACAAGTCTACTAAAATCTCAAAGTGGATAAATCTGTATAACATAAATTGTCGTGAAAACAAATGTGGTTACTGATTTTGTTTCAGAATATTGATTCTGTACAATAACAAAATCGAAAATAAACAAGATTTAATTTTCTATTTATTGGAATCTTTTATTTCGTATTTGAAATCAATTGAAATTTTAATTCTGTCGAGTAACAGAATTATTTGATTTATATTAATAGAAATAGTGGGAAAGTAACAACTTTGTTACTGATTTGTTTAAGAATTTTAGTTCATGAGTAAATTCTATTAATTAAATCAATTTTTTTGTTTATTGTTGGAATTATTGTTAATTCTAATTTCGTGTGTTAAATGAAATCATGATTATTTGTGTTCATGAGCCACAATGAGAAGCTTGTAAAACTCTAAAGATAGAATTTCAAGATGTGTAACATTAGATGTTATTTTATTTCGTCACGGTGAATTTAACAAAATGTGAGATGAACCTCCTACCATTAGAGAGGATGAGGTAAACATTGTAACCACATTAAAAAAATGTGTAAGCATTAATCATAGCCTTTTAATATAGAATATTGAATATGACATGAATAAATAATATCTTTTGACATTTATAATTATTATAATAATTATGGCTTGTTTGGAAACATTGTACTATTAATTTCTTGTGAGAAATTTTATAGATACAAATAGATTCAGAGTTTAATCAAGGGCTCTTGAATGTTGGGTTGTCAATGTTAAAGGGTTAATTTATGTTATTTCTGGTTGTTAAGTAGAATCGGGTTGCCTTAATATATTTGTTTCAAGTTTTAGTGCTACAAATTCCATCGTTTAACAGAAGATATAACACTAGAAAAAGAGAAATAAATTTTTGAATTTATTTCACCTTACAACTTTTGTTGATTCTGACTTTGAAAAGGAAATAAATCGTTGAATTCATTTTCCTATGAATCTTATATGATTCTGGTTTGTAAAAGAAAATAAAACGTCAAATTTACTTTCTTGGAAATCTTGAACGATTTCATTTTGAGAAGGAAATAAATTGTTAAATTTATTTTCATAGAATATTGTATGATTCTGTTTTGAAAAAGAAATAAATTTTGAATTTATTTCTTGGAAAATTATGGTTTTCTAAGATGTAATCACATTCTCGAAGCCTTATCTGATGCACTTTATAAAGTGTACAATATTTAAAATGGCTAAAGAATATGGATAACATTGGACCATAAATACAAAACAAAATATGTAGGCACTAATGAATTGTTAGCAACCAAGTTCTTAAAATTCGTAATAATGGCACAACAAGGAAGAATAATATTTTATTACCTCCATTGATGATAGCAAAAGTATTGCTATGTGTATTTGCTAAAAAAGAAAAATCGAAGTTATAGAGAAATCGTTTTTTATAAACTAAGAAGGTAAGAAGTGATAATGATGGTGAATATGTTAAGCCATTGTGCACAACATGATAATATTCATGAAGTGAAATCATTATACTCTCCTAAAATAAATTGAGTACCAAAGTGGAATAATTAAACCTTAAAGGAAATAATGAACGTAATGCTAAGAAGTTCTAGGTTGTCACAGAACATGTGGGGATGGAGAAGTTGTTTTGTCAACTAATTACCTTTTAAATAAGGTCCCCAAGAAAGTAAAAGGACAATACACCATTTGAGTTATGAAAAGGTTAAAAACCTGTGTCATACAAACACTTGAAAATGCGGGGGTGTCTTGAGAAGGTAATGGTTATATTACCACAAAAAATGAAAATGGATCCTAAACGATGAATTGTATTTTCTTTGACTATCCTATTGTTTAGAAGGATAAATCGATGTTAGCCGAAATTTGATATTCAAGATATCAACGTCACAAGTGAATATGTTTCACATTTGAATAAAAAAATTGTGTCATGGAAATCCTTAAGAAAACATTTATAACCAGATTTATAATGGAACTTGAGTTTGTATTTAATGTCCTAACCAGTATGATCCGCAGACTGACGGATCAAGGCGTTACACGAACCACTGAAATGGCTGACCCAATAATTTTCTTTTAAAAAGACATGTCATACATTTGAAAATTTATCCATAATAAAAAATAAAAGTTAAATACTTAATATTCAGTTTCAAATACTGGAGCTCCCAAAATAATTAAATTTAAGTTTAAATAATCCCAAAATACATAGTTACAACTTGAACATACAAGGGTCTATATACCATACATGCCCACTAAAATAATTCTGAGATGCACTCAAAAGCTGGCGGCGGTCTGGAAGGCAGTCTAGGCGATGGCTCCAAAAAATCTCCTCCTACGAACCTGTGCACAGAAACAAATTCTGAACGCTGAGCTCACAAGCTCAGTGCCACACTAATAACCAAACTATACTACATGCATCCTCTAATGCACATGCTTACAATATACTAATAGCATATGAGTATGCTAAGTTAAGTCATGCATACAGAGGTAGGCATCACGGTGTGGTTGAGGGGCTACATCTCGGAGCTCACGTATCCCACTATCTTACCTAGGGTGGGATCCGAAATTCTACATCAGAAACTGCACACCCAACTAACTTTCTCCGTCGAGCCTTGGGGAATCTACGCCCAGTTAGCAAAGGAGTGCCTAGTGCACTATCGTAATTTTGACCAAATATCCTAACATAGAATCATTCCTTCTGTTAATAGAGTGATTCTAGTATCCGACTCATTTCTCGAACATTACACAAGGTAAGTCTTATGATTCCCTAAGTTATAGGGTTTCTAGGTGAAATTACATTATTAATATTATTCTCACTTGATATCTTATTGAAGAGTTTAAAGATGTTTGGATCCCCTGAAAATACCACCAAATGGTATGGGAAGGTTAGAAATGTGTTGCATGGGTGTTATAATTGGTAGAACACTCCCAAAATCAATCGAGAGTTAATTTCTCTTTTCCTCTAGCCCCCAAAATTTAGAATCCCTAAATTTGTAGAACACTCCCAAAATCACTAATGCCATATAAAAATATGTTACTAACTTGTTCATGGAACATTTATGAGTCTAAAAATATTTCCTAAATTTCATCTTACCCCCAAAAACAAGTTAGAATCCCTAGGTTCTTAAACCCCACTAAACCTATTTTTGAAACTATAACCAAAACTTGAGATTAGGGGCTTGAAATCAAGCCCTTAAAAAGGAGATTAATATTCTTACCTTATCTAAACCCAACTAAGCTTAAAATCCTTAAATCTTTAACCTTTGATTCACTTGGGAGAGGAAGAAGAATACATGAAAGATGAAGAGTGTTTGGTGAGTTTTTAGGGGGGTAGCTCTAGATTTTAAATATGGGTTAATTACACTTTTGGTCCTCTTTATTTTTATTTCTTAATAAACTCATCCCAAAATTAATAAACTCATCCCAAAATACTATCACTTGGCCCCAATCTAAGCCCAATTATAACTTAACAAGATCCAAATTATTCTAATAAGTCTTTTGGGCTCTATTTATAGGTCTCGGGTTAACCCGAACTACTAACCTGGGATTTGGGGTGTTACATTGTAGCTCTAGATAAGTCTTGAGAATAAGCTGAATGGCTTTGGAATTTCTTGGATGATGGTCTTAAATGGCTGAAACATGTGCCCACAATATGCATATGCTATGACTAGCATAAAATTTTAAGTATAATGGTAAGTCGAGACATATGCGTTGTTGACATAATACCATAGACAACTGATCTCAAATGGAGTTATCTCTGTTTATTTTGTAAGATCAATGGATAATACTACGAATCCGTTAACCAAGTATTAAATCGAGATCAAGTTGAGAAACATCTAAACAAATGTGACTAAAGCCCATGAAATTTAAAATCATTATGTGAAGGAAACCCCACCTTGTTAACTAGAAATCCTAATATCTAGGTTCAAAGAGAGAACCTAATTGCATAACCAGTGTACAGTCATTGTGGGGGTTTCTTATCCCAAGACTATTCCTATGATGTAAACAATGTTCAAAGTGGTATAGGTTAAGCAAATCTCTTAATGACCATTATGTGCTGATGTGAGCTAAGCAACATAAATCACCTATGTGAGAGTGAAGTGCGGTCGTTTCAAGGAGACTATTGGGCATAGTTCTTTCAAACTCTTGTAGATCCATGTTATGTCCATGGCTTTAAGGACATACCTATGAGAACTAAATTCTTGTCAGAGGGGTAGTTGTGTGAAGTATGTCACCGTTTACATAAACGACATAACAATTCAAGGGCATTATGTCTATTATTTAGCCAGTAAAGTAAATATACTATCACAAGGGAAGATTCAAAAAAGGACATCTACCTATCCTATGCAACTATCAATCGTATAGGCTATCTCCACATTGTGTCAAAAGGTTTTTGATTAAATCATCAATTTCATTCATGTGGGGGATAATTGGAAAAAATGTGAATTACATTGATGGATTTAATATTTATATTAAATTAAAAGTCTTTTTAAATTTTAAAATTAAAAAGGTATTTATTATCTATTTAACTTTAAACTTTAAAAGATAATTATATACTTTTGAATATTTTAAATTAAAATAATATTTGTTTAAGTTTGAATGGTAAAAGGATTGTATATCTTGTTAATATTTAAAACCTAAAAGATTTAATTATCTATTTATTTTTGGATATTAAAAGATATCGAGTTGGAGTAAATTTCTCTTTGAAATCCATTATAAAAAGTGAGTTAACTTGCTAGGTTAATCACAAGTTTGACAAGTTTTTCTTAAAAGTTGAATTCTGAATAAGTTTCCATATGAGATTTCAAGAACTTCTCTTATCTTGAAAATTTTTCTCTTCCACTTGTTTTTCGATGATAGTCGAAGGTAAGGATCGTCCGTGATCCCTGTAGATGTGCTATTGTAGTTGATCTTCTAGTTGTTGTATCCTAGGAGACAAACAACCAATGAACTTGAGCACCAAAAGAGTGGTCGAAAAGCT
Organism: Hibiscus syriacus; assembly: GCF_006381635.1. Classification (NCBI taxonomy): domain Eukaryota; kingdom Viridiplantae; phylum Streptophyta; class Magnoliopsida; order Malvales; family Malvaceae; genus Hibiscus; species Hibiscus syriacus. The sequence goes on from NW_024062907.1 coordinate 1,356,705, forward strand.
GTCTTAAAGAAAATGTGTAGTGACAAACCTCAACTGTTTTAGATCTGAAGATCAAAATTAAAGAGTATTTTATCTTCCTTTTATTTTTCTTTTATTTTAAAGAAATTTAGTTTCTTTCTTTTATTTTTCTCAGGTTGAATTTGTCTCAGATTGTTACTTTGGTTAACAACAAGAAATACCAAACTATTATAACGATAGGCAAAAACGTGCCACAAAAAATTAAAGAACAAATATGACATAAAAGTAGACAAAAACCAACTATTCAGGCATATGTGAAAAAAAATATCAAAATATGAGGATGCTTATTTAGATTTAAAAAAAAGAATAAGAGAAACGACGACACATAGTCACCACAGAAGGCAACGCTTTTAAAGAAAATTAGGGAAAGACTTTAAATACAAAATTTGGATTTATTTTAGAACGAGACAGTTTTCATGGTTTATTATTACATCTTACGAGCCTAATATCAGTTTAAACATAAAATATCAGTTAGAATTTAATAGCGAGTTTTTGTACTATGTTGATAGAATTATAAATATGATAAACTATACTGGATACCATTGGACTTTGCCTGTTGATTCATTCATTTCAATTTTCAATTATAATATTCGACTTTAGTTTTACATTAAATTAACTCAATTTGTTCTTAAGTCACTAAACATACAATAACACGACTAACGATTGCTAATGAGGCATGTTACACCGAAATGACATCATTTTGGACATTGAATTATAGGGGTAATACACTTTTTGGCACTAAATTTTAAAAAAATTTACTTTTTGGTAATACACTTTCTGGTCAACGTTGACAACCAATCATCACCCGTCACCAATCGTCTTTCACGACAAAATAAATATCAAAACGTTCACATTTCACTCCTCATTCTTCTCATAGGATTAATTTTCCATGAAACCCACTTAAAATCGACAAAATTAAAAAAAAAATGTATGCCCTTTTTTGGATGTTCGGATAGTTTCTTAGATTTACATGATTTAGAATGTTTATTTGGAAATCCAAATGATGATAAGCATTATTTTGAGAAGACAAACAACATACCTCAAAACTAGTTTCATTAGTCATTGAAAGAGATTAGAGTATTAATACACCAAACTTTTAAATGGATTTTCATCAATTTTAAGTGAGTTTCATGAAAAACCAATCATATGAGAAGAAAGAGGAGTGAAATACGAACGTTTTGATACTATCTTGTCGTGAAATATGACTGGTAACGTGCAGTGATTGACTTTTGATGGTAGTAAAAAAAGTGCAATACAAAAAATGTAAATTGTTTAAAAGTTTAGTGAAAATTTGATATACTCATAATGTTTAATGCCTTAAACAACGTCGTTTTTGGGCATCAATAGACGTCAACAAACGATGGTATTTTGGTGTGGCATGTCACATTAATAATTATTAGCCATGTCATCGTCCCGTTACTGATTAACTTAACGATGGAGTGACATAACTGAATGTAAAACTAAAATTCAGTGTTATAATTAACAAAATTAAAAATTTAAATTACAAATGAGTCAACGAGTACTATATGCTATTATTTCATAGTCTCTTAAATATGATATATAGAAAATAGATTTTAGATGATTATTAATTTTTTATTTAATAAGTCATATATAATGTTTGATTCACATGTTTATGAATATATTTATGATTCATTTAATCTGAAGAGAAGGAAATAAAATTACGGATGGAATGACTAAGCTCGTGAACCATCAACATTTAATACGATCGTGTTTGAATCCGTTCCAATGACGGTCAAAAACTTGATTGAAAGGAACATTCATGATTCGTCATACTTAAGACTCTAGATTTAATATGTTAGTTCTCTTCCAATTTAAAAAAAATGAATTGAAATATTAATTTAGAATATTAATCACAATTTGGGCACCTACGGTCCAATTAACCCGTTGCAAAGGGGTAGGCCGTCAGATCACATGAGGGGTTTAGAATAAAGTCCGTTGATTGTAAAGGGTGTACACACTCATTTTCGTCCGGAGCCTTATATATATAATATAGTATAGTTTTTGAAAATATTTTCAAAAAACGTATAACATATAGTTGTTAAAACGGTTTCGAAAATACGATTTAAAAACATATATTATATAATTTGAAAATATTTTTGAAACATATATAATATATAGTTTTTTGCAATCATTTTGAAAAAATATATAATATATAGTTTTGAAAATATTTTTGAAAATACGTATAATATATAGTTTTGAAAATATTTTTGGAAACATATTATATAGTTTTGAAAATAATTTTTGAAAATATATATTATATAATTTTGAACAAACATTTTTGAAAACATTTTGAAAAGGTTTTGAAAAATATATAATATATAATTTAGAAAATATTTTCGAATATATATATATATATATATATATATATATATGACTTTGAAAACACTTATTAAAATATATGTAGTATGTAATTTTCATTACATTTTATTTCTTTTTTCCCTCATTTATTTATTTATTTTTCTCTTTTTTTAGGGTTCACAACAGCCTAATCAGGTTTGGGCCTAAACCAGTCCAACAGAGGTCTAGGCTTTTCACGCTTCAGCCAAGGCGTCGCACAAATGAAGTCCTTTGGATCAGGGCACGAATGGACGACAAGATCATAAGCAGCTAGGGAAATAAAACCGTAAATGTTATATCACTTACGCAACCAGATCTAGACCGTCGGATCTGACCTAATCCAACGGTCACGATCAAATCCAAGAAGGTTCCAGAAACTCGAAAGCCACCAACGGCAGCGCGTGGGCATCACGCACCGACAATATTACCATCCGACCGAAGATTTTGGTGATTTGAAGCAAAAAAGTCGAAGCAACTCGGACTGAACCATCCGAGATAACCGGGAACAACCCCAAGATAATCGATAACAACCCTAAAACAATTGGAAACGGCCCCGATGCGGGCTATAAATACCCTGCAAGAACAACATTGGAGGATGACAAACACGAAAACAGAGCCGAAACAACGACCAACACAAATCGATAGAGAAACCAAGCAGCATAATACCCAAAAACGAAAGCAAAAGTGATGTGATCCAATTCAGCATCATGGATATTCCACCCTTACAAGGGGAGAGACTTTTAACTTTACACATATATATGCTTATTTCAAATATTTTAATATAGTTATTTTCATATACTATATCTATAGTTATTATGATGATAACTTAACCATTAATATGTGAGATATAAGTTATCATAATATACTATAGTTCACATTCTTATATAATACATTATATAAGTTCATTTACTTAGTTTATTTCTTTATGTTATACATGTAGGCACATTCGGCCAGTACTTGGAAGCTACATTTGAGCTAAATAGAGCATGCAAAAGCAATGATACTTACATGGGAACGATTAAGAGAGCATAAGGAGCAAATTGGTGAAAAGTTGTTTTGAGGCCTTGAGCTCATAGCTGGATTGAGCTGAAGATTTGAGCTACAAGATGACCTCATTTCAGCTAGGGAGCTGCACCATCATCATCACCACTTAGGACACTTCAAATATGTCCTAAGTCAAAATTTGTGAAATCATACCTTTTCGCGAATAGTTGCCAAACTCAAGAGGTACCTTTTCATAAGGAGCTTCCATAATGTTCACCATGCTACAAGTCACCTATGGCCAGCTCACCTTAGCTCATTCACACCATAAGTAGCTCAAACATGAAGGTACACCTTTCTCAAACATTGTGACCTTTCATGAATGATGTTGCCCATGAAGATGCCTTTACATCCAAGAGCATGCTGATAAAGATATTGTAATCGTTGGAGGCTTAAATCACCATGGGACATGATATAAAGCTTCATATATATTCGGCCACATCACATGCTATGCACATGAGAGCATTTGGCGCCAACATGAGGAGATACAAACCCCTTCAGCCAAAGAAAAGAAAAATGGCACCAAGTTGAACAAGCATCACCATTCGTCCAAGGGAGATGCCTTCCTATCCTAGCCGAATCATCAAGTCCCTTTATGAAGGGTTAGCCGAACCATCACAAGCCCAAATAACTTAATCTTTCATTTTAAAGCATTATGTATCTTCATAAAGTCATGTATCTAGCTGAAACATCATGTAACCATTCGGCCAAGCCCTCTCATTTCCTATAAATAGAGTGGCTTGCCATCATTTGTAATCATCTCATCTCATATATTAAAAGTACTCTTCTGAGTTAATTTCTCTTCAAAGTTCTTTGTGAACTTTATCGATTAAACAAGTATAGTTCATATACTTGTGGCGTCATTCCTTCCATTTTGATTCCAAAATTCCTAGATTGATATCTAGTGGGTTGAAGACACTATCACCACCCCTCAAGCAAGTTTGTGAAGACCAGGATTGTGCTTAATAGCATAGTTTCCTCTTTGACGTGTTTGAGATACAACATCACCACCATTGCCATTTCATCATCAACCATCATCAAATTCATAATTCCGCAGCCATCTCTATTCTTATTCTTTCATTTCATCATTTATTTTATCATTCCATTTATCAATTCCAATATTAATCTTAATTCTTTCTTATCTTATTTTGCAGCCCAAACTTATAATTCAAGGACATCAATACTTGTCAATCCTAGATCGGGACACAATAAGGCTATCTACACCTCTTCCATCAAAGCGTGTAGATTCGTCTTACATCAAGCGGTAATCAAAGCATAGTTGGATTGATAACAAAAGTTTCATTGGCGTGCAAAACAAAAGAAAAACAGAAGAAAAGACTCATTCATCAAAATTGGAGTGCAAAAAGAAAGAAAAAAGACAAAAGAAGAGAAAAAAATCAGAAAATAAGAAAAGAAAAGAAAAAGAGAAGTTCAAAAAGAGAAAGCAAGCCAAGGAAAGTGTTCTACCATTGCGAAGTACATCAAAGAGGCCATCTACACTAAGAGAAGATAACGTTATTGTTTCTTGAGAAAGGTTGCGGTAAGTGTTGTTTCTTGAATTGTAAGTCACCTTTTCCTTTTCTATCCTTTCATTTTCCTTGTCTTCAACCATTTCTTTCTTTTAATACGTTTAAATCCTTTCTTCTACCTATCCATTTCTTCTATTCTTTCTACCCTAACCTATTTGCAGCTGATGCACACAAGGAAATAATTAACTTGTTATAATCTTGAGTAAGTTCTTCAAAGGACTTAGCAAGAGAAATTTGAGTGGAAAAAGACTATTGAGAGAGTGAGATCAGAAGGGGAATTATTAAAAGCCATAATTATATTCCCGAGAGTAAATACGAGTGTTGAGTGGAGTGATCTTATCTTTTCTTTGGAGTGAACTTGTGAGACTTTGTGAGTGTGCTGGTAAGGTTTATTATTTTTGTTTTATTTACTAACCATGTCTCAAAGTCCTAAAGGAAATACAGGTCAACCCAATTTGCAAATGCAAGCACTGATTGGAGAAATGATGATAATGTTTCGAATAAAATTTGATGCTCTCCATGAGAAACTAGACCAAAGACAAGATCAACCATAAACCAGAAACAATGATACTCCTCGGAGGTAACAACCTCTTCCAGAAGATGATGTCCCAAATCCTTATGATGAAGAAGAACCAGCATTGATACAAGGACCCAGGTGTGCCAATATTGATGATAACATGAGCAACATAAAAATCAAGATTCCTCAATTTCAAGGAAAAAACTGATCCGAAAGCATATCTTGAATGGGAAAGCAAGGTGGAACATGTTTTCAGTTGCCATAACTATTCCAAACTCAAGAAAGTAAGATTGTCAGCCATGGAGTTTGTTGATTATGCTTTGATATGGTGGGATCAACTTACTATTACTCGAAGGAGGAATGGAGAGAGACCAATTTCAACATGGCTCGAAATGAAAGGTATGATGCGTAAACGTTTTATTCCTACTCATTATCATCGGGACATGTTTCATAAATGATAGAACCTAAAGCAAGGCCAAAGGAGTGTAGAGGATTACTATAAGGAAATGGAAGTGGCAATGATCCGAGTCAATATTGAAGATCGTGAAGCAACCATGGCTTGATTTCTTGCCATACTTAATCCCGAGATTGCCAATACACTAGAGTTGTACCATTACATAGAACTTGATGAAATGGCTTTGAAAATAGAGAGGCAACTAAGGAGAAAATCTCGCACTACCATGCCTTCTAGATAGAGTCCTAACAATTTGAAGAAGTCTACTCCTACTCCTATCAATGAAAAGGTCGAATCCTCAAATGCTTCCCAACTTAACAAGGATAATCGAGGAAAAGAGATTCCTGAACGATCAAGAGATATCCGTTGCTTTAAATGTATTGGGAGGGGGCATGTATCCACACAATGTCCCAACCGAAACACTATGCTACTACTTGGAAATGGAGAGTTTAAATCTGACCATGAAGAAGAAGAAGCGCCACCACCACCAACAGAAATTGAGGAAGAAGCCGAAATTGGTGCCGATGGAAGGTGAAGCCCTATGGTCAAAAAAGTCTAAGTGCTTAAGTGGTAAAAGACAATGCAAGGATGATTCCTTTCTCCATTGGTAAGTACAAGAATGAGGTTTTATGCGATGTTGTTCCTATGCATGCTAGCCATTTACTCCTTGGAAGACCATGGCAATATGATAGGAGGGCCATTCATGATTGTTTTACCAATCAGTATTCATTCAACCATGGAGGGAAGAAGATCATCCTAACACCCTTGACGCCTAGACAAGTCCAAATTGATCAAATCAAGATGAAACAAAGTGTTGAGGACTTGAGGAAAGGAAAATCAAAGTTAATAGAGGAGGAAACCATCCAAAAAACAAGTGCTTGTACATCTAAGTGCTTGTCACAAAGATGTCTATTCACAAGACGCAAAGTTGATGCTGATTTTTCTAACCTTAACAAAACAAGAGTTTCCTTTGAATTGTAGGATAAACCAAGAAACACAATCCATCAATTTTGTGAACTAAAGGATATGACTTTTCAAGAGCCAAGAGGTGCAAATATTGAAGAGCAAAGAATGGTAACTCTTCATCCAAAGGACGTGATCCATCAAGAATCAAGAGTCATGCCTATTGGAAACCAAAGGGAAATGATTTTTCATCCAAAGGGCGTGAATTATGAGGACATTACCATTACAAGAGTCATCACCTTTCATGAATCAATGCATCTATTTATGGAAAGGGGCATGATTTTTGGAATACAAAAGGGCACCAACATTCAAAGCCAAATGTCTTCAATAGACATGAACTTTAAACCTACATTTTTCAGGAAGTATTTCTTAACTTTAATTTTGTTTGATCATATTCATACTAATGAAAGTTTTCTTTCTTTTCAGATCAAGAATTTACAAGGCATTCTTTCAAAAGATATGAACCTTTTTATAAAGGTACTTATCGAATGAAGGACTCAAGGAAAAGAAGATCTTTCGATTTGAGGACAAATCGATTAAAAGAAGGGGAGGATGATGTGATCCAATTCAGCATCATGGATATTCCACCCTTACAAGGGGAGAGACTTTCTAACTTTACACATATATATGCTTATTTCAAATATTTTAATATAGGTATTTTCATATACTATATCTATAGTTATTATGATGATAACTTAACCATTAATATGTGAGATATAAGTTATCATAATATACTATAGTTCACATTCTTATATAATACATTATATAAGTTCATTTACTTAGTTTATTTCTTTATGTTATGCATGTAGGCACATTCAGCCAGTACTTGGGAGCTACATTGGAGCTAAATGGAGCATGCAAAAGCAAGGATACTTGCATGGGAACGATTAGAAGAGCATAAGGAGCAAATTGGTGAAATGTTATTCTGAGGCCGTGAGCTCATAGCTGGATTGAGTTGAAGATTTGAGCTACAAGATGACCTCATTTCAGCTGGGGAGCTGCACCATCATCATCACCACTTAGGACACTTCAAATATGTCCTAAGTCAAAATTTGTGAAATCATACCTTTTTGTAAATAGTTGCTAACTCAAGAGGTACCTTTCCACAAGGAGCTGCCATAATGTTCACCATGCTACAAGTCACCTATGGACAGCTCACCTTTAGCTCATTCACACCATAAGTAGCTCAAACATTAAGGGACACATTTCTCAAACATTGTGACCTTTCATGAATGATGCTGCCCATGAAGATGCCTTTACATCCAAGAGCATGTTGATGAAGATATTGTAATCGTTGGAGGCTTAAATCACCATGGGACATGATATAAAGCTTCATATATATTCGACCACATCACATGCTATGCATATGAGAGCATTTGGTACCAACTTGAGGAGATACAAACCCCTTCGGCCAAAGAGAAGAAAAATGGCGCCAAGTTGAACAAGCATCACCATTCGTCCAAAGGAGATGCCTTCCCATCCTAACCGAATCATCAAGTCCCTTTATGAAGGGTTAGCCGAACCATCACAAGCCCAAATGACTTAATTTTTCATTTTAAAGCATTATGTATCTTCATAAAGTCATGTATCTAGCCGAAACATCATGTAACCATTCGACCAAGCCCTCTCATTTCCTATAAATAGAGTGGCTTGCCATCATTTGTAATCATCTCATCTCATATATTAAAATTACTCTTGTGAGTTAATTTCTCTTCAAATTTCTTTGTGAACTTTATCGATTAAACAAGTATATTTCATATACTTGTGGCGTCATTCCTTCCATTTTGATTCCAAAATTCCTAGATTGATATCTAGTGGGTTGAAGACACTATCACCACCCCTCAAGCAAGTTTGTGAAGACTGAGATTTTGCTTCATAGAATAGTTTCCTCTTTGGCGTGTTTGAGATACAACATCACCACCATTGCCATTTCATCATCAACCATCATCAACATCCTTCATCAAGACCATCATCAAATTCATAATTCCGCAACCATCTCTATTCTCATTCTTTCATTTCATCATTTATTTTATCATTCCATTTATCCATTCCAATATTAATCTTAATTATTTCTTATCTTATTTTGCAGCCCAAAATTATAATTCAAGGACATCAGTACTTGTCAATCCTAGATCGGGACACAATAAGGCTATCTACATCTCTTCCATCAAAGCGTGTAGATTCTCCTTACATAAAAAAGAATCGAAATACCAAGCAAAATATTGCACAAACCACAAAAATACATATAAAAAAAGAAGAAAGTGCCTCGGTCTTGCCTCAGGAAGGAAGTAGTCGTCGGAAGTCGAAGGGATTCATAAAAAAAGGTGAGAACCGATTGATTCTTTTTTAGATCTACGATTATTGGGGTTTATTTTGGAGATTTGGGGCTTGATTTTGGGTTCACGAGACTGAGGGGGTCATTTTGGGTGTTACTTGTTTTTTCGACCACCGGCGGTAGTGGCCAGAGCGGGGGCGGAGCAGCGGTCGGTGGCCACCGGGCGGTGGCCGGCCATGGGGACCGGTTGAGGGGGAAGAGAGAGTGGTTATGAGAGTTTTTTGGTTTTTTTCCCTAAGTTTGGTTAAAATGAGTTTTTTTTCGGTTTAGGGCTATAGCCGACAGACTTGTATGTAATTAGCTAATACTTAAATTATTTTCGCAGTCCTTGTACTTTTAAAGTGTAATTCATTTTAATCACAAGTTTCAATTTTGCTTCTGAATTTTCGATTTATTAAATTTAATCCCTGTTTACATTTTTTATATTTTGCAAATTGGTCCCCTAACTTTTTATTTTTTCTCTTGCAGCTCATTTTTTAGCATCAATTTGATCCATGGATTTAATTTATTGATTTAGTCCTTTAAGTTTTTATTTCATTCATTTTCTTTTTTTATTATGTAATTTAAATTTTTTTTTTAAAATTAATATTTTTTTCTCTTTTTATTATTTATTTATATATTTGTTTATTTCCTTTTAATTTTTTATTATCATTTTTTTCCTCTTTTTATTTAATATTTATTTATTTGTTTCTATTTTTCAATTTAAAATTCTTTTTTTTTTACTTTTTCAGTAGTAATTTTAGTCGATCAAAGGTAAGCAATTCGAATTGAATTTTAAATTTTAATTTTCGCAATTAAGAAAACCGATAAATTAATTGGTACCGAAAGGGCGATACAAGAGTGCTAATCCTTCCTTGACTGTAACCGACTCCCAAACCCGACATATTTCTGGTAAAACACAGATCAGGTAAGATGATGTCTGATCAACCTAAATTTTGTGTTTTTAAATGATCGGTGGCGGCTTTAACACTTTTATTTCAAGTCGAAGCCCAATTCCGGGCCCACCTGAAAGATGGTTGCGATAACTTGGCGACTTTGCTGGGGACAAGTAAGTGAGTCAGGCCGAAATTAATTTACGGTTGTATTTTTGAGGGAAAATTATAAGTTTAAATTTTAACTTATTTATTCAATTCTTATTACTTACCTTTGATTATTTTTCAAGTTTATAGTTGTACTGCCATTTTTTCAATGATTTTAGATTTTTGAAAACGTTTTCATCTCTGGCTCTATACCCGAGCTTCGAACCCTTTTTAAGTGGGGGTGAAAGTGATGCCTTCATGAGAATTTATTCTCCGTGCGGGCCTAGCAAGTAACCTTCGAGATTTATATACCTTATGTCTTCGTATGAATTTATTCTCCGTGCAGACATAAGGGAATGTATCCTCTCGAGTTTAACTTAGTCCATATAAGCTTGCAATGGTCTTAGAACTAAGGGTCTGACAAGCCCAAGGGGGCACGAGCAAGAAGAACTCGGGTACCTTCTTTAGAACCTAAATCGGGAGACTACAAGGAGTTTGAGCCCACCCAAAACTTCACTTCAAAACGTAGGATGTCTTGAGTAATTTCCTGCTTTACTTTCTGTTCAAATCATGCAAACAAGAAAGATATGTGGTTAGGACTTGTTCAAAATTAACATACGGGATAGAGATCATGTCCGAGTAGGAATAATTAGCATGTGGGGTAGATATCATGTGAGGTAGGACTTTTTTTATCGTTATTCTTATTATTATCTTTACCTCACTAATTTTTTCCTTTCATTTTTGTTTTCTTTCATTTTATTTTATTTTTTTATCATTTCATCATTAAAAAAAGGTATTGATCTACAAAAACATGTTCGTTAAATGTAAATAGTTTGCATTAATGGACAAAGGGGTTGTAATACAAGAGGTGAAAAACGCAGAGGTCCGACTATGGTCAAAAAAGACTTAGAAAGAAAAATGAGACACTATGAATGGAAACTATGTGACATATTCAATCCAGAAGACATTGTATCCACAATCGAAGAGTATACCACTCTACTGCATTATGAAGGACTTAGAATGGACCGGGATTTACACCAAGTACATCAAAAGTCAACTTTTCAAAAATGGGTTGGCAAAGGTTGTAGGGGCAGATGAGAGAAAGGTTACTGATTTGGAGAGTCTCTTCAAAGACAACAAGAACAGGATGGCAAAACGATAGCTGAATTGGAGACCATTGTTGACAAATTCAAGAAATAAGTAAATGAACTTAAGATAGTCCCTTTGGTGGAGTATTTCAATGGTATTTTCGTTGGGAACATGCTCAAAAAGGATGAAAGCCAGAGATGCAGTCATTTGAGACTTCTTGGAGCAAGTACAAAAAATAGCTCGTCACTTGCACGGTTTTGCCAGAGAAGCTGGAGTGGTTCGACAAGGTATTCAACCGGTGATAGACAAAGGTAGAAGACAAATCAACCTATTAAAAGCTGTTCGGGGTCTAGAGGATTTAGTCAGAATGTACCTCTAAGATATTTTTGTCTCTTAAAAAATAAAACACTTTTGTCTCAATAAAGATTATTTATAATAACATACACGTTTCTGGATCAGTGCCTCTCATTCTCATACATCATGTATTGCTTTTCATACTTCTCATTTTATTTTTATTTTCCTTCTTTTTATATTCACATTAACTAACAGAAAATGTCTCATCAAAAGAAAGAACAAACACTAAGTTTACCTCCACAAGCTCTGGACATGCATTATCCTCACAACACTCACACAAAGAAAAACAAATGGAAGCCAAAATCGCTCACCTTGAGTAGAACATGTTGAAGTTGCAGAGAGAATTAGAAGAAAAGATAAACCAGAAAAATCAAAGTACTCTGGATACGATCAGTAAGAGCCAAGAGTCCTTGGTCGATCAGATTGTTGCCAAGTTAGCTGGCTAACATCAAGCAAGTGCACCTGGGGCAAGTTCGTCTGATGGGGTAACTATGCCTCCTACCCCGTAGTTGGTTATCTCACCTGGAATTTTACCAGGACTACAAGGGGACTCATCCGCTGCAAAAGCGAGGGCCTCGTCTACTGTTAGGATACAAACTTCTGTATCTAACCCTTAGAATAATTCGAGTGATTATCATATACCAGATTTGGATAAGGAAGACAAGGCAAAGAAGATGGAAGAAAAAACAAGCAATTGGAGGATTAAATGAAGGTGGTCAAATGAGACCATGACTACTATGGAGTCGATGCTACAGAGCTCAATTTAGTCCCAGACTTGGTTCTGCCTCTGAAATTCAAGTCCCCATAATTCGAGAAGTTTGATGGGAACAGTTTCATGTCAGCCTACATTACCATGTTCTGTCAAAAAATGACAGGATATGTAAGGAACGATCAACTCCTGATCCATTGCTTCCAGGAGAGCCTATCAGGCTCAGCCATCCGGTGGTACAATCAGCTAAGCCGATCCCATATCAAGACTTGGAAGGATTTAGCCAAGTCATTTCTGGAACAATACAAACACATCAATGACATGAGGCCAGATCATGTTATGCTACAAGGCATGAGAAGAAATATAATGAAAGTTTCAGATAATACGCACAGAAATAGAGGGATTTAGTTGTGCAAGTTCATCCACATTTGGACGAGAAGGAAACCGGGAAGCTCTTCATGCAAACACTAAAGGCTCCTTATTTTGGGCACCTAGTTACAATCACATCTGGAAATTTTTCTGACTTAGTCACGGTCGGGGAGAAGGTAGAAATGGCCATAAAGCAGGGCAAGATTATATAAGGTGAGACCAGTAAGAAACCTCCTATGAATTAGAGGGATTGAGAGATTAACAACATCAACACCTACCACACTAATAAAGGTGTTACAATCTCCAACCCAAAATCAACTGCAGCTGTACTGTCAGGTACTTCTAGACAAGATTCAAGAGAACTTAGGAAGGAAATGAAACATTTTGACCCTATTTCCATGACCTACAAAGAACTTTACCAATAACTTTTGATACTCAAGTTGTGTCACCATACCCGGTGGAACCCATGAAGCCCCCATACCCCAGGTGGTATGACGAGAATGCTCATTGTGAATATCATGGCGGTGTCCTAGGGCACACTATTGAGAACTATTTCACATTAAAGAGAATCGTGCAGAAAATGCGTAACAAGAATTGGATCAACTTCAACAACTCGGGGGCATCCAAATGAGGAGGAAAATCATTTCATCATTTGCAGCATTATGTTTGAATTTATTTTTCATCTTTTCTCAGTTTTTTTGTAAGGACATCTAAATGAATTTGTGCTACTTTAAAGATGATGAGCAATAAATCAAATTTGCAGACTTTAAATTCTTTGAATATCAACTGAATTAAAAAAACTCTATAAATGATTGGAGTTATAGATCTTTGACAAAGTGACGTGATTAAAATTTGGTAAAATAACAAGGACCCTGGCCTTACCTCTGAAAGATACGCTCGAACACCATACACTTATCTTACAAAAAACCGATATAACCTTCTCATCTCATAATGGAATAAACAAGAGGCTTCGTATTTAGGTATGTATAGGAGCGGACAATATGGGGCATCTCTTGCATATAACATTACAAAACTGAGTAGACCATACTTTTTTTGATAACGTTCAGTGATGATGATGATCTTCACAGATGAAGTAAACGAGTAGGTGAATGTAGTTTAGGCCAATTGCTTGGAAATTGAACTCTAAAGATGAGATTTCTTGACTTTCAACAATACCTAGACTATAACAAGCTCTTCTTGACAATCTTAAAAAATTGAATCTGCTACTTTTAGCTATTCCACTAAGGTAATTGGTATAGAGGAAACTCGAAAGCCCTGGCTTTATGAATAGATTGTATTCAAACCATGACATTGCTCGGACACTTGGCAATCCGGTGTTTACTCCACTGCAATTGTCAGGTCGAATACTTTGTGATGAGATGAACCCTTCAGTTAACCTGATAAAGGTGATTATAATATTGAGTTGTCCCTCTAGAGGAATTGTTTAAACGCCTCGGCTTTATGGATAAGATTCAGCTAGCCAGATAATGGCAAATTAAATCAAATTTATCTAAATAAGGAGTTTCGACAAAGATGACTAAGGGAGTTAAGGAACACCTATTATAGTCAATTTTACACAAGAACTCAGGAATTTCATTTTTAGACCGATATTTCTGCACTGCCTTTGTTAGAGGATCCTGCGAAGCTTAAACAAATGGAAGATTTCAGAGAACCGAAATAGAAGGTCTAGTAATTGATTATGCCAGTTGCATCATTTTGTCCGTATCCGATTAAAATACCAAGTCAAGAAAGAGGGGCATGTTGCAATGTTCAACATGATCGAGGAAAAATAACATTTTGGTGGCCGAAACCTTAGAAAATATGAAGCCAACCTGAAGCCAACTCATCATTTTGGACATTTGTCAAAGAGCTATAACTCTGAAAGTATTAAAGAGATATTGATTCTTTTGATTTTCTGTGAACTCATGTTTATGATTTGATTCGATTATGAGCCTGAATTAAGGGGTAATGTTTTACAAAATTCTTATATTCTTTTTTTCTAAAATAAAATAAATGAGAAAAACATTTTCAAGCAGGACAATTTCAAATGTGAAAGGTCCTTGAAGTTGTTGAGGCTCATTTTGCCTCTATTGAAGAAAGAATAAACAATGCTAAATTTTGAGCATTTTACATTCTTGAAAGCAATCAGTCCAAGTGATCAGATAGAACTTGTAACACTCCCTTGTGACCTTGTCAGCAACCTGAGAAGGAAATGAGGCATGGTCGATTCCAAGGACAAGACCAACAGACAAAAATGAGGCTCCATCCAAGAGATAAAACAAGAGTTAATTCATGTTGCATACATCTTAGGCATACTTAAGAGAATCACACTTATCATTTTTTTAGAATACATAATTTTTTACAGCTTTTAGAGTCAAGTTTCAGCTTCAAGACGAAAGATACTCGATTTAAAAGCACCTTCAAAAAGGTCGGTGGTGGTGGCTTGACTTAACAGCGAGAAGCTACACCTCAATCAATTTGACCAACTGAAAGAGAGACAGATTTTAGAATCAACTCCAGACTGGTTCGAGATCCAATTCAGAATGGATCCAGTTCAACTTAACTCAACGACGAGTGGCTAGCTTTTAGTTAATGCCTTCAAACCAAACTTCAACTCCACGACGGACGATATTCGGCTAACAGAATCTACCATTTGGCTTTCCCGTGAAGGGGAGTCATCTAAAGAATTATGATCGGCTTAGACCCTCGAAGGGGCCATCCTTCATTTAGAGGAAATTTACAGCACAGCTTAAGTCTAGAAAAGTTGTCTGTCAATAAACAACTCTCCAGTTTCATTCAGAGTCAATTTCATCTTCACAGCGAAATATATTGAACTCGAAAGCAATACAATTTTGGATTTCAACTTCGTAACAAAGGACATCCAATTTAAAGCTCAACTTCACAACGAATGAGGCATCCACGATTTCAACTTCACGACGAAGGATATCGTGCCCAAGTTGATTGACTCAGTTTCACAGTAAATGCGTCATCTGCAACAATAGGGGGTTTATCTCCCAGCCTATTACAGTATAACTCAAGGCGAGAAAGGCTATCTGTCAACAAAAACCTTCAAGTTCGATTTCATTCAGCTCAAGGCCATATCAAATTTATAACATAACTCAAGGCAAGAAGAGCTATCAGTCAACAAAAACTTTCGAGTTCGATTCCATTCAGCTCAAGGGCATATTAAATTTATATCATAGCTCAAGGCGAGAAGGGTTATCTGTCAACAAAAAACTTTCGAGTTCGATTACATTCAGCTCGATGACATATCAACCACATGGTAGCAACGAGGAACTACTTTCCGGTTAAAGTTTAAACTGATGTATTTAAGTCAAGAAGAAGATCTGGGGCAATCTCTTAGCCTAGTACATCATAGCTTACGTCAAGAAAAGCTATCTGTCAATGAAAACTTTTGAGTTCAGTTCCATTCAGCTCGAGGGCCTATCAACCACATTGTAGTGTTGAGGAACTACTTTTCAGTTGAATTTTCAAACTAATGTCTTTAAATCGAGGCAAAGACCAAGGTTGACTACGATTTGGCAACAAGAAGCCACCTTCCGATTCAAATTCCGAACTACGGTTTCAATTTCATGAAGATGGATATCATCTCAAGACTGGCTCGACTTTGTGACGGATGAGTCATTCACAACTCAATTTAACAAGGAGTTATTCCTAATTGCAATGTAACACCCGTAACCCGTATATTTATACCTATACAGATTACGGATGTCACCCGTATTTTCTAAAACCATTTCAAAATTCAAAAGCGATTTAAAATTTATTTTCTTAAAATAGTAAATGATATTATAAAAATATCATATCATATAAAATTACGTTTCATTATAATAATTTAATTTTAAAATATTTTTAATTATGAATAGTGAATAGTACCCGAATAGTGAGCAGTGAACAGTGGGGGAATCGATTCCCTGTAGCAGGGGAATCGGTACCCCTTTAACAATCTGAAATTTTTTTGTTAAAACCGTGGTTACTGATATTGAAAATACGGGGGAATCGGTAACTTCCGAAAATTTACATATAAATTCATAAAAATTCACCTTTCATCACTATAAAAATTTCCAAAATTAATTAAACAAATAAATTTAACATTATCAAATTACATGCCACTATCTAAATCAAAATCCATCGTAGGATGTCTTACTGATATTGAAATATACCTCTCGATGTTTGATGTCGTTCTGAACACTTTATTCTTATTCTTTGCTTTTTACCTACGCGTGAAAATCATCACACGCTAAGTATAAACTTAGTGAGGCAATTAAAACAATATATAGTACAATACAATTCATGCATGAATTTAGATTTCAAATCCAATGCCATAAAACCATGCGAATAGCATCTTCAATATTTTACCATGATCAAAATAAATATAAAATTTCTTACCTTTCATCCCATAAGCTCATAAGCTTATTTTTACCAAAATACTTATCATTTAAATTTCATAAGCTCATAAGCTTATTATTATTATTTTTCAATATACTTGCCATTATTCCGTAAGCTCATAAGCTTATTTGCATGGTTACCATTATTAACCAATAAAACATAATCCATAGTCAATAAACCGTAGACAATAGCCCAATATAACACCCTGAGGACCCTGGGTATACGAGTAAAATACCTGCACCGTAGTGCTAAACATGCACTAAGCTTACGCCATAGTGCTAATCCGGACAATACACATAAGGTCGTGCCCACCACCTACACTAAGCTTACGCTATAGTGCTAATCCGGATATAAACCTGCACTTAGTGTCCTTACACACTATAGTGCTAATATAAACCTACAGCTGCTATACTCTATGGCATGCCAACTATACCCTGTCCCTCAATGACTTACTTGGGCATATAGTCTATTTTATTCAATTCATCCATGACAAAGTATATTATCAATATTTAACATTGGGCAGTTCATACCCGAAAACATTCATGGTAAAATATCACATTTTTCATAATCAATGCATTTTGATTTCATACAGTGGCATTTCAATGTCATGTCAATTTATAAAAACATGGCATAATATCATGCTGATATAAACAAGGTCGACTTATCGTAAGTCTTCCTTATGATGTATAAAACATCCATGTGTAATTTCATGCATGTATTGCACTCACCTTGACACTTTATGTCTTTCAAAATATATGAGCCTCACTATTGTCCACAATAAGCCCTTTTATATTGGATTTGCTTTGATTACAAATCAATCACAATCTGTATAAATCATCAATTCATAATAATCCATATGTTAGTATTTTACTAACATAAATACTTTCCACCATGTCTCTATACTATATTTGAAATTCATCATCTATCAAAATATTTACTCTTAATAATTCCTTATAACATTGGAACCAACTTTTCCCATTTACTCAAAATGGTCTTCACCATTTTACCACTTAAATTCTTAATACCAATAATTCCAACATTGAAATTATTTCCATTCAAATGCTTTTACAAAAGCATAAATACATTTAAGTACCCCAACTATGCAATTGTTGTACTTAAATCACCAATCATTTCAATCTTCCCAAAATAATCAATTTCATATCTAACACTCTTTTCAATTCTCAAACAACAATCCCAGCATAGTACATCAATTATTCAACACTTATACAATAACCCATCAATTTTCCAGAATTCAGACAACTCGTACTACCCTTAAAGAATCATTAAACTGTATTGATACACACACTGGAATTTAATTCCGTTTCTTCCGTTAAAAACTAGACTCGAATACGAATCTATCCATATAAAGAACTCCTTCTAATTCATTCTGTACAATTTATGGTGAATTTTCAAATTTCACCAACAGAATCTGTTTTGTACAGAATTCTGATGTCCGACTTTTCTGACCTTTCCTCAGTTAAACATTCATATATATTTGTATACAACTTGAAATTGATCCCCGTTGTTTTAAACAAAACTAGATCCATATATAAACACAATATATAAAATTCACCTCCAAATTATTTTTATATATTATCTGGTGAATTTTCGAACCTACTGTAATTCCCAAAATCTAAACTGTTTTTCTTTAACCTCATCCTTATGTTCTTCATCAATTCATACAGCCTTAAAATCATCAATAATCATCATCAATTTCAACAACCATAGTATAAACCCAAATTTCCAGATTTGGGGATTTTGAAATCAAGCAAGATAATCATGCAATATTATACCAAATAATAGCGTTTTTCGCAAATAACCATTTTCTATTTTCATCATACTCATAATCCTAAAGAAATGGCTTGAAAAATGAGTTAAGGCTTGCTCTTACCTTAGGAGAAGACCACGTCTGTTTTGGAGAAGATAGCAAATTTAGATGACATTTTGAGTGCATTTCATCTTAATTAACATAATATCTCACTTTAAATGAATATAAAATTCATTTAATTGGGATAAGACCAAATCACCCTTAATGAATCTCCAAAATCACCATAAAACCAAGCCATCTGATATTATAATTTAATTTGACTTTGACCTACGAAAATGCCCTAAAATTTTTAAATCTTGCGTTTTAGTCACTAAATTCCACTGTTTCGGTTAAACTGAAAATTTGCACATTTCCAGACCAAATTTCTCTGATCCAAAATATTAAAATAATATTTCCAACCATTTTATAACATCCTTCAAATTTTTGTAAAATTCCGATTCAATCAGAATTTACCGATTCCTTACCGGCTTTAACTATTTCTTTACTAAATTCCAAATCCAACAATATGATTTCCATAAAACTCTAATCTCAAGAGTAAACCATATATTTATGGAATAAAAATCTTTTTAGGAAATTTATCACTTAATTTCCTAAACTTTTCCCAAGTTTTAACTTTGACCATCAAACTTTCAAAATTTGCATTTTGGTCATTATCTAAATTTTTAGTGCAATACAATTCAAGCATGAATTTAGATTTCAAATCCAATGCCATAAAACCATGCTAATAGCATCTTCAATATTTTACCATGATCAAAATAATATAAAATTTCTTACCTTTCATCCCATAAGCTCATAAGCTTATTTTTACCAAAATACTTATCATTTAAATTTCATAAGCTCATAAACTTATTATTATTTTTTTCAATATACTTGCCATTATTCCGTAAGCTCATAAGCTTATTTGCATGGTTACCATTTATTAACCAATAAAACATAATCCATAGCCAATAAACCGTAGACAATAGCCCAATATAACACCTTGAGGACCCTGAGTATACGAGTAAAATACCTGCACCGTAGTGCTAAACCTGCACTAAGCTTATGCCATAGTGCTAATCCGAACAATACACATAAGGTCGTGCCCACCACCTACACTAAGCTTACGCTATAGTGCTAATCCGGATATAAACCTGCACTTAGTGTCCTTACACACTATAGTGCTAATATAAACCTGCAGCTGCTATACTCTATGGCATGCCAACTATACCTTGTCCCTCTATGACTTACTTTGGGCATATAGTCTATTTTATTCGATCCATCCATGGCAAAGTATATCATTTATATTTAACATTGAGCAGTTCATACCCGAAAACATTCATGGTAAAATATCGCATTTTTCATGATCAATGCATTTTAGTTTCATACTCTGACATATCAATGTCAATTTATAAAAATGATATAAAATCATGCCGATATAAACAAGGTAGACTTATCGCAAGTCTTCCTTATGATGTATAAAACATCCATGTAATATTTCCATGCATGTATTGCACTCACTTTGACACTTTATGTCTTTCAAAATATATGAACCTCACTATTGTCCACAATAAGCCCTTTTATATTTGATTTGCTTCGATTACAAATCAATCACAATCTTTATAAATCATCAATTCATAATAATCCATATGTTAGTATTTTACAAACATAAATACATTCCACCATATCTCCATACTATATATTTGAAATTCATCATCTATCAAAATATTTACTCTTAATAATTCCTTATAACATTGGAACCAACTTTTCCCATTTACTCAAAATGGTCTTCACCATTTTACCACTTAAATTCTTAATACCAATAATTCCAACATTGAAATTATTTCCATTCAAATGCTTTTACAAAAGCATAAATACATTTAAGTACCCCAACTATGCAATTGTTGTACTTAAATCACCAATCATTTCAATCTTCCCAAAATAATCAATTTCAGATCTAACACTCTTTTCAATTACCAAACAACAATTCCAACATAGTACATCAATTTTTCAACACTTATACAATAACCCATCAATTTTCCAGAATTCAGACAACTCGTACTACCCTTAAAGAATCATTAAACTGTATTGATACACACACTGGAATTTAATTCCGTTTCTTCCGTTAAAAACTAGACTCGAATACGAATCTATCCATATAAATAACTCCTAATTCATTCTGTACAATTTATGGTGAAGTTTCAAATTTCACCAACAGGATCTGTTTTGTACAGAATTCTGTGTCCAACTTTTCTGACCTTTCCTCAGTTAAACATTCATATATATTTGTATACAACTTGAAATTGATCCCCGTTGTTTTAAACAAAACTAGATCCATATATTAACACAATAGATAAAATTCACCTCCAAATTATTTTATATATATTTTCAGGTGAATTTTCGAACCTACTGTAATTCCCAAAATCTAAACTGTTTTTCTTTAACCTCATCCTTATGTTCTTCATCAATTCATACAGCCTCAAAATCATCAATAATCATCATCAATTTCAACAACAATAGTATAAACCCAAATTTCCAGATTTGGGGATTTTGAAATCAAGCACGATAATCATGCAATATTAGTACCAAATGATAGCGTTTTTCGCAAATAACCATTTTCTATTTTCATCATACTCATAATCCTAAAGAAATGGCTTGAAAAATGAGTTAAGGATTGCTCTTACCTTAGGGGAAGACCACGTCTGTTTTGGAGAAGAAGATAGCAAATTTAGATGACATTTTGAGTGCATTTCATCTTAATTAACATAATATCTCACTTTAAATGAATATAAAATTCATTTAATTGGGATAAGACCAAATCACCCTTAATGAATCTCCAAAATCACCATAAAACCAAGCCATCTGATATTACAAAGTCAAATATAATTTAATTTGACTTTGACCTACGAAAATGCCCTAAAATTTTCAAAACTTGCGTTTTAGTCACTAAATTCCACTGTTTCAGTTAAATCTGAAAATTTGCACATTTCCAGACCAAATTTCTCTTATCCAAAATATTAAAATAATATTTCCAACCATTTTATAACATCCTTCAAATTTTTGTAAAATTCCGATTCGATCAGAATTTACCGATTCCTTACCGGCTTTAACTCTTTCTTTACTAAATTCCAAATCCAACAATATGATTTCCATAAAACTCTAATCTCAAGAGTAAACCATATATTTTTGGAATAAAAATCTTTTTAGGAAATTTATCACTTAATTCCCTAAACTTTTCCCAAGTTTTAACTTTGACCATCAAACTTTCAAAATTTGCATTTTGGTCATTATCTAAATTTTTAGTGCAATACAATTCATGCATGAATTTAGATTTCAAATCCAATGCCATAAAACAATCCTAATAGCATCTTCAATATTTTACCATGATCAAAATAATATAAAATTTCTTACCTTTCATCCCATAAGATCATAAGCTTATTTTTACCAAAATACTTACCATTTAAATTCCATAAGCTCATAAGCTTATTATTATTTTTTTCAATATACTTGCCATTATTCCGTAAGCTCATAAGCTTATTTTCATGGTTACCATTTATTAACCAATAAAACATAATCCATAGCCAATAAACCGTAGACAATAGCCCAATATAACACCTTGAGGACCCTGAGTATACGAGTAAAATACCTGCACCGTAGTGCTAAACCTGCACTAAGCTTACACCATAGTGCTAATCCGGACAATACACATAAGGTCGTGCCCACCACCTACACTAAACTTACGCTATAGTGCTAATCCGGATATAAACCTGCACTTAGTGTCCTTACACACTATAGTGCTAATATAAACCCGCAGCTGCTATACTCTATGGCATGCCAACTATACCTTGTCCCTCTATGACTTACTTTGGGCATATAGTCTATTTTATTCGATCCATCCATGGCAAAGTATATCATTTATATTTAACATTGAGCAGTTCATACCCGAAAACATTCATGGTAAAATATCACATTTTTCATGATCAATGCATTTTAGTTTCATACTCTGACATATCAATGTCAATTTATAAAAATGATATAAAATCATGCCGATATAAACAAGGTCGACTTATCGCAAGTCTTCCTTATGATGTATAAAACATCCATGTAATATTTCCATGCATGTATTGCACTCACTTTGACACTTTATGTCTTTCAAAATATATGAGCCTCACTATTGTCCACAATAAGCCCTTTTATATTTGATTTGCTTCGATTACAAATCAATCACAATCTTTATAAATCATCAATTCATAATAATCCATATGTTAGTATTTTACTAACATAAATACATTCCACCATATCTCCATACTATATTTGAAATTCATCATCTATCAAAATATTTACTCTTAATAATTCCTTATAACATTAGAACCAACTTTTCCCATTTACTCAAAATGGTCTTCACCATTTTACCACTTAAATTCTTAATACCAATAATTCCAACATTGAAATTATTTCCATTCAAATGCTTTTACAAAAAGCATAAATACATTTAAGTACCCCAACTATGCAATTGTTGTACTTAAATCACCAATCATTTAAATCTTCCCAAAATAATCAATTTCAGATCTAACACTCTTTTCAATTCCCAAACAACAATTCCAGCATAGTACATCAATTATTCAACACTTATATAATAACCCATCAATTTTCTAGAATTCAGACAACTCGTACTACCCTTAAAGAATCATTAAATTGTATTGATACACACACTGGAATTTAATTCCGTTTCTTCCGTTAAAAACTAGACTCGAATACGAATCTATCCATATAAATAACTCCTAATTCATTCTATACAATTTATGGTGAATTTTCAAATTTCACCAACAGGATCTGTTTTGTACAGAATTCTGCTGTCCGACTTTTCTGATCTTTCCTCAGTTAAACACTCATATATATTTGTATACAACTTGAAATTGATCCCCCGTTGTTTTAAACAAAACTAGATCCATATATTAACACAATATATAAAATTCACCTCCAAATTATTTTTATATATTTTCTGGTGAATTTTCGAACCTACTGTAATTCCCAAAATCTAAACTGTTTTTCTTTAACCTCATCCTTATGTTCTTCATCAATTCATACAGCCTCAAAATCATCAATAATCATCATCAATTTCAACAACCATATTATAAACCCAAATTTCCAGATTTGGGGATTTTGAAATCAAGCAAGATAATCATGCAATATTAGTACCAAATGATAGCGTTTTTCGCAAATATCCATTTTCTATTTTCATCATACTCATAATCCTAAAGAAATGGCTTGAAAAATGAGTTAAGGCTTGCTCTTACCTTAGGAGAAGACCACGTCTGTTTTGGAGAAGAATATAGCAAATTTAGATGACATTTTGAGTGCATTTCATCTTAATTAACATAATATCTCACTTTAAATGAATATAAAATTCATTTAATTGGGATAAGACCAAATCACCCTTAATGAATCTCCAAAATCACCATAAAACCAATCCATCTGATATTACAAAGTCAAATATAATTTAATTTGACTTTGACCTACGAAAATGCCCTAAAATTTTCAAAACTTGCGTTTTAGTCACTAAATTCCACTGTTTCGGTTAAATCTGAAAATTTTCACATTTCCAGACCAAATTTCTCTGATCCAAAATATTAAAATAATATTTCCAACCATTTTATAACATCCTTCAAATTTTTGTAAAATTCCGATTCGATTAGAATTTACCGATTCCTTACCGGCTTTAACTATTTCTTTACTAAATTCCAAATCCAACAATATGATTTTCATAAAACTCTAATCTCAAGAGTAAACCATATATTTATGGAATAAAAATCTTTTTAGGAAATTTATCACTTAATTCCCTAAACATTTCCCAAGTTTTAACTTTGACCATCAAGCTTTCAAAATTTGCATTTTGGTCATTATCTAAATTTTGGGTATTACATGCAATATTAGAGTCAATCTTCAACTCCACAAGGGAGGATATTAGACTCAGGGACCCCCTCATACCGAATGAAAATTTGGGTAATTTTATCTTTATCCTATTTTTCGTTACACAAAAAGGACAAAGAGGAGCAGATGTAGACACTCATTTTCGTCCGAAGCCTTTTATATATATATATATAATATAATATAGTATAGATTTTGAAAATATTTTCGAAAAACATATAACATATAGTTGTTAAAACGATTTCAAAAATACGATTTAAAAACATATATTATATAATTTTGAAAATATTTTTGAAAACATATATTATATATAATTTTTTGAAAACATTTTGAAAATATATATTATATATAGTTTTGAAAATATTTTTGAAAATACATATAATATATATTTTTGAAAACGTATATAATATATAGTTTTTGAAAATATTTTTGAAAATATATTATATAGTTTTGAAAAAACATTTTTGAAAACATTTTGAAATCGTTTTGAAAAATATATAATATATAATTTAGAAAATATTGTCGAATATATATATATATATATAATATATGACTTTGAAAACACTTTTTAAAATATATGTAGTATGTAATTTTCATTACATTTTATTTTTTCCTCTTTTATTTTTTATTTATTTTTATTATTTATTTATTTTTCTTTTTTTAGGGTCCAAAACAGCCCAATCGGGTTTGGGCCTGAACCAGCCCAGTAAAGGTCCAAGGTTTTCACGTTTCAGCAAAGGCGTCGCACAAATGAGGATTTATTTTCGATTTTTTTTTTGAAAATATATTATATAGTTTTGAAAATAATTTTTGAAAACATTTTTGAAAACGTTTTGAAAAATATATAATATATAATTTAGAAAATATTTTCGAATATATATATATATATATATATGACTTTGAAAACACTTTTTAAAATATATGTAGTATGTAATTTTCATTACATTTTATTTCTTTTTTTTCCTCATTTTATTTATTTATTTATTTATCTCTTCTTTTAGGGTCCAAAATAGCCCAATCGGGTTTGGGCCTGAACCAGCCCAACAGAGGTCTAGGGTTTTCACGCTTCAGCCGAGGCACTGCACAAATGAAGGCCATTGGATCATGGCATGAATGGACGGCTAAGATCATAAGCAGTTAGGGAAATAAAACCCTAAATTTTATATCACTTGCACAGCCAGATCTATACCGTCGGATCTGACCCAATCGAATAGTCGAGATCAAATCCAGGAAGGTTCCAGAAACTCAAAAGCCACCAACAACAGCGTGAGGGTATCACGCGCTGACAATATTACAAGTAGGCCGAAGTTTTTGGTGATTTGAAACACAAAAGTCGAAACAACTCGGACTGAACCATCCAAGATCTTCGGTCAACCAAAGAACAACCTCGAAGATCGGAGCAACTCGGATTGAACCATCCGAGATAACCGGGAACAACCCTGAGATAATCAGGAGCAACCCTAAAATAATTAGAAATGGCCCCGATGCGGGCCTATAAATACCTTAAAAGAACAATATCGAAGGACGACGAACATGAAAACAAAGCTGAAACAACGACTAACACAAATCGACAGAGAAACCAAGCATCATAATACCCAAAAAACGAAAGCAAAAGAATCAAAATACCAAGCAAAATATTACACAAACCATAAAAATATATATATCAAACAAGAAGAAAGTGCCTCGATCTTGGCTCGGGAAGGAAGCAGTCGCCGAAAGTCGAAGGGATTCAAAAAAAGATGAGAATCGAGTGATTCTTTTTTAGATCTACGATTATTGGGGTTTATTTTAGAGATTTGGGGCTCAGTTTTGGGTTCACGGGACTGAGGGGGTCATTTTGGGTGTTACTTGTTGTTTCGACCACCGGCGGCTGTGGCCAGAGCGGCGGCTGAGGGGAAGTGTTGAGTTAATCGATCGATGGAATCGGCCAAGAGAGGGTGAATTGACAATAAAAATTTTGGTGGAAGCTTTTGCAGAAAATTGAAAGTAATTGCACAACGATTTAGAGTGGTTCAACTTTATCAACCAAATTCTACGTCCGCTACCTTAGCTATCTACACTAAAGATTTTCCAACAAATTCACTAATTTGTTCTTTCTTTTGAGGCCAAAGAGATAACCTTACAACTCCCTCAAGAATATACCCCAATTCTTGAGAACATTCTTTTCTCAAAGAGAATATTACAAATTTGCAAACTTACAAGAAAAACCTCACAAGGCAAATATGTTTGCACAATTCTAGAACAAAGAAAGAACACTCAAGAATAAATACAATTGAGAACAATAAGTGTTCTTGAAAGCAAGATGAATATTGAATGAAAAATAGGGTTGAAATGCTCAAACTTGAGGTTTGATGCTTTCTCTTTGATTCTCTCTTGATTCTAGTTGCTTGTTGTTTCTTGTTGTTGATCAATGGCTTCTAAGCTTGTTTAAATACACCTTGAATCACTTTTGATCGTTGGGGATGATTAGTGGAGTCAATAGAGTGCATTGGTGTATCAGTGTAAAATTCAAATATTTTGACCGTTGGATCCTTAGTGCATCGGTGCACTAAGAGTGCATCGATGCATCAAGTGCATTCGATGTTTCAAAATAGGCAGAGTGCATCGATGCATGTCTGGTGCATCGATGCATCAAATGCATTCGATGTTTTCATAAAATCCTTAGTGCATCGGTGCATGGTATGTGCATCGATGCATGAAATACATTCGATGTTCAATTTAATTCACTGTGCATCGATGCATGGATTGGTGCATCGGTGCATCACTCTGAAAAAATTAATTTTAGGCTTTATTTTAGTTCAAAATACTTTGTGAAAATTGTTTCAAAAATATATTAAGTATAAAACACAATTTTACACATTTAGTAAGGTTTGAAATTGATCTTAAAAGACTTGGAGTAATAATTTGATATTCGATTAATTGAATCGAATATACTTATGAAAATCATTTGTAAAATCTTAAAATTCATTTAAACTAATTTGTTATATCGAAACAAAAATGTTTTCAACAATCTCCCCCTTTTTGATATAACAAAACATTTGTGTTAATTTAAGATTTTCTAAAAATTTAAAATCAATTTTGAAAAATTACTCCCCCTTACTATAACACTTCTCTCTTTTAAAAACATTTTTAAAACTTAACATTTATCCCCCTTTTTGTTAAATCAAAAAGACTTAAAAATCGATTTAAACAAGGTTTTAAAAAATATCCAATTGATTCAATATATATATATATAGCTTAAGCTGCTAAGATCACAATCAAAAGAGAGATTAGCCATTAGTTTCATAATCAATATTCATAATAAAATGTGAAATGGTAAATTGGTCATATTTCAACATGGAAACAAAATAAAAGTTCACATATCCATCAAACAGACATCCAACAATCAAAGAAAGACAATCCAAAATGTTTTAACAATTTAAATTCAAGTTCAACCCAAAAACAATCAAAGCACAATAAGTCTATTCATCCATCGAAGGATCGGGAGGAGGAGGAGGATAACGAGCTCTCATCTCAAACGTGAGTGCATCCAAATGATCATTCATATCTTATTGTCGAACTCCCAAGGTAGAGAGCTGAGACTCAATGAATGTGAAGCGCGAATCCATGGACGCATATCGTAAATCAAATGTCTCCAAAAACGAACGAAAATATGGAGGCATTTGATCTTCTTGTGGAGCTGGTTCTGGTGCAGGCTCGTCATCAGGTACGTGATCATCGATGTCTTGCATAAGTTTTTGAAATTCAGATCATCGTCATCAGTCGGAGCCGGAGGAGGAGGAGCACGAGAAGAGCTAGGAGCAGTTCGTGAGGAACTAGCTCCCGGAGTTTGCTTGACGGGTCTAAAAACCCATTGAACGGTTACCTCGTCTTGTTTCCAATCCGCTTTCTTCAAGGATGTGAGATTGACTTGATTTTGGAGTGGGATAGGATTGTCAAGAGAGACTTCTAGACCAAGTTTGATAAAGAGATTACTAAGAAGACATCCATAAATCAATGTTTCAACATGTTTTGAAGGAACAATGTTTACGATGTCCACTAGTTGACTGAATATAATGTGGGGCATATTTATTTTGATTTTAATTTTAATACAATACATCCACCATAAATCCCTAGCACGAAGTGTGGAGTACCTACCTCCGGATGGTCTAAACCACCAAGAGATCATCAAATGGAGAAAACGATCATGATGAGATCGTAGAGTACTAACACTGGAGTTTGGAATATAGGGATATTCCACATTTTTATTCTCATTATATACACCACTATCATCTAACCCAAATATGAAAGTTATAGTCTCGGGGTCAATATTAATATATTGGCCTAAAAGATAGGATCTAATGGCTATAGTTCCACATTGAGTTTCATTTTGAATACACACCGCATTGGAATAGAAAATGCGGACCAATTATTGATAGACGATAGGTTTAAGCTGAAACAATTTATCAAACTTCCAAGCTTTAAGAATCGGAAGGTATTTGAAGTCAATGTCAACCATGGTTTGAAGTGAAGGAATACACTCTTCGCTAATTCTATAAGTTTGGAAAGAATTTCTGTACCTAGAGTACAATTCGTCTCTACAACGCTCAGGCATGTAAAACAAGATCCTAATAGACTAATTGGTGGAGGAGGAACGGGATTTGGCGATTGGTTTGAACGAGAACGACTCGATGAAGTTCTAGGACGTTTAGGATTTGACATTGTTTAAAGGAAATCGGAATAAGGAATATCATCTGCAATTTGAAACACATGTATGCACAATCAATCCCAAAACTCAAATGAGTCCTCAATAATTTAAGGTTTTCTAAACCATATCCTAAGGGGCATGTTTTAAAAAACTATTTGAAAATAATATTTGATTATAATATAGTTTTTTTATGACAAAAACAATTAAATCAAAAATATTTCTGATTTTTGATTTTTTTTAATTTCGAAATTCAAATCAATTTTGAAAAATTGTGTGTTTTTGATGAAATTTGTTGTTAAAACTTGTTTAGAATCAACAATCAATTAATGCCCAATATAATGTACATTCTAGAACTAATTAAAACTAGTTCTAAAATCAAAAATTTGTAAAATAGAGGTTTTTAGAAAAATACCTTGAAAATTTGAATTGAGAGGGATGACGAGTTGTTTTGCACGATTTAATGATTGAAGCAGGTTTGAAAGTTGAAAAGCTTGAAGATTCCGATGAAAAATCGTTGATTTTGAGCAAGAATATAGATTTTTAGAGTGAGAGGGATGAATGGCTAGACAGAATAGTTTTTAGGGTTTGAGATAAATATGAAAAATAAGCCTTTAAAACCCCAAAACCCGACGAATGCATTAATGCATGACCCTGTGCATCGATGCACATTCAAGGCGTGCATCGGTGCATCAACATGATGAATCGATGCACATTCAAAGGGATGCATCGATGCATTGTTAAGTGCATCGGTGCATGAAGCACAAAAAGTCAAAAATCCTTTTTAAATACTCAAAATGCTAAATTAATTAGCTCTAGTGGTATTGGCAACTCATATATTAAAAATTAATCATGTTCAATCAATCAAATTAATATTTATTTGAACATAAAATTAATTTTCATCAAGAATCATAAACTCCCCCTAACTAATAGCAATGAATGAAATCAAAAATTACTATTATAAGCATTTTTCATTTATTCTTAAACGTGCTAAGATTATTTTAAACACTAAGTGAAGATAGGTGAGTTAAACCTAATTCTCTCCTAAGTGTCCAAAATCTTTCCTTGTCTAAAGGCTTTGTAAAGATATCTGCTAATTGATGTAAAGTATCAATAAATTCTAGAACTACATCTTCCTTAGTGACATGGTCTCTAATGAAATGATGTCTTATTTCAATGTGCTTAGTTCTAGAGTGTTGGATGGGATTTTTAGTGAGACAAATAGCACTAGTATTGTCACACTTGATAGTAATGGTACCTACTTCAATTCCATAATCAAAAAGTTGTTGTTTCATCCATAAAACTTGTGCACAACAACTACCAGCTGAAATGTATTCAGCTTCAGTGTTAGATAATGCAACACAATTTTGTTTCTTTGAAAACCAACAAATCAACATATTTCCAAGGAATTGGAAAGTACCGGAGGTGCTTTTCCTATCTAATTTGCATCCTCCATAATCTACATCAGAAAAAGCATGCAAGCTAAAGCTAGAGTCTCTAGGATACCAAAGTCCTAAACTTGGAGTGTCCTTAAGGTATCTAAAGATTCTCTTGATATCTAGTAAATGTGATTCCTTAGGGCATGATTGAAATCTAGCACATAAGAAAACACTAAACATAATGTCCGGTCTACTTGCAGTTAGATAAAGCAAAGAACCAATCATTGACCTATATAATTTAACATCCACACATTTACCTCCTTCATCCAGGTCAAGCTTTGTAGAAGAGCTCATTGGAGTGTCATGAGGTTTCCCATTTTCCAATCCAAACTTATTGAGCATATCTTTGACGTACTTAGCTTGATTGATGAAGATTCCATCTTTTCTTTGCTTGATTTTGAGTCCCAAGAAAAATGAGAGCTCCCCCATCATGCTCCATTTCGAATTCACTTTGCATTAGCTTACAAAATTCTTGGCAAAGAACATCATTAGTAGAACCAAATATTATATCATCAACATAAATTTGAACTACTAATAAATCTTTACCTTTATGCTTTAAAAACAATGTAGTGTCAACCTTCCCTTTTGAAAAACCTTTTTCAATTAAAAAATTTGACAATCTTTCATACCAAGCTCTAGGAGCTTGTTTTAAACCATAAAGTGTTTTTGTCAATTTAAGAACATGATCCGGAAATTTTGAATCTTCAAAACCTGGAGGTTGTTCCACATACACTTCTTCTTTTATAAAACCATTTAAAAATGCACTTTTAACATCCATTTGATATAGTTTAAATTCATGAAAACATGCAAATGCTAATAACATTCTAATTACTTCCATCCTAGCTACGGAGCGTATGTTTCATCATAGTCTATGCCCTCTTCTCGAGTATACCCTTGAGCAACAAGTCTAGCCTTGTTTCTCACTATATTACCACTCTCATCAAGCTTATTCCTAAATATACATCTAGTACCTACAGTAGATTTATTACTAGGTCTTTCAACTAATGTCCATACTTTACTTCTCTCAAATTGATTTAACTCTTCTTGCATAGCCATAATCCAATGTTCATCATTTAATGCTTCTTTAATATTCTTAGGCTTTATGCATGAAATAAATGCAACATAATTACAAATATTTCTAAGAGAAGATCGAGTTGTTACCCCCTTTGGATGGATCACCTATAATCTCACCATCCTTGACATAGTTGTACTCTCTTGGATAAGATACTTCCCTTTCTTCAATGGTTGGATTCTCAAGAGGATCATGAGTTTCCTCATCTTTCGTTTCTTCCTTTGATGAATGATTCTCTAACGTCATGTCTAACGTCATTTGTATTTATAATACTTACATCATCATTCAAACAAGAATCCTTCCTTGAAATGAGATTATCATCGAAAACAACATGTATAGAATCTTCTACAACCAAAGTTTTTTTATTAAATACTCGATAAGCTTTAGAATTTAAGGAATAACCCAGAAAAATTCCTTCATAACTTTTAGCATCAAATTTGCCAAGGTTTTCTTTACCGTTGTTTAAAACAAACCATTTACATCCAAAAGGATGAAAATAGCTACTATTAGGCTTTTTATTTTTGAAAATTTCATATGGAGTTTTCTTTAAAATTGGCCTAATCATTACTCGATTTACAACATAACAAGCGGTATTTGTGGCTTCCGCCCAAAAATATTTTGGCTAATTATTTTCACAAAGCATGGTTCTAGCCATTTCTTCTAAAGTTCAATTTTTCCTCTCAACAACTCTATTTTGTTGAGGGGTTCTAGTTGCTAAAAAATTATGGCTAATACCATTAGAATTACAAAACTCATTAAATCCAAGATTTTCAAATTCAGTACCATGATCACTTCTAACACTAGTGATAGAGTAACCCTTTTCGTTTTGGATTACTTTTGAAAATGTGATGAAATTTTCTAATGCTTCATCTTTAGTACTTAAGAATAGAACCCAAGTATATCTAGAATAGTCATCTACAAAGACAAGTGCATATTGTTTTCCACCCAAGCTAGTAGTCCTAGTTGGCCAAAAAAGATCTATATGGATCAATTGTAATACTCTACTAGTTGACACATCATTAATGGATTTAAAAGAAACTCACTTTTGTTTTCCTTTAGTACAAGCATCACAGATTTTATCATTATCAAATTTTAGTTTAGGCAGCCCTCGAACCAATTCTCCTTGAACTAACCGTTGCAAAACACTCATGCTAGCATGTCCTAGTCTCCTATGCCATAACCAACTATCATGCTCATCCTTAGCAACTAGGCATAAATTAGTCATTTCTATAGAGTCTAAATGCACCATGTATATGTTTCCTATTCTATGACTAACAAGCATAATCCTATTAGATGCAATGTCAATGACTTTACAACCATTAGTTTCAAATATGACATTGAATCCCTTATCACTTAATTGACTAATACTCAAGAGATTATGCTTTAATCCATTCACATATAACACATTTTTAATTTGTATGGAAGAGGTATTACCTATTGTACCTATACCTTCAATGTGACCTTTTGAATCATCACCAAAAGTCACTTCTCCTCTATTTTTGGCGTTAAACTTTATGAATCGATTTTTATCCCCGGTCATGTGTCTCGAGCATCCACTATCAAGGTACCATGAATTTGGATTTGTTTCCCGTGCCTTGTAGCAATGCTCCTTTTCCTATAAACATAGATTAATTTCTAATTTTTTGTACCCAAATTCTTTTGGGTCCATATTCATTATTTTCTAAAATCCTTGACCCCTTTGGTATCCATTTATAAAGGACATCCTTATCTTTAGTAGTAATGAATTCTTTAGGAACTTATATACCCCTAATAATTTTACCATTCAAGGTTCGTTGAGGACTTCTATGATTGTAGCTTCTAAAACTTTTCTTAACAAAGTTAGATTTTGAATTCTCACCTTTTTCAAAACTTTTTGTTCCAACCTTATTAAAAGAAGTTTTAAGATCATCAATCTTCTTTTGATGATTATCATGAACTTTTGAAAGTAAGTTATGCAAATCAGTATTTTTCTTTTCAAAATCATTAATTTTTATTTGCAATTCTTTGATCTTACTTTCAAGCTCATTGTTGGTCTTGGATATAAGACTATTTTCATTTTTCAATTTTGAAATATCATTTTTGTATTTTGAAAATAGAGTCTTATAATCCGAAGCCAACCCATTATAATCCTCTAATAACTCATCATAAGATAATTCATCCAAATCGAATGAGTTAGAGGTTACCTTAGAATCTTTCCCGATAGCCATCAAGCACAAGTTTGCAACTTCTTGTTCCTCTTCATCAGAACCTTCTTCATTGCTCCATGTAGATACATGAACCTTGTGCTTCTTTTTGGATTACTCTTTTTCTTCAATTGTGGGCAATCATATTTGACATGCCCAGGCTTTTTGCATTCATAGCAAATGATCGGGTCTTTCTCCTTCGATTCAGTTTTGACGCCTTCATGACGTTTGAATTTTCTTCCTCGGTTGGGCATCATCAACTTTCTGAATCGTTTGGAAAATAATATATTTCCTCGTCATCATCATCGTCATTTGAATCACTCTCATCTTTTGTGGATTTGAGAGCAACTCCAATATTTTTCTCCTTCTCCTTCTCCTTTGGTGTCTCGTCAATCTTATCGAGGTCTACTTCATCTTCAAGCATCATTTCATGAGTGAGAAGGGCTTCAAGAGTTAAGGACGTTAGATCCTTAGACTCGATGATTGCTGTCTTCTTTGATTGCCACGATTTTAGAAGGGAGTAGACTAACTTCCACACAAGCTTTTCATTTGAAATGATTTCTCCATATGATTTGAGACCATTGACAATCGTTGAAAATCTATCCGTCATAGCTTTGATATCTTCATTTGGTTTCATCCTGAAATTTTCATAGCTATGCGTTAGAATACTAATTTTAGATTTCTTTACCTCATCGGTACCTTCATGAGTGACTTGAAGTTTGCCCCATATTTCTTTGGCGGTTGTAAAAGATGAAACTCTTCGTATTCATCTGGACCAAAAGCACAAAATATGATATGGATGGCTTTGGAGTTGAGCTGGAACATTCTTGTCTCTCCTTCACTCCACAATCTTGGATGAGTGAGAGGCTTGATGTATCCTTCTTCTACGGCATTCCACGCTCCCATGTCACTTGATTGAATGAAGTACATCGTCCTATTTTTCCAATAGGCATAGTTAGCCCCATTGAAGAAAGGAGGCTTGTTGATGGGCATCGAATCGAGACCGGAGTCGTAATTTAAAGCGGAGGCCATTGATGACTTGATAATCGATGTAACTCTTCCCGAATCGACTCAAGAGGTGATTAAACCTTCAAATGAGTGAGGCTCTGATACCAATTGTCGAGTTAATCGATCGATGGAATCGACCAAGAGGGGGTGAATTGGCAATAAAATATTTGGTGGAAGCTTTTGCAGAAAATTGAAAGTAATTGCACAGCGATTTAGAGTGGCTCGACTTTATCAACCAAAGTCTACGTCCACTACCTTAGCTATCCACACTAAGGATTTTCCAACAAATTCACTAATTTGTTCTTTCTTTTGAGGTCAAAGAGATAACCTTACAATTCCCTCAAGAATATACCACAATTCTTGAGAACACTCTTTTCTCAAAGATAAGATTACAAATTTGCAAACTTACAAGAAAAACCTCACAAGGCAAATATGTTTGTACAATTCTAGAACAAAGAAAGAACACTCAAGAATAAATACAATTGAGCACAATAAGTGTTCTTGACAGCAAGATGAATATTGAATGAAAAATAGGCTTGAAATGCTCAAACTTGAGGTTTGATGCTTTCTCTTTGATTCTCTCTTGATTCTAGTTGCTTGTTGTTTCTTGTTGTTGATCAATGGCTTCTAAGCTTGTTTAAATACACCTTGAATCTCTTCTGATCGTTGGGGATGATTAGTGGAGTCAATAGATCCGTTTAAGTGTGAAAACAATTAATTAAAGCAGTTGGGAGCGTTAGTGCATCGATGCATACCCATGGTGCATCGGTGCATCAGTGTAAAATTCAAATATTTTGATCGTTGGATCCTTAGTGCATCGGTGCACTAAGAGTGAGTGCATCGATGCATCAAGTGCATTCAATGTTTCAAAATAGCCAGAGTGCATCGATGCATGTCTGGTGCATCGATGCATTCGATGTTTTCATAAAATCCTCAGTGCATCGGTGCATGGTATGTGCATCGATGCATGAAATGCATTCGATGTTCAATTTAATTCATGGTGCATCGATGCATTGATTGGTGCATCGGTGCATCACTCTGAAAAATTGATTTTAGGCTTGATTTTGGTTCAAAATACTTTGTGAAAATTGTTTCAAAAATATATTAAGTATAAAACACAATTTTACACATTTAGTAAGGTTTGAAATTGATCTTAAAAGACTTGGAGTAATAATTTGATATTCGATTAATTGAATCGAATATACTTTAGAAAATCATTTGTAAAATCTTAAAATTCATTTAAACTAATTTCTTATATCGAAACAAAAATGTTTTCAACAGGAAGAGAGAGTGGTTAGGATATTTTTTTTGGTTTTTTTCCCTAAGTTTGGTTAAAATGAGTTTTTTTTAGTTTAGGGCTATTTATAACCGAGGGACTTGTATGTAATTAGCTAATAGTTAAATTATTTACGAAGTGCATGTACTTTTAAAGTGTAATTCATTTTGGTCACCTGTTTCAATTTTGCCTCTGAATTTTTGATTTATTCAATTTAATCCCTGTTTATATTTTTTATATTTTGCAAATTGATCCCCTAACTTTTTTATTTTTCTCTTGCAGCTCATTTTTACCATCAATTTGATAGATGAAATTTAATTTATTTGAATTTAGTCATTTAAGTTTTTATTTCATTCTTTTTTGTTTTTATGTAATTTAACATTTTTTACTCTTTTTATTATTTATTTCCTTTTATTTTTTAAAATTATTCTTTTTGTTAATATGATTTTATTTACTATATTTTTTAACCATTTTTTTAAAAAAATCTCTTTTTATTTAATATATATTTATTTATTTCTATTTTTCAATTTAACATTCTTTTTTTTTATCTTTTTCAGTAGTAATTTCAGTCGATCAAAGGTAAGCAATTCGAATTGAATTTTTAAATTTTAATTTTCGCAATTAAGACAACCGACAAATTAATTGGTACCGAAAGGGCAGTACAAGGGTGCTAATCCTTCCTTGACTGTAATCGACTCCTAAACCCGATATTTATGGTAAAATGCAGATCAGGTAAGATGGTGTCCGATAAACCTAAATATTATTTTCAAATGATCGGTGACGGCTCTAACACTTTTATTTCAAGTCAAATCTCAATTCCGAGCCCACCCGAAAGACGGTTGCGACAAAGGGTAAATCTCATCTTCGCATAAAAGGACAAGGAATTGAGCAGATTACAAGTGAAAAGAGAAACCTAAACCAATTCAAAGGCAAAGGGAGTCGTCTTCTATAGGTGGGTGTGGACAATCGTCTCCTGAAAATTTAAAATTATTATATATTTTAGATTTTCTATGTATCTTTTATTAAAAATCTATTTTCGGCTTTTGAAAATATTTAAGATCAAGTTTGTCCATCTAATTTAAAATCCTACGTCGTCCATGTATGTCTCTAATTTAAAATCCTACGTCGGTCCATGTATGTAGTTGGGTACGCCAGAGATGATGAATAGGGATGGAAAGAAAAAGGATCCACTAACCAAGCAAAGTGAGATGGAGGGGACCCACTAATGGAGGGATATGAGCTTATTGGAGGTGCTATACTACATGTGCTTTCCCACTACTCTCTTGCATGCGCCATTCTTTTTTATGTTGTGTTGGAGATAACAAGTCAGCAATCTTCGAAATGAAGCAAATATTTCAGACCCGGAAAACAAGCAGATGATAATGGCTTCCAGCTAGTTGTTAACTCATTTTGCTTGGGAAATAATCGGATAATGCAGTTAGTTTTCGATATGATACGGAAATGCTAGTATAGTATGGAAAATGGAATAAAATCTTGACTTGGACCCATCATCTCCAGATCGTTTACATGTAGTACAGAAGAGACCTCAAAATGGTTATGTAATCGTATAATTTGCACTATGAGGTAATGGTGTAGCATTGGCAATTTGGTTTTGGGTGACATCAATTTAGGTTTAATTTTTTTAATGATTTTAGTTTCAGTGGTTCTAGTTTGAACTATCTTCGGTAATTTGTTTGAATCATTTTAGATAAAGTTAATTAAATGATTATATATTTTTTCTTAAATACGTTAGGGTGATTAAAGGTTGTATTTTTATAGAATTTTTCTTAGTTGTTAACAACTACTCACGCACACACTCGCGGACGTAACAATTGATTGAATTCAAAATCTTTAGGGAGAATAACACTTCCTTTAACCATTTAGACTATCTAATGGGTCTTTATATCTTAATTGTAAATGTAACTATACAAAATAATTATCGCAACAAATTGAAAATGTAATAAAATGTTGAAGTCTTATACCAACGGATGTGGGTTGATATTAACTACAAAATATAGTTTTGATTAAAACAACACTTAAATGTATTAATATCGATTTAGAACTGATATAGATTAGTATAATATTAATTACTATATTTGAATGCCAATGAGTATTGGCACAAGTGATTGAGATTTAAGAATTTGAGCTTCGAATCCTACCACCGTCACTTTTGGTGATAAATTCCTATGTAAATACTAGTTGGGTCTTAGGTATGCACTGGATTGGGGGAGTCACCCTTACCTAAACTTTTTTGTATAAAAAATACTATATTTGAATTATTTTATATTTATGTCCATTCGAGTTTAATGGGTTTTTAAGACTAATCAGATTGAAAGAATGTTGAGTTTAGGTTGATAGGTAGGAATTTCATGCCCTTTTTTTTGGTCTTTGAGGGTTACATAAAGAGAAAATAACTTCAGTGACCGAAAATGCCTTATAATATACGATTTTAACCAACTTTTTTTGGATTTGCGAAAATGACCAACAAATTCGCAATGCAAACTCCAATTTCGCAACTCAGTTTTCAAATTCGAAACGCTAATATGTAAATCGCATTGCGATTTTCGAATTCGCAACACATAAGTCAAATTCGCAAAGCGCATTTATTTTCGCAACACGAATTTTATTTTTGAATTCGAAACACAATATTAATTTCGCAACACAGATGTAAACAATATAATTGCAAATCATAACCTAAAACCCTAAATCACAACTCAGTCTCATCTCCATCTCTTACTCTCTACAGCGACATCTGTCCCATTCTCAACGAAATCTGTCCACATATCCGGCGACCCCCCTATATCTCCATCTCTCAGAACCACCCTCACAACCATTCACGACCAAATGGAAAATCAACCACCGAGGGTTAGTTTTTTTAATTATTTTTATTTTTATTTTTTTGTATTATTATTAGATTTTTCATATTTAAATTGATGATAAATTTACTGGTAATTTCAATAATAGATTAACCATTTCACTTAGATTGCTTAGTAAATTCATTCGGTTGCTGCCAATACTACTAAACTGTTTAGTCTTTAACCATGTGAAGTTAATATTTGCCTTTGTTTTGTCTTTTGGTTGAAGTAATGCAATTCATTCAAGTTTCAATTTGCAGAAGAATAGTTTTTGAAACTTGAATTCGCAACACGAAAATGAAAATCACAACGCGAAAATGAAAATCGCAACGTGATTTTAGTTTCGCGTTGCAATTTTCATTTTTGCGTTGCGATTTTAAGTTTCAGAAACTACTCTTCTTCTGCAAATTGAAACTTGAATGAATTGTATTACTTCAACCAAAAAACAAAGACAAATACTAACTTCACAGTGTTGCGAATTTAATTTTCAAGAATAAACTACTACTCTTTATGTTGTCCTTGAACCTGCACTAAACCTATATGTTGTCATTTTAAATGTTTATATAAGTGCTTACTTCTGGAATGCTATCTTATGCATTTTGTGAACTATGATAGAATAATGACTTGGGTGAATACCGTGCTAGTTTGAAACATATTTAGCTTTGTTTCACTGTTTAATATCATGTATGTTTATAGTATATAATTTGTAGTTTTTGGTATATCTAACTTGGTATGTTTATTGTTTTTGTTAGAATTTTTTTCGCCTTCATTGACTCTAAGGAATAAATTAAGCCTAGCCACTACAATTACGTTGACACTTACACTTGTACAAAGAAAATTGTTTGAGGATACTTTCTTCGGGCCATGGATGAATGTACAACATCCAGGCGGAGATGCTATGTTGACCCATTTGTTTCTTCAGACCATGACTAACGATCTATCCGAGAGGATACAACGTGGTGATGAAGAGATATGGTTTCATTTTCCATCGGCGTATACTTGTTTTGGGCGGGAGGAGTTTTGCTTAATAATTGGTCTACGCTTCGGACACGATGAAGTAGGTCGGTACACTAGTCATATCGCCCGCCCATCATGGTTATCTCGGGTTTTTCCTGAGCTGGCAAAGGCGAAGCCCAGTTTACATGTCGACGACTTGAAAAGATTACTTCTTAAAGATGGTTTTACTCGAATGGATGACCTCGATGTTGTCCGAGTATGCCTTTTAATACTTTTGCATGTCGGCTTTTTAGGCAAAGAGGCCAGACAACCTATTTATGAGGACCTAATATTATTGGTAGAGGACCTAAATGCATGGAACGTGTTTCCATGGGGTTCATATCTATGGAAAGCTACCTGGAAAAAGTTTTCGTCTGCCTTTGAGGACCGAAAAAGTTTGAGTGGCCATTGTTCCAAATACACTTTGGCAGGCTTTATTTAGGCCTTTAAGGTAAGAATTTCTATATAATGTTTCCAAAATTATAATTAATTATTTAACAATTACTAATGTTTGTGTATTATATTGTTTGTAGATTTGGATATTTGAGGCTTTTCCCAGCATGCGGACATATGCAATCAAAAATTCAAATGATATTCCTAGGGCTATTTCCTGGAAGAGGATCCGGCTGTTGGATTGCGAAAGTAACTACCATATATGACGATGAATGATGTAAGTTAACACAAATACTACCATATATAAACAAGTTATTACTAGTAGATGTTTAACTTTGTTTGAGCTTTTATATTGTTAGGAGGCTAACTATCCATTACAGAGGCTGATACCCACAGAGGCTGAGCATGCCACTGATTGGTGGCAAGCTAGTAAGCATTTTTTTGATGGGTATGATGATGAGCACCCCCCACTTCGAGAGCCATCACCTGATCGAACCGATTCTACAGCTCGACACCCAGAGCCATCACCTGATCGAGCCGATATACACCTCCACAACGAGAGCCATCACCTATTCCATCACATCATCGAGCCTTTTCTCCACCATCACCTCATGATAGGCGACCGAAAAGATGCCACGATATTTATCTCCCTATTCTCCACCTCCACAGGATGAGTTAGGGGAGTTACGTGATGAGGTCAGTGCTTTGCGTGAGGAGGTTGGTACTTTACGTGATGACAATGGTGCATGGCATGATGAGGTACGGTCCTTATGTGGTGAGGTAGAGGTTTTACGCAATGACAATGGTACTTTACGTGGTAAGGTATCTACTTTACGTGATGAGGTAGCCGCTCGACGTGAGATTGTTACATCATTGTAGAATGAGGTTCATACTCTACGCAATGAGGTAAGTTTGTTTAATACTATAGTAAAAATGTAAATAACCTTTTTTCGACATTATTTATTTGTTTAATTACTGATTTATGTATTAATTTATTTTTAGCGGCCTGATAAGGTAGATGCTTTACGTCGGGTTTTTCTTGCACGACGGGGTTCTCGCATCAGATGTCCTGCACGTGCCATTACGTCTCCTTTCACCCCATTAGTTCCAAGACTCCATAAAAAGAAGCTCAATTCACCTGTCATCGTTCAAGAGGCCCCCCTATCGTTTAAGAGGCCCCTCCCACCATTCAAGAGGCCCCTCTCATCGTTCAAGAGGCCCCTTCCAGCGTTCAAGAGCCCGATTCACATGACATATTATGTCGACATATTGATAAACCCCCTCACGTGCCTGATATGATGGATGAGAGTTGGCTTTTGTATCAGTTACTGGTCAGTACAATTCTGGTATCTGAAGTGGAGAGGAGAAAACTACCGGACACAATTAAGGATAATACCCTTTGGGCTAAGACTGCAGTTTATTTTTATCTACATGAGCGGAGCCAGGGGTGTTACGCTGACATATGCAAAATGGACGATGATATGTATTTGTTTCTTGATCGGTCTTGGTGGGGTGTTTTATTAGGGGTTGAAGAGAATGGTATTTCGAATGGGGGGTAAGTCTTATATTCTTCTTATATTGCATTTTGATTATTTTTTAAAAAAAATTATTAAATTCACTAATATATGTATTTTTTTATAAAATAGCATATTGATGCATGGGTGTCACGTCTTCTGATAATAAGGAAATTGAAGAAAATAAAAAAATACGCGATGGACTATTATGCCTTCGTCTTTTCACGTAGCTCACTTGAAGGATCAGAGAGACGCTTCATATGTATTGGGTAATGGAAAAGCTAAACTTTATACTGCGTGGTGGGAGGTCGATAAGGTTAGTATTTATTTTTGAATATTTTAAAGGTGTTCATAAATTTTATTTGATGTGCGCAATTGAATTATTATTTATGATTGCAGGTGTTTATCCCTGTTATGGAACGTCGTCATTGGCTTCTCGTCGAGCTTCAGCTCCCATCCCTGAAGACGATTGTATATGATAGCATGTTGAATTACATACCATTGTCTGATTTGAGAGATATTATTTGTAAGGGATGGAGTGCTCATTTGGCTAAATACTTGGATGCGATTGATTATTGGACTAAATCTAGAAACTAGAAGCCAAAAAAGTTCAAAGTTACAATGATCAGAGACGAGACAACACCACAACAAATGAGGGAGCCAGAGGGGATTGTGGTCCTCTTGTATGCATGTGCTTGGAACGTTTGACGAAAGGAAGTAAACCGTTTCTACCTCCCACAGATAGAGATAGAGATGTAGTAGGGTTGTGGTTTTGGCATTTTATGGCTAGAGCGATATATGTGAGACGTTGCCTACTTGTATCCGTGTGTTGAAAGTGTGCATAAACAACCATTTGTTATTGGTAAGTTTGAGCAAGTGTTGTTAACATATATACTCTTTGTTGGTTTGAAAATGTTTGGTTAAGTACCTAGAATTCAATAATTTGTTGTTTGTTGGTTTTAGATGTGTAGAAAGTGTTGTTTGAGCAAATGTTTGGTTTCTGCAGGTTAATCCTAATCCTAAAGTGAGTGGTAAAATTAATATATTTGTACATAAACAACCAGTTGTGTGGGGTTAAATGTGTTGTTGATTTGTTTTTTTTAGATGTGTAAATAAGAATTATTTTTTGCTTGTTTAATTGATTTGTAGAAGTTGATTTGTTGTTTAAAAAAATTTCAATCTGCATTATGTTGAAGGAAAAAAAGACCTGTTGAAGGTACACTTTCGCAACGCGAATGTCAAAATAGCAACGCGAATATCAAAATCACAACGCAAAAGTCAAATTCGCGTTGCGAATTCAAGGAAAACACCTTCAAAAAGATAACAGACAATAATCTGATAAGTGTAAATAAGAATTTTTTTTGTTTAATTGATTTGTTGTTTAATTTCAATCTGCGTTATGTTGAAGGCAAAAAAGACTTGTTGAAGGTACACTTTCGCAACGCGAAAGTCAAATTCGCAACGCTAAAGTCAAAATCGCAACGCAAAAGTCAAATTCGTAATGCGAAAGTCAAATTCGCGTTGCGATTTTCGCGTTGTGAATTTGACTTTTGCATTGCGAATTTGTCTTTCACAACAATCGTAACGCGAAAATTGCAACACGAATTTGGCTTTCACATTGCGAATTCAAGGAAAACGCCTTCAAAAAGATAACAGACAACAATCTGATAAGTGATAATAACTGAATAGATCATAGTAATGTTCAAACTCAAGTTACTAATACATGTCTAACTGAAAATGTATGCATTCACACATAAAATACACATAATACAACGTTTGCATTTAAAAATCACCTAAGTTAATAAGTCCCAAAAGGTGAAGCCGGTTGTGATTGAGATTTTGATTTTGATTTCGATTTTGATTTTCTTTTGCTTGGCACCATATGAGCTTTGGATTTTGATGAGGATCCATATTTTGGTAGAGGAAAAGATGATTGTGATTGCACTGGTGATCCATAGGTCAACCTTGTATGACCACTTTCCTTGCACCGACTACATGTTGATATCTCTTCTCTTCACCCTTAGACGGTATACGATCGTGATGTTTTGGTCGGCCAGGTAGCCTGTTGTCCATGACTGGTAGCAAAACTGTTTGTAAGTCATATGGTATGTCCCACTC
Organism: Hibiscus syriacus; assembly: GCF_006381635.1. NCBI lineage: Eukaryota > Viridiplantae > Streptophyta > Magnoliopsida > Malvales > Malvaceae > Hibiscus > Hibiscus syriacus. The sequence continues at coordinate 1,401,137 of NW_024062907.1, forward strand.
AGGAGGATGTGGAATAGGGTAGACAATCTCGGCATAAGTCTGTCGATATACTTCTGTAGTGTAGCAATCCATAGCGTATGCGCTTGAATCATCTTGGTTTAGATGAACAGTAACTTTTATAACATGGCCACGTAGATAACCAGATGTTTTCCATTCCATACAACTACACGTCTTTGCATTTAGATCGATAAGCCGTTTAAGTTATTATCCAATACTTCAAACAAAGTGTTTGAACATGGTTTAACTCTCCATGACGTTGACTTCACAACACGTTTCGTTATCTTTTTTTAGTCCATAGTGTAACACAACGTTCCAATGTTCTTGTAAATTTAAATAAATAATACTTAGTAAAATATTTAAATTAAATATGATAAGTTACGAATTTAAAGAAATAATACCTACATGGTTTCTTTTCTTGTAGTAACACTGTTGAATAGAGGCTCGAAAAAAACTCCATTAACATAGTATTGGGTAATTTTCGAGAATGACAACTTAGAGCGTTGATTGATTCCACACTATTAGACGTCATGAAACCATACCTTGCTCCAAGTTGATGTACTCTTGACCATCTTTCAAACCTGACATCTTCTAGTTTTGAGCACATTGAGGCAAAACAAGTCTTAAACAATTTATATGCTTATTAAAATCCACTTCCCGATAAGCTTTTACAGCCTTCCAAAATATCCATTTGTGATTTTTTATACATCAGACCTTGATTTTAGATTTATGTACAAATGAACACCACAAAGTCCATGAAAAGCATATGGGAAACACCTTCTAACAGCGTTGTCAATTGAGTTTTCCCTATCAGATATGATTGTCAAAATGCTAATAGAACCTATGCAATCCCTAAGATGCCCCATAAACCATGTCCATGAATCAGAGGTTTCAGATTTGCCAACCCCGTAAGCTATTGGCAGTATCCCATTGTTAGCATCCATGGCTATTGCTAATAAGTTTACTCCAAGGTATCGACCTTTCAAATGTGCTCTGTCAACTATAATAACTGGGCGCATGCAAGTAATAAACGAACGAATCTACAAAATAATATACACAAGAAATATAATCATTTAAATGTGAAATGCATGTAACTAACAAAAATGAGTCAACAAAATTATATTGATTTACTAACTGCAGCACCAATGGCGATAAACAGCAACTCAAAGCGTCCATCTCTATCTGTTTTGATATGAGTTACCGACCCAGGATTTTTCAACTTTAAATTGTGACAATAAGCCGGCAGTTGGGCAAACGATGCTTCTGGCGACCCCCTCAACAATTCCAAGGTATAACATTTGGCTCTCCAAGCTTGAGAATATGAGATACTTATCTTAAACCGAGCATTCATGTCAGTTATAATTTCATGTCCCCGATATACCCTGCCATTCAAAAACATTAACTCAGCCAGAAAACCACCCAACACCTTTTTGTTTGCCTGTCTATGGTGAGGAAAAACTTGGGTTCTTGAACATGTATGTTTATCAATAAAAGTCCTAACTTGAAACATTTCGCAATCTTTTATCCTCTTTGCAATCATATGCCACTTACAGTTTTTGTCAATCATACACTTTGTTTCGAAATGATCTTTGCTTGATTTGTTAACTTTTAGTTTATAGCCATCTTCCACACATTTCGTATACAAAGCTATCTTCAAGTCTTCATTTGTATCAAAACAATCATCTTTCTTGATACGAATAACTTTTATGTAACAATCAACTGCTATCTTTACCAACTCTTCTTCCGATATCTGAAGTAATTCTGGCATATTCCAGTTATACTCCCGTGGCATTTTCTTCTTTTTCTTTTCTCCGAAGACTTCTTCTTCTTTTTTTCTTCTTCAGTGTTATATGAATTACAGAATGGATGTTCAACATATTCATTCACAGTCATAACTTCCTCCTCATTATCATCAACAACATCTTCGGAGGCAGCGGCTGTATCATCAAAATTCGGGTATTGACCAATATCAAAATCATTACACGCATGGTATGTTTCTTCTTCTGAAACATCATCAAAATCCGAGTATTGACCAAGATCAAAGTCCGGGTATTGACCAAGATAAAATTTCGAATACTGACTAGTACTCACAATTTTTTATGTTGGCTCATCATCGTCTAACTGGTCAATACGAAAATCGGAATTTGGTGCTGAAAGTTGATTGGGATTTGGATTAGGGAAAGTTGTGGGTTTTGAGATTGTGTTTTATATTGTGTTTGGTATTGGAAATGTGGTGAAAAAAAAATTCTTGGTGATGAAATTGTGGTGGAACCATTAAATTTTGAGGTTGATAACAACGTTGTACATTGTGAGCACCATAAATTGGGGTTGAAGCACTTAGTTGATTACTACCCGCTAATGACCAACTTCACTACTTCTAGGTTCAACAACATACAATGTAACATCATCTTACGAAACACTAATGTAAGCAATGAATCGTTCAACATCTTCATTGTCGGTTAACAAATAAACTTTACCTTTTCTCTGATAAGATAACCTAAATCCACTTAGAGGCTCTAAATTCAATTTCTTTGCAACACATAACATTAGAGTTTCATAAGTTTACTGTTTTAATGATAGTTTTAGTTGAAGATTCATGGGTAAAGACATATATTGTAAAACACCATGAACATTCTCCCATGACCCTCCAAAACACAAATCTATCCAAACATGATCAACATTAGGTGATTTCATTCTACAAATTGTAAATTAATTTACTAAACAAACGACCTATAAACTAGATATCATCACTAACTTCGAGAAAAACATCCCTTTATTAATTTTATAGTTGATAATTTGGGAGAGAAATCATTGAAAAATTATATAGAAATAAAATTATGTAAAAAAAAATTAGAGATGGGGAAGGATGCGTTGGATATTGGAATGGATGTCGCCAGAGAGAGTGATAGATGGAGATGGAATGAGTTGCGATTTAGGGATTTAGGTTATGAGTTGCTGCTGCTGCATAGTTTATATACCCAAAACATTTGTGTTGTGAAAATAAAAGCTGTTGCGAAATTAAAATTCGTGTTGCGAATTCGAAAATCGAGTTGCGAAAACAAAATTCGTGTTGCGATTTAGAAAGTCTTGTTGCGAAAAGGAAACTTGTGTTATGAAAAATAAATTCGCGTTGCGAATTTGAAATTCCGTGTTGCGAATTGACTTCTGTGTTGCGAATTTGGAACCTGTGCTGCGAAATTGGAGATTCGCGTTGCGAATTTGTTGGTAATTTTCACAAATCCAAAAAAAGCTGGTTAAAATCGTATATTTAAGGCATTTTCGGTCACTGAAGTTATTTTCTCTTACATAAATTTGTTTATGTTAATTTTGGGTTTTAAGAAAAAAATGCAAGTAAGATTTGCTTAAAATATGGTGGATAATAGCATCAAGTCCACAAGACTAGTTAAGATATACCAAAGAATTAAAGTTGCATTCCTCGTTTAGTGCTTGGTTGGAGAGCACCGAATTTCACATGGATAGAATACATATAAGGTTGACGAGTAATTTTATGTTTAGAGGGACGAATTTTTAAAATTTTAAGAGGATGTGATCTTATAAAATTTTAAGAGACGGAAATAAATTATCAATAAAAATACAAAACATATAAATATATGATAATTTGAAATTTTAAGGGACCTGTCCCTAGCTGCCCCATGTATGTATATATGAAGAGGTGATAACTGTACTCACTTTGCTAATATTTTCTTCACCAAACTTAGCTTCAATAATTGAGAATAATTGGCTGAATTTTGTAGATTAGACTCGAAAACAGGATTGGCCAATTTGTAGAACGTGGTCACAGTCAGCTTGCCCCCTTTCACATCTCTTTCTAGAAATTAGATAAGCATTCGAAATATATTAATGAGATGATAGAATCATGGGATTTCTTTCATTTCTTTATTTACTGGAATCTATATATGGGGAAATGTAACTCAAACATCCTCCTAATTAATTTAATTCTCAATTATTAAGCTATTGAATCTACATTTCGTTCTCATTAATGATTGATGAAGCAATAATTGTTTTCCTTACACTTTGCAAGAACATTACTACTGCGGATCCAAGCAGATAATGAGATAAACAAGTTGCCACTAATTTTGTATGCAACAGCCAATATGAAATCTGCTTTACCATACTATACTAGCCATTGGTCTGACTCAGATATCCATCAAACCAGAAGGATAATGAAGAGTATGTTCGTTTTGTTATTTGAAACAAAATGTGACATTAAATTTAAATTTAAATAAATGAACTTGGGCGCCAGCAAAAGCACACTACTGGGTCCACTAGTGTGAGTTTAGACTTGTGTCTTACCGCCGACTTGACCATCTTGTTTGTGGGGATAACCACAAAGTTACCTTTTGCATGTGCAAGCTAGTAGTGGTTCCTACCGCTTTCAATGTAGCAGTAGCACACGCGTATTTCGCTTTTGGACTCCAAGCCAATCCCTATATATACCCACCTTCACTTGCACTTTAAACCAAGCTGATCTGAAACGTTCTAATGGCTATCAACAAGATATTTGGTGCATTTTTCTTTTTGTTGTTAGGTGTAGGCATTTGTTCTGCTACTAGAGCTCTCCTTACTCTTGATGAAGTAGCTCACCTCTCAGGTTTTGCTCATGGTGGTGGCACCCTTGGTGTTGGCTTCCATGGAGGAGGTGGGGTTGGTAGTAGCTATGCAAATGTAGGAGAATCTGGAGTTTCTGGATATGGAGGTGGCGGAGGAGGTGGAAATGGTGGTGGTGGAGCTAGTGCAGGTGGACCTTCTGGATATAGAAGTGGAGGTGGTGAAGGAGGAGGAGCTGGTGGAGGATATGGAGGAGCAAGTGGATATGGGGGTGGTGGCGGTAAAGGTGGTGGTGGAGGTGCTGCAGGTGGATATAGCGGAGGAGCTTCTGGATATGGTAGTGGAGGAGGTGAAGGAGGTGGAGCTGGTGGTGGGTATGGAGGAGCCGGTGGACATGGAGGTGGAGGTGGTGGTGGAGGAGCTAGTGCAAGTGGATTGGTGGTGGAGCTTCTGGATGTGAAAGTGGAGGTGGTGAAGGAGGTGGAGCTGGAGCCGGTGGATATGGAGAAGCTGGTGCTGGTGGAGGTGGTGGTGGAGGTAGTGTAGGTGGATATGGAGGTGGAGCTTCTGGATATGGGGGCGGAGGTGGTGAAGGAGCTGGTAGTGCAGGTGGGTATGGAGGAGCCGGTGGACATGGAGGTGGTGATGGAAACGGTGGTGGCGGAGCTAGTGAAGGTGGGGCTTCTGGATATGGGACCGGAGGTGGTGAAGGAGGTGGATCTGGAGCCGGTGGATATGGAGAAGCTGGTGTTGGTGGAGGTGGAGGTGGTGGTGGAGGTAGTGTAGGTGGATATGGAGGTGGAGCTTCTGGATATGGGGGCGGAGGTGGTGAAGGAGCTGGTAGTGCAGGTGGTTATGGAGGAGCCGGTGGACATGGAGGTGGTGGTGGCAGTGGTGGAGGAGGAGCAAGTGCAGGTGATATGGAGATGGAGCTTCTGGATACGGAAGTGGAGGCGGTACAGGTGGTGGATCTGGAGGTGCAGGTGGTTACGGAGGAGGTGGAAGTGGTGGTGGCAGTGGTGGAGGAGGAGCAAGCGCAGGTGGTTATGGAGGTGGAGCTTCTGGATACGGAAGTGGAGGCGGTGCAGGTGGTGGATCTGGAGGTGCAGGTGGTTACGGAGGAGGTGGAAGTGGTGGTGGGAGCGGAGGTGGGGGAGCATATGGTGTAGGTGGGGAACATGCAGGCGGATATGGAGGCGGAGAAGGAGCGGGAGGAGGTTATGGTGGAGGTGCAGGGAGCCATGTTGGTGGTGGAGGAGGAGGATCAGGTGGTGGAGGTGGTGGTGGTGGTGCATATGGTGCAAGAGGTGCACATGCTGGAGGATACGGAAGTGGTGGTGGAGTTGGGGGTGGTGAAGTGGGTGGCTATTATCCTTGAAAGTACCATCTCAGTATTAACAAAAATAAGTGTAATTTGGTACCCAAAACCAAAGTGCTAAAAATCCAAATGAATTGTGTTAAAAGTTGTATCAGTTGATTTTCAATTGCTACAACTGATTTAATGTTCAAATGCATATCACCAATCTATATTTATATTTTATTAACCTAATACAATTGGATGCATGAGGAATTATCATTACAAGCTGAAGTTATCTATATTGCTAATGGAACAGTGAGCTTTATTACTTGAAATTGCTGAAACACAAAAGAAAATAGTAATTAAGTAGACTAGTTTTGTGAGGGATACGTACAACTCTGATTGGTTAAAAGAAACAAAGCCAAGCCCATAGGCCATCCATATACATGTAGCTAACGAATGAGCTAATCATCATCGTATTTCTGCAGCTCTTGCTCCTCCAGGATTCGTTTCAATGGTTCAGAACATATAAGCAATGGAGTAGGCACCAAACAGGCCGGAGACTCGCACGGCGTGTTCTCTCCGTTATCGATCATTGGACGCCCTTTGATCATGTCCATGTCCCCTTCCTCACTCATCATCACCATGTTGCAGGGTATTTTCTTAGTAAAGTAGACCCTGTTTTTTCTCAAATATCGGTCACTGCATTTCACAAAATTGATATAATCAACATAACTAAAAAACAAACAAATCAAACATTATTTATGTTGTGTACTTAAAACTCACTTGTTGAAAACTACCCAAGTGGCTCGATGACTAATGATCCTTTCCACAACAAGCGATGGTAAAGGATAACCCATTACAATTTCCTTTTGTAGCATAACCTGTTGAATTGCAGTGATTACTGTAAACTGTAAAAACCAAAGCAAAAGGGTTGAGATGCAATTACCCCATGGTCTCTGCAAAGGTTAAGCACTGCTTGCAGCTTCAGATATTTGGCATCATTCTTCCACTCGTTTCTTTCTCTTAGTAAAGTTAAGTGCTCAAACTCCAGCATCCATACATCCTGCCAGGTCTTCGAAGACACTGCAACATTAACATCAACTTAGTACCCGAACCATAAAACTCGAATTCGATCGATCTCGAAAAGTGCTTACAGGGGATGTTCAACCACGGCATGAAACCCAAGAGGGTGACGATGTGACCGGAGGCACTGATGTTTTCAAGCACCCACTCGAGTAGCTGGGTGGTGAACTCCTTGAGGCCATCCATAACTATGACAACATGCTTAGGGACGTTTACAGAGCCTGGGGAACTAAGGTCGTTCCCCAGTTTTGATTCTTTCGCCTTTAGACGCCTGCTGAACCTGGACAGCGACGGACAGTACTTGCGTTGTCCTCTAAATCTGATAAAAAGACCCATACCGGAGGGAGAAAGGGATTCGTGGACATGCCCTTGTTGTCCATTTATACCCATTTTCCCATCATTTGTCTGCAAACCATTGACGGAACCCACGATAGTTGATAATAACTAGGGTTGGTTTTATAGAATTGGTCGTTTGAGTGGATTTAGAATACCACCAAGTGTCTCATTAGCCTTCTGAGGATTCAATGCTACTTTCCGATTCCAATCACTAACACCATGTTATTGCTGGTTTTATCCATTTCAATTTAAGTGGAGCGTCACGGTAAGTGAAAAAATGGTCCTTTTAAATGAAGACACAATAAGTCATTGTAAAAAAAAAAAATGCAACGATTAAATGTGACACAAATTTCAACATATTTACCATAGATGATAAGCAAAGTGATTTTATTGACAATGTTTTTATTAATTATTATATTTGATATATAGTTTATAAGTAATTTAATATAATTATTTAAATTAAATAGGAGAATGACTGTATTTTCAGTTTATTTATTCACAAGAGATATCTTTTGATGTCATTAAACCCTTAACCCTTAAACGTACTTAATTATGAGTTAAAGATGTTACATTAACTTTTAAACACTTACTAAACAAGATCATGTTAAAATTTGAACATTTTTTTTAAATTATTCATTTATTCCCCTTTTCATCAAACTGATTAATTGCGTAATATAAAATTTAATATTTTGACCTTAAAATCATATCCGGTTTTAGGCAATAATATGGCAGTTCGATCTTGAATATATTTAAAATGAAACTGCCTAAAAACTACCAATATAAAAATTCATTTCTATTGCGTTATAACTATAATTTCATAATTACTATTCATGCCAAATATTAGATATATCTAATAATATATATACTAATTAAACTAATTAAACTAATACAACCCGACTTATAAAACTAATCTATCATAGCAACAAAACATATATTTAATATACAGACCATCTAGCTAAGTCAAATAGCAATAAATATTGTATTGATACTGAAATAGGTGTGATCTGCAAAAAGTAATGTCTGCTATGCTCCCTACTCCATTGACTTGTCATTTTCTTTACCTACGGTGAAACATTCACACACTAAATAATAACTAAGTGAGATATTATTTAAAATAAATAAACATATCGACACAAAAGTGAATAATTAAACTTTCTACAGAAAATGTCATAACAATATAAGAACATATAACATAATGACGTAAAATCTTTTCTTTTATCAGAAACCTGAAAATGTCATTCAGAATATAAATTCATATTTTCACGTATGAATTTTTAAATAAAGGTTTACTTTCAATGAATTAATCAATCTTGCATATTTCTGGCCATTTAAGCAAATAGTCCAACGTACACAACTGAGAATGCAAGGTGCACTAGTCAAAACGAGTGTGTAAACAACATGCCGTCGTAACTGCCATAAACAGAACACACTTTTGGTGTCAGACATAAATATAGGTAATATAGAACACAACATCACTATATTGTAATCAGAAATCAGATAATGGCAACTCACAATGTCAACACATCATGAAGCCTAGAACACGCATATAGTGCCAGATACATGTACATAAATGTTCCAGATACATAATCACTCAACCTCATGGCATACTAATCATACCACTAACTCTCAATGCACATACAATGGACTTAATAGTCAAATCATATTCCAATTGCAATTCAACAAATAACAATAACATAAATCCATGCAATTGGGCAGTTCGTACCCGAAATCATTCTCAAATCATTTCAGAAAATATTATGAAAATAATTCATAATAAAATTCATATTCGTTTTATTTTAAAAACATTAAAGGTTGATTGTCTTCCTCGTATCATAATAACATAAATAAATAGGTAAGAATGCACTCACCTTATACCTCACTAACAAACCTTTACTTCGATATTCCTTACTCAGTTACTTTTTCCTTAGCCTTTGGTTCGCTTTGATCACACTTTTGTTGAGTATCTTGCAACAATGGAGTTCACACCACCCTAAGGAGAAGATGAACAAATTCTTGAATTTTCTACATTAAAATCTCATAACACTTCTCTTATAATCTAATTAAATGAATTTAAATTTATTTAAAGCTAATTTACCATTTTGTCATTGACGAAAATTGATAATTTCTAATATGCCATTGCCATGACTTTATCTTAAAATTCAAACATGAACCAAATATCTCATACTTTTCACTTTATCTTTTTAATTTTCAAAAATTACAATTTAATCACCAAAATTAAACAATATTGATTTAACATGGAAATTAATCTTAATTTCAATGAATCATGTTAAATTTCACCCTTATAAAATATGAAAATAATATTTCTAACATTTTTCCATCATCTTTCAGAATTTCTCAAAATTTTAATTTGGTCCGATTATCCGAATTTTTACCAGACTTTATTAATTTATAGATTTTTATACAAATTTTGAATCAAAATTCTGATTGCCATGAAAATATCAATTTTGGAGTAAACTATTCAATTATAGGAAAACTACATAACTTTCTAAAATTATATTTTAATCCCTAAAGTTTTCCAAAATTTATACTTCGATTACTAAATTTTTAAAATTTATATTTTAGTCACCAGCCAAAATTTGGAGTATTACATTAACTAAGTCAATATCTTATACAAATCTCGGTTGGAGAATTTAAGATAAATCCAACATTGATTCCGACATTTGTAGAGATGTGAAAACAGAGACGCACCTATTTCTTTTTCGTGTGGAGTACACAATTGATCTTGAAGATGATACAATATAGTTAAGTTTTTAAGTTGATTGTCATGTTCCGATCGCTATAAGTGTTAATAGATGACATGATATGTTCCAAAAATTTGTTTGAAAAGAACAATCATGGTTAATTCTATTTGATATGGTTTGAACTATAATTTGCTACACTAAAAGATGTTCATTTAGAAAAGGAGACGAAAACATTTGGTCGAACAGACATTTATAAGATGATCAAGTGGAAGAAGTTGACCAAATGAAGTTGTCCGCCTGGTTGTAGGAGTTAACCTACTTACCCGTCTAAAGCATGCATGGGAGGAGAGGTTGTCAACTCTTTTAAACAACTTTGATCGACGACTTGTATGATTAAAAAAGATATATACAAAGGATAAGTCACCGGGAAGACATAATGATTTTCTTTAAAACTAAAAAAATAAAATTGTCTATAGGATACAATAATTTTACTTGACTTACCTTATTAAAAAAATGACTCTGTAAAATACCGTAAAAATATCTCAAATTGCTAAATAATTTTGTTTGTATCCCAACTCTTTAATTTTCTTTTGAGTTAACTATACAAATGATCATTTATGTTTGTGTTTTGTCTACTTTTTGTCATTAATTTCAAAAAACATAAAATATGATCACTTTTATTTTTTATTTAATTAATATGTGGTCATCTCGAGTTAACTGTTGTTAACAGTAGTTAAATATTTTTGATATAATCACACATTTGGTCCTTATTATTTACATATTCTCTCAATTTAGTCCTACTTTTAATAAATTAAAATAAATTTAATCTCACATCGAATGATGCCATGTGTCACCATTAGTTACATAACTAACTAACTTTATTTTAATTTAATATATTTATTTTCGCCAATCAAAGAATGACATGTGTCACCCTCTGGTTGAAAGAGAATAAAGAAAAGCAAATTTGGGCAAAAAAATATTCAAACCTTGGCCACTTAGGAAACTAAACATGTATCCAACCATTAAGCCAAGATCATTGCTTGGTCTAAAGTAGACAACATGATGTATATATTTTGTATCTTAGTGTATAAAAACTTATATTCATAATATTTTATATATATTAACTTAAAAATATTTTTTATATTAACTTATTAAATATATTTTATTATTAACTTAATTTTAAATTTTCATTTAAAATATATATTTTATGTTAAAATTTATTTAAAAGTACAACTAAATTGAGAGAATATATAAATAACAGGGACCAAACGTTTGATTATACCAACTATCATGTCACATATTCTTTTAATTGTTAACAACAGTTAACCCGTGATGATCACATCTTAATTAAATAAAAACGAAAGTGACCATATCTTAATTAAATAAAAAAGAAAGTGGTCATATTTTATGGTTTTTGAAATCGGTGACCAAAGTGGATAAAATATAAACATAATTGATCATTCGTGTAATTAACCCTTTTCTTTTCTAGAGATAAAATCTTCTAATTTATCTAATATTTAACGACTCGTGATAAAAAAATATAAACTTAATCAGTTTAGTAATTATTCTTTTTTAGTTAAATGATAATAAAATTATAATTACCCTTCAAAAGGTTTTTTTTTGGCCCAGTAGGGTAAGGAGGGAAAATTGGGAAAATAGGGCAGGTAGAGGTTTATTTTGGGATCTACGACATTTGTTACAGTGCACATGGAATTCTTCACCTGACGAGCTCCTATAAAAACTATTTTTTATTTGAAGTGTAATATTTAATTATTTTTCACGGAACTCATCACCTCGAGTTCTATTAAAATAATGTTATTTTTTGCATGGTTGGGTTTTTTAAAATTATATTTAAAATGTGAACTTGTCATGCTGAGGTGAGAGTTCCAACGGTCATATTCAGTTGTATTATGTCCTTCATATAATGTATTAGTTTTTTTGTTTTTATCTTTTTAATGTGACGAGTTCCAACTATCATATTGATATATATCTGAAAAGTTAAGGAGATTGCAATAGATTTTGTTTAAAAGAACAACGAACCATAAACATTAAATTAAATCATTAAACATTACATTACGAGATAAAAACAATGAACCATGAACATTACATTAAGAAGATAATAACACGAACTTAATACATTACGTTAAGGACATAAATACAACTAACCTTACACACACCTTAAACAGTAAATAAAATCATAAACATAGTAGTATTTGTTATGATGTTTTCATCCTTATAATCAGTAGACTCGTCAGAAGTAATATCCAGTTCTTCAATTCTCCATGCTTTTTCTTGTTGTCGTTTATGTACAAATTGGAATCATGCTTTTGGGTCTCCATCATCTATATTTGTTTCTTCATTATTTTTCTGAGTTGGTGGGATATTCGAGTTGGAAGCAACATCCTCAACCATACGAGCAAGGTCAAGATTAGCGAACTCTACAAAAAAATTGACATTAGATATAGAATGATAGAAGTATGTCTCAATCATACTAGGAAGGTTGACATCATTGCTTAGATGAAACCTCGTACATGATAGTGGGCAATTGATAATATAATAAAGATATTCTTCTACACCAACGGGGGTAGGTTTAACTGGTAAGCAACTTGATATTTCTTAACCAATGTCTTAGGTTCGAGTCCTTGTGTACGCAAAAAAATCCCCGCTGTGAGACTCACCCACCAAAGCCAGGTGTGCGACCCTGGTCGGTCAAAATTAGTCAGGGTGAAGCCCTTGAACTATAGAGCAACAAAAACAAGATATTCTTCTATTGCTTCTGAGTTGAATCCTTGTTTATATATTGAACTTCAACTCGTTTAATTGATTTTTTTTGAAAGACATGGTTAAAGATTTGCAATCATAAAAAATAGTTGTACGAATAGTAGTCATGTTAGAAAAAAAACTTAAGCTTTGGAAGTGAAAGATTGAAATTGTTTTAGATGTTTTTCACCTCAAGTGAGTAAAATAGCTTTCACTCACACATTAATAGAATTATGAAAAGTTTCTTAAATGAAGTGATATATCACTGAAAAGTTTCTTTCATTCTACATTAAATGGCCTATGAGAAATGGACGTTTTTCTAAAATGAATTAATATATCACAACTAAAAAGTTTTCTGAAATGAGTTGATATATCACTAAAAAAATTCTAAAGAGAAGTTATTGGGCACTGAAAAGTTTCTGCCATTGCGTATTAAGTGGCCTATGAGAAATGGACGTTTTTCTTATATAAAGTGATATATCACTACTGAAAAGTTTTCTAAAATGAGTTGATATATCACTGAAAAGTTTTTGTCACTGAATTGAATGGTCATTGATGATAGCTCATTTTTCTTTTAAATTGGATTATGTTATGTGAATCTTCACAAAACTTCTACTTTCTACAACTTTATTGAGCAACAAAAAACCTTTCTCAAGCAATGGCTAACAAATGTTTCACAGTGGTCCATTCTAATGTCCAAGTTATTCAAACTAATGATGGTGTTGTGTTTATGTCACAATGGCACGTAAACATGATGTTCCCTGTAGATGTATCTTATCGTCAAATAAAGCAAAAATTTGAAAGAAAACTTGGAGTTTATGTTTCATGTTTCAGTTATCGACATATAATTTCATAGACTCCACTCAAATATGGAATAACCCATCTTGATAATGATGATGATATTGTTGTGATGGTTAGCCTACATCAATTTTCAAATAATAAAAATAATCGAGATATACGCTGAAATGAAAAATACTACAGATTTTCCTACTTCATCAACAACTACACTTGTGACCGAAGAAGTAGAACCATCAAATGATCGAGATAACCTTGTTGGTGATTCGGTGAAAGCCTTGCTGATTTTAATGAGAATGATGAAACTTTTGTTCCATTGTTGCTAGACAATGACACTCCAATAATTTATTATTATGATATCACCGAGATTGCTACAGTGGGACAAAGTTTTGATATAGAGGGTGATGTCTGGGAGTCAGCGGTTTCACGTGGTCATGCATTACAAAATGCTCTACGAGGTTGGGCATATTCACCAACACCTAGTCAAGCATAAATACCTTAACCCCAAATACTTCATTATCATCATTCAGTTGCAATGCATGACATAAACTATGATTCCATGAGGAATCCTGAGATTCCCGATATGTTGGATATATTTGCAGCTCACTAGGGTACCTCCGACAACGGATCAATAGAGTTGGAAGTTGGGTCCTAGTTTGAAACTAAAATGGATATCATACTAGCAGTAAAAGAGTTATGTATCAAATCTCATATAGAATTCTATATGGTGGAGTTTGATCAAAAGACATATTTTGTCAGGTGTATAAACCATAATGTCGGCTATAAGTAGAGGATATGTGTTTCATACTTACAGCGGAAGATATTATGAGAAGTCACAAGGTTCCACGACCAATACAGTTATACGTTGAGTTCATTGACATAACCACAAACACTTAGATTCTTATGTCATATGTTCATACGACATACTTTTGGTTGAGAAAAATCCAAAGATCCCGGTTTCAATGATAGTGGCATTAATATGGAATATATTTGGTTATATTCCGTCTTACTACAAATAGTGGATGGTGAAAAGGAAAGATATGACACTATTATACGATGATTGGGATTATTCGTATAATGAGCTTCCACATCTACTGCATGTAACAAAATATTTCATCCCAGGAACCATTGTTCGATTTTATATTTATGTTGTGATCACATTTGATGGACATGTTATCCTAGGTAAGAGAGTTTTCAAAGACATGTTATGGATTTCAAGTCATCCATTGAAGATTTTTGTTATTGCAAACAAATGATTCAATTAGATGGGACTTGTCTATATAGTGTATACAAACACGTCCTTATGATAGTTGTTGCACAAGATGGTGACATAAACATTTTCCCCATTGCCTTTGCCATTGTTAAAAATGTGTTAGAGGAAATGTGGAATTTCTTTCTGTCCAACTTGTGTTCCTATGTTGTCACTCAAGATAAGGTTTGTATGATATTAGATTATTCGCCTGGGTTGTTGGCCACAATTGATAGACTGGGAAGTAGGTGGTCGCCTCCCCATTTATTTTCGGTGTATTGCATATATATATTGCTTCCAATGCTATGACGAGGTTTAAAAACAAGAAGATCAAGAAAGATATTATCAACATGGGTAAATTATTCTTTTTTTTCATTCATTTATATTCTTCATTTATTATTATTCTTAAATCCCACTTTTTTCAAGATATGCTTTACTACAACCGAATTTTCGTGAAAGGCTAGAAAATCTTAGGAAATATGGAGAAAAGGTTTATAACTTTACAGCTGAAATACCTTGGAAAAGATGGTCACACGCATATGATGATCAGGGTCGATGTTACGGTCATGTGATGATCAATCTTGATAAATGTATCAGTTAGATGCTTAAAGAGACTATACATCTTTCGGTAGCAAGTATTTTTCAGGAATCTCACTTTAGATTGGGTAAAGTATGGGCAGGCAAAGGTGCACAAGTAGAGGCAATGATCAAAGATGGAAGAAATTGAGCTCTAAATCTAAAGAAAGCAATGAACAAAAATCAAGAACATGTAACATCAATGTTTGTTCAAAATTTCTCTAAACTTGATTTAGATTACGTTTTCCAAGCAGTTGTTCAACCACATGAGGGTGGGAATTTTTCCACCTACACTGGTAATCTGAATAAAAGATGGTGTGATTGTGGTCGATTTTAAGCCTTTAGATACCCATGTGCTCACGTTGTTGCTGCATGTATGTATGTTAATATAGACTCATACTCATACGCTAATGATTGTTATAGCCTGCATACTATGTGCAACATATACAATTGTGAGTTTAAGTATCTCCCAAACGATACTTATTGGCCACCAACAATTTGTGAAGAATAGTTATCAAATCCATAATTATGAAGGAAGTTGAAGGGTCATCTTGTCTAGTCAAATTCATATTGATGTTGGTGATCCTAATGAGAGCAAGGTCTGGCAAAGCTTTGTGGGCACTGCATAGGTAAAGGCCACAATAGGAAACACTATCCATATCTTTCAAAATATTGACCAGATGATAAAACCTTCGTAATTCTATTCTCATGTTGTTTGTTGGACCTACTTTGGATAATTTATCAATATCAATAACCATCTTTATTTTTAACTTTCCATATATAATTGAAAACATTTTTTTCAACAAAATAAAAAAAAAAATTCCTCTTCTTCTTCCTCTCAATTTTTATAATATTATTTTTCTTTTTCATTCCTCTATGTAAATCGTTTGTTGCGTCGGATTGGTAAGTCTTCATTCTTCTTCTTCTTCTTCTTCTTCTTCTTCTTCTTCTTCTTCTTATGTTGATCAAGTATCGACTTTATTAACTTTTTTACCCATTCCTCATATGAAGACGAGCTTGAATCTGAATCGTCAATGTCAGAGTAATCATACCCAAAATGATCGTTCGAAATTTTTTTAAAATATTCTTCCCACAAATGCATGATTTGATTCTCATATAATTCTATCAACTCATCCAATCCTCACTATAGTGAAAATTTATCAAAATGATCGTTGGTACTTGTCACGCCCACATGATGGGTTCCAACGGCTATAAACGAATACTTTTCAAACGTTTATAATCGACTACATATTCAAAACATAGGAACTCGTCATGTCGAGGTGACGAGTTTTATTTTATTTTCTTCAATTTAAAACAAACAACTGCAATAAAAATATTATTTTAATAGTACTCGTCACCTCAAAGTAATAAGTTCTAAAAAATAATTAAATATTCAAACTGAATCAAATATAATAATATATATTAGAACTCATCACCTCATTATAGAAAACGCCTTAAATCCCAAAATAAAAGTGTCTCTGCCCTGTTTTCTCATTATTTTTTTGGGTTTGCCCTATTGGGTAAAAAAAATCTTCAAAAAGAACTTTGGGCCTGAAGGTTTTTATTTATTTTTCTTTACTTCTCCACTTATCGAAACCCAAATTGTGCAACACTTGCTGTCTTGCTCCCATGTTTGTTTGAATTCTCTGTCCTTGATTTTCTCTCCACAGCCGGAACTCTTCTCTTCTCCGATTACCTCTGGCAGTGGGTACTCAAAGGAGGTATTTCCTTATTAGGCGACCGCCATGGAGGTTGACGTACAATCACTCTCACAATCAAGAACAAAAAAGTCCAGGAAGAGGAGCGTTGAAGAGGATCTCAATGAGGCAATGCAACCAGTAGAACAAAATCCTGAAACAAAACATGAGAATTTGCAAGTCAAAATTCAACTTTTCCAAGAGCAATCAAACAAGATTTCACCTTTACGGGCCTATTTCCCATCTGGCTATAATCCTTACAAAACCCAACAAGAGGAAGGAGGTGCCAACGAACCCATGGTCAAAGTTTTTAGAAACATGGCTCAGAGAAAGAGTAATAGGCTTCAGGTTGTGGTTAGCCCCGGTGGATCGAATGTCGATTTTGTGGGATCGAGTTATATGGGTGAGGCTGCTGCTGCACAAGTTTGCAGGTACTCACTTGGTGTTCTTGATAAGGAAGCCGGGACTCTCAAAATTATTCCTATTGCTACAAATAAGGTAACATTTTCCGTGTATTGAAGTGAAGTAAATTATTCTTATTGCTGCTTCTTCATGTTCTTGCTTTCTCTGTTTTGTTTTTATGTGATGATGAATAAAAATGGAAACTTGAATTGTTTTATTTGCTCTGCTTTTGATTGTAGAAGGTTTATACCTTAAATTTTTTGTTTTTTATTACTTGTATAACTATTGGGTTTCTAGTTATATAATGGAGATTTTTGTGGTGAGCTAGTTTATTTATCAATTCTTTAATTATTGAAAGGGGAAAAGGGGTGTGGAGAAGTAAGGGAAATCGTGTTAATGTTGCTATTGAACAAGATGTTTTTTGTGGTTTTGGTTAATCTGTTGGCTTGTATGATTTTATTGTAGATATTTAGATTGGAACCAAGAGTTAGAACCTCGGAGACTGCTAATGAACATGCTTCAATGTCCGCAAAGAGTGAACTTACTACCGATAAAAAAGACATGCTGGACAAGCTAGGAGAGCTTACTGAGCTTTACGGAACAAAGAGGGATAGGAGGAAGGTTTGGCTCTTTCTTGTACCTCGGTTCCTTAAGTGGAATTGTGGTGTTACCTGTAACTGTAGATTCATATATGTTTTGACTGGGTTTCTTTTATCTTTATGCTCAAGTGGTAATGCAATCGGCTTTTGTTGGTTTATTTTTAGGGTTAAATACAAATTACTATTTGTGAACTTACGTCTTTACAATTCTAGTTGTAGAATAAAAATTAGCAAGTATAAGTTTCGTTCCATCACACCCTTTGGCCTCCTCGCTAGCACTTAGTCCAAGGATGTCATGCTTTCTGAGAGCAATGGTTAATCACCAAATTTCTCCCAAGAGAGCAGCAAAAGCAAGACTGCAAGAGTCTCATCCCACCAAACCCTATGAAACTTAAGCCAATGTTTTCTATCGATTATCGGTTCAACTATACGGGATGCGTTACAGAAGTTCTCCAAATGCCTTTTGACAAGTGGACAGTTAGAGCAGCTCTCATCGCTCAATGCTTAATGTATAACTTCTGATTCGTGTATAATGCAGAGGAAGGATTTTATTGATTTGAAGAAGGAATCTGATCCTGAATCACAAAAGCTCTAGAGAAGAAGATCGGGGAGATAGCCTTTTGTCGCGGCCGTCTTTCGGTTGAACCCAGAATTGAGTTTCGACTTGAAATAATGAGTTAGAGTCGTCGTCGATTTTTTTTAAAACATTTAGGTGGATCGAACACCATATTACCTGGTCCGCGTTTTACAAAAAATATGTCGGGTTCGGGAGTCGGTTACAGTCAAGGAAGGATTAGCACCTTGTACTGCCCTTTCGGTACCAATTAATTCGTCGGTTGTCTTAATTGCGGAAATTAAAATTTAAATCGAAATTTAAAAATTCAATTTAAACTAATTACCTTTGATCGATTGAAAAAATATATAAAAAGTTAAAAATGTTAGATAAGAAATAATAAATAAATATTAAATAAATCAATATATATATATATATAATATTAAATGAATCAAAGGGAAAATTTAAAAAAATAAAAATGTTAAATTCTAAAAGAATAAAATAAAATAAAAATAATAAGTAAAAAACATAAAATAAATAATAATAAAAAATACTAAAAATAAAAAATAAAACCAACTTTTTACACATACTATGATGGAAATTTTATAACAATGAAAAGTCAACCCTTTAGAGAACCAAGCAGCGCTGCTGCTAGAAACTGTGAGTATCGAAGTCATCAAAGCCGAAGCAGTGGCAGAGTGATACGGCATCATCGATTCCAAGCAGAAACACGCTTCAACTGGACACCTGAAAATGCAGTTGGAGAGAGGAACCCTTGATGAGACACGGAACAACGATGGTGCAGCGTTGGATTGTGGAGCGAACCGAACAGCAGCGTTGCGAACTGAACTTGATCAGAAAATTTTTATTCCTTTGGGTGCTCCAAGGATTTGGAAATCTTTCCGGACCAAGCGAAGTAGAGTAGGGGAATAAGCATAAGTGAGAAAACAATAATGGGTTGAATGCTAAAATAAGAGAAAGAACCCTCTTTGCCCAAATCAATAGCTTGTTCCAATATTTGTGTCTATGTTACCTTCCCCCTTGCTTGCCTTTAAATAGCGTAGTGATTGGCTATTTTTAGAGACGTTTTAGAGTCTCACTTGGACTCAAGTGTCTCAGTTTTTAGTGTTTCAACATGACTCAAATATGTTGGTTTGTTTTCTGAATTCACTAAATCGGGGTTGTTAAATCGTGGTGGTTGAGTGTGGGGCCTACAAAAATAATAAAATAAAAATATTAATAATAATAATAAATAAATAATATAATAATTTTTTTTGTAGACCCGGATAAAAACGGGTGTCTACACCTTTGACAACGATGCTTTGGCAAACACCAGTGCGGTTATTTCTCGTAATATCCCTCCACATGATTTTTTTGCTACTACTCCCCCAAAATCTTATCCATCTAGAGGGACAATAAAGCTTTATTGTATATATATATATATATTATAATTTGGGTATACGGATTCAACTTCTTAAGTTTGTCCAGAAGAACCTGTTATAGTCTATGTGTTGTTAAAAGTCAAGGAATCTCATCTTTAGAGTTCAATCTCCAAGCAACTGACATAAATTAGATTCACTTACTCAACTATTTCATCTGTGGAGATCATTATCATCACTGAACGTCCTCAAAAAAGGTATATTAATGTCATATGCAAAAGATGCCCCATGTTGTCCGTTCATATACTTACTTGAATACCAAGCCACTTGTTCATTCCCTTATGAAAGGAGAAAGCTATGTCGGTTCTTGTAAAAGAAGGAAATGGTGTTCGAGTGCGTCTTTTGGGGTAAAACCAAGGGTCATTATTTGATCATGTCACTTTATCAAAGATCTGTAACTACGATCATTTACAGAGTTTTTAATTCATTTGATATTTAACGAATTTCAAGTCTACAAATTTGATTCATTGCTGACCATCTTTAAAGTAGCATAAATTTATTTAAATCTCCTTAAAAAAAGAACTGAGAAAAGAAGAAAATCAAATTCAAACAAAATACTGCAAATGATGAAATGATCTTTTTCCTTATTTAGATGCCCCTGAGTTGCTGAAGTCGATCCAATTCTTGTTATGTATTTTCTGCACGATTCTCTTGAATGTGGAGTAGTTCTCGATAGTGTGCCTGGGACACCGCTATGATATTCGCAATGAATGTTCTCATCATACTATATGGGGTATGGGGGCTTTATGGGTTTCACCGAGTATGGTGACACTACGTGAGTGTGATAAGTTGTTTGTAAAGTTCCTTGTAAGTCATGGGAATAGGATCAAAATGTTTCCATTTTTATGAGACATGTGAAGGTAATGAAAAAGAGAAAAATAATGTGAAATATGCTAGAATGCATGATGCATGAAATGTTCGAGGCATTGATCAAAAAAATGTGTATGTTATTATAAATAATCCTTATTGGGACAAAAGTGTTATTTTTTTAAGAGACAAAAACCCTTAAAGGCACATTCTGAATAAGTCTTCTAGACCCCAAACGGCTTCTGACAGGTTAACTCATCTTCCGCCTTCTTCTGTCACCTATTGATACCCTGTCGAACTATTCTGGCCTCTCTGAGCTGCTTTTTGTACTTGTCCTGAGAAATCTCGAATGACTGCATCTCTGGTTTTCATTCTCTACTGAGTCGGTTCCCTCAACGAAAGCGTCTTTGGAAGCCTCCATTAAAGGAAAAAATCTGAAACTCATTTGTTTGTTTCTTGGATTTGTCAACAATGGCATGTTGTCTTTGAAGGGATTCTCCAGGTCAATAATCTTTTTCTCGTCTTGCCCCTGCAACCTTTACCAGCTCAAAAAGTCGACTTTTGGTGTGCATAGTGTAAATCCCGGTCCATTCTGAGTATTCTCTGACCATAGTTGGACTTCTGAGCTTTTCATTTCTTATATTATAACCCTTTTGTCCATTAATGCAAATTATTTATATTTAACGAACGCGTTTTTTGTTGGATCAACACATCTTTTGGATGATTTAAATGATAAAATAAAAAATAAAATAAAATACAAGAAGACAAAAATGAAAGGAAAAAAGTTAGTGAGATAAAGATGATAATCAAAATGATAATAAAAGTCATACCCCACATGATATCTACCCAACATGCTTATTATTCCTACCCGGACATGATCTCTATCCAGTAAGTTGATTTTGAACAAGTCCTAACAGAATAAATTTCTAGTTCACATGATTTGAACAGAAAATAAAGCAGGAAATAATCAAAATAGCATAGGGTTTGAAATGAGGTTTTGGAGTGGGCTCTAATTCCCTACAGTCTCTCGGTTTAGGTTATAAAAAAGGTACTCGAGTTCTCTTTGTTTGTGCCCCTTTGGGCTTGCCAAACCCTTAGTTCTAAGCCCATTACAAGCTCATGTGGACTAAGTTAAATTCGAGATGATACATTCCCTTATGCTGCACGGAGAATAAATTCTCACGAAGACATAAGGTATATGAATCCCGAAGATTACTTGCTAGGCCCGCGGAGAATAAATTCTCACGAAGGCGTCGCTTTCACCCCCACTTAAACAAGGTTCGGAGCTCGGGTATAGAGCCTAAGATGAAAATTTTGAAAATCTAAAATCATTGAAAAACGTAGTACAACTATTTATTTGAAAAATAATTCAAATCGAATAAATAAATTAAAATTAAAATTTATTATTTTTGCTAAAAAAGACAACCACAAATTAATTCTGGCCTAACTCACTTACATGTCCCTAGAATAGTCGCCAAGCTGTCGCGACCGTCTTTCGGTTGATCCGAAATTGGGCTTCGACTTGAAATAATGGGTTAGAGTCGCCACTGATCATTTTAAAAATATTTAGATGGATCGAACATCATCTTACCTGGTTTTCGTTTTACCAGAAATGTATCGGGTTCGGGAGTCGGTTACAGTCAATGAAGAATTAGTACCCTTGTACTGTCCTTATGGTACCAATTAATTCGTTGGTTGTCTTAATTACGGAAATTAAAATTTAAATCAAAATTTAAAAATTCAATTAAACTAATTACCTTTGATCGATTGAAAATATACCTAAAAAGTTGAAAATGTTAGATAAGAAATAAGAAATAACTATTAAATAAATCAATATATATATATAATATTAAATGAATCAAAGGGAAAAAATAAAAAAATAAAAAAAATGTTAAATTCTAAAAGTAATAAAATAAAATAAAAATAATAAGAAGTAAAAAACATAAAATAAATAATAAAAATAAAAATGCTAAAATTTAAAAATAAAACCAACTTTTTACACATACTATGATGGAGGCTTTTATAACAATGTAAAGTCAACCCTTTAGAGAAGCAAGCAGCGCTGCTGCGAGAAACAATGAGCATCGAAGCCATCAAAGCCGAAGCAGTGGCAGAGAGATACGACAGCATCGATTCCAAGCAGAAACACACTTCAACTGGACACCTAAAAATGTAGTTGGAGAGTTGATGAGACACTGAACGACGATGGTGCATCGCTGGATTGTGGAGCGAATCGAGCCGCAACGTTGCGAGCTGAACTTGATCAGAAAACTTTTATTCCTTTGGGTGCTCCAAAGATTTGGAAGCCTTTGCGGACCAGACGAAGTAGAGTAGGGGAATAAGCATAAGTGGAAAAATGATAATGGGCCGAAGGCTAAAATAAAAGAAAGAACCATCTTTGCCCAAATCAATGGCTTATTCCAATATCTGTGTTTGTGTTACCTTCCCCCTTGCTTGCCTTTAAATAGCCTAGTAATTGGCTATTTTTAGATATGTTTTAGAGCCCCACTTGAACTCAAATGCCTCAGTTTTTAGTGTTTTAATAGGATTCAAATACGTTGGTTTGTTTTTTGAATCTAACTAAATCGAGGTTGTTGAATCGTGATGATTGAGTGTGGAGTTTGTAAAAATAATAAAATAAAAATATTAATAATAATAATAATTAATAAATAAATAATATAATAAAATATTTTTGTAGACCCGGATAAAAACTTGTCTACACCTTTGACAAGGATGCTTTGGCAAACACCAGTGCGGTTATTGCTCGTAATATCCTCCACACGATATTTCTGCTACTACTCCCCCAAAAGCTTACCCTCTAGACAAGATTATTCTCAAGGGAGACTGGGATTTTCTGGGGGATATTTATAAGCTTCTGGAAGCAGGCGAAAACTAGCTAGCACTGCCTATCGACATTTTGTTTGCAACAGAATCCGAAAATTGGATGCCACTCAGGTAAGACTATTTGAGGGAATATATACTTTTTGAAAACACACATAATAACTCATTGCCCTTGATGGCTGACGATATATTATAATGACGCCTTTAACGCAGGACGAGACGCTGAAGTGGCAACTGTCTTGTGTGTTTTCGTATATTACTCATCTTGTAAAGTTCAGAGATCAGTTCTCCATGGGGCAGACTGCTTCTGCTAAGAACCATAATATCCCGAGCATCATACGCCACAGATTTATTAACATGTTTACTGATCCAGGTTAAAAAATACTGGCCAGTGAGAAGATCGATCTTCTGATTAGTTATGTCTTGGTGCTCACTTTACATGTCGACGGATTCCAGTAAAGTAGATTGGAGACGTCATTTTCTGAACTTGGGGTGCAAACTCGCGCATTAGAGCAGCGTGTTGTATGCTACACTTCCTGTCCCTCTAAATTTTCGTTCTGACAATGTCAGGAAGAAGAGCAGACAGTACATGGATCGGTTGTTGCAGATGTAATTGCAGGCTACATCACTCGTAGACATCAAATGGAGGCGAGTTTTGTGAGTATGAATCCATGACAAATTTTGATTTATTGATGTTTTCCATATTTATTTA
This sequence comes from Hibiscus syriacus, assembly GCF_006381635.1. NCBI lineage: Eukaryota > Viridiplantae > Streptophyta > Magnoliopsida > Malvales > Malvaceae > Hibiscus > Hibiscus syriacus. The sequence goes on from NW_024062907.1 coordinate 1,425,554, forward strand.
TTTGAGGTAAAGGGTTTTGATAACTGATAAGGGTTTTGATATTTATATCAAATTCTCATCAACGTGTATCAAGCCTAGAATAAGCATTCTATTTTTCCCCCTTTGGTTTACTTCTGAATTTTACTTTCATGTTTATATGGTCATTGTTGAATGAAAAGTTTTCCTAATACTCCAAAACTAAGATAATTTCCCAAAATGGAAAAATGCATGATGATGACTAGGGCTATAAATGAGACGAGACATATCATGTATCTAAGTTTGAACTTGGCTTAAGTTTTTATCGAACTGAAACAAGCTACTTGATACCTAACTCGAAAAGTTCATGAGCAATTTGAAAAAAATAATATATTATTTTTCTAATTTTTAAATTAAATTATTAATAATATTAACATTTATATATTATTTTTTAAAAAAATACAATATAAGATTTTCATATACTTAAAATTCAAGTTCGAACTTGAGTTTCAGCTTAAATCAAGCTTGAGTTTGAACTTCAGTCAAGCTACAACTAACTTCAGTCAAGCTACAACTAAAAATATTTAGAGTTAAGATTTTTTTTTAACGAGTAAAGCTTCAAGTTTGATTTCAAATTGAGCATAAAAATTTTAAGCTCATGAACTTTCAAGTCAGGTCGAGCTTTAATTTATAATTTCAAGAACTAATCGAGCTTGATAATTTTCAACTACGAACTTTCGAGTCTAATCAAACTTAGTATAACATTTTTGAATCGAATCAAGCTACCCTACTAATGGCAATGCCCCCAACTTGCTATTATTCATTGAATCTCATATTCAAGCACTGAGAATGTCAGAAGTACGATCGTTCAATATTTAATAATTAAAATTTATTTTTAAACATATATTATTTTGTACTTATCCCAGATCAATAAAAAATCATAACAATCACATCATACCAATAATGGACTTAAGAACAAGTAAATGGCGAAACCGAAAGTTATAGTTCGAAAATGACAAGGTAAAGTGACAATGCAATGTAGATAGCAATTTCAACAAACCTTTCCTAATTACACACATCAAACCTTGGTTGGTTTACATCTCATACACATACGATTAATGTTCGAGGAAGGGACTATACTAACAAAACACGTGCGCTAGTTGTATAAGTACAAAAGCAGCCTCCCATTGTGAAAACGCCTTTCCTCTATAATATCTAATCCGAATTAATCGATCAATAGATAAAAAAACAGGTGGTTATACAAAAAAAAATCTTCCAAAAACATGGAAGGTTTTTTTTAAAATATTATATCTTCTCTTCTGTTAAAGAATTTTATTATTAACTCGCTTTACATTAACTAGAAAACATATAGGCTGGTAACATAACAAACTCATATTTAGGGGTGTTCACTGTATGATTAAAACTGAATTAACCGACCGACTGAAATTTCAATCGATTAATCGGTCGATTAACAGAATCGATTAATTAACCGAATTAACCAAAATTATATATATATATATATATATATATATATATATATATATATATATTTAGCTTTAAGGGTGTTTGAACTCAATTTTTACCGAATAAACCAAAAAATATTAAATATTTAATATATATTATTTATATATTTTGGATAATTCGGTTAACCGATCAATTAATTAAACTTAGTTCGGTTCGGTTAAAAAAATAGAAAAAAATCAGTTCGGTTAAAGGTTAAGAGAAAAAATCGGTTAATGGAATTTGGGTAATTCAGTTTAGTCGGTTAACCGGATTACCGTTTGAAACCCCTACTTATATTTATCTTTCAAGCCCAGAACATTGAATTAAAGGATTCTGTCCTGCAGATCAGACATGAGAGTGGATGCCAATGAGCTCAGTTTCTTTCCAGTCTCTCCGGCTATGTTCTTAAGGTTTGATATATCTTGTTGTGCCTGCAAGTAATATTTAATGATGATGATGATGATGATGATAAATCAACTTAACTCGATGAAGAGAAACCAGAAAATAGGAAATGTATACTCCCAGATTGCATATGCACTAATAAAAATTCAGGGGATGCATAACAGATGCAATATACAAAGAAGACCTGGAAAGAGAGTCGGTTGATGAGATCACTAGCAGCAAGATCAATAGAACTATCAGCAGACTGACCGAATAGATCAGGCACTGGAGATGGCTGTTGAACCCTGCAAAAACCAAAGTGGCTATCAAATATCAGAAAACCAAATTACACTGTTCTCAACAAATAAATGGATTACCAACTACTTCCAATTATCCCTATATTTGTTAAAGATGATTGAAGAAAGCATATTCCAAAAATTAGCTGTTAACTAGAAAACTAAGGATGTTATCTTTCAAGAAAGCAATAGCTACTGCACGTACCGAGAATTTCCGCAAAGTAACTTGAGCATCATTGTCTACCCCAGTATGATCACCAAAATATTGGGCTGATGAAATAGATTTTGCATTAGAAAACTTTCTCCTAGCTTCATCAGTTTCCTGAACCTGAGAATAAAATGAAGCAATAAGAAACCAAAACAAAAAGGAAAAAGAAGATACAAGTGGAAATAATAACTAAGATTGATCTCTTCCAAGCCAAACAATAATTACTCCTACATGGACATCTCCAATATGGGAACCAAGTCTATTTGGTTTGGTTGGTAAAAGTTACATATCCAAGTAGACAAAAGGCTATGTATCAAAACTTGATTTTCAAGGGAAAGTTTAACACTAGGCTCTAGCTAAAAGCATAACCAAAATAATATACCATGTTCAATTTCTTCATGTCAGACATCCTCATGAAGTTGAAAATGTCTCTAGCAGTATAGATTTTCAATTAATCTTGAGTGATAAGAAGAATCATAAAGTAAGAAGTTCTAAAACTAAAAGGAGACAAGCCCATCAAACAAACCAGACTTTTATACAAAAAATATTTAAGCTCCCAGCCATGTTACATTTTTACTTACTAGCACTTTTGAGCTTGCTTTCTTCTGAGAACCACTATCCATTCCAAATTCTGCAAAGCTTGATGACTTGGGTGGAGCAACATCGCCAAGAATTTGTGGGCCGCGAGAATTCAACTCACTAGATTGATTATTTTCTACATACTCAAAACGAGAAGGAAAAGTTGAACCAACGGGTGCAGTGTCATTAGCTGGGGAAGCAATGGACAACTCGTTCTTCAGGCTTTTGATTGTAGAGATTTTCACCTGGCTGCAAGAAAATTATGTTATCAAGAAGCAGGGTATTTAAAATAACTCCAAAATAAGTGACCTTTCTAATCAAGTATCCTTACGATCATTCTGCACTAATTCCATTGCTCAAGAGGTCTGGAAGGTATACCTTTGAAGTAAGCTTTCTGGCACCAAGTCCTCCAGTTTTTCCCGTTCTTTTTGCACCTAGAGGCTTCTTGATGGTACTGGTAACAACTTTATGAGAAGCTTTCGGTGAAGGAGGAAGCTCTGTTTTTTCTTGCCCATCTAAAGAGCTTTCTTTAGGAGATTCATCAATCTTGCTATGAAGAAGTCCATTGGGTGCTTGAGGTGACTGAGAAGCAACAGGGGATGTAGGCAAACCAGCCTCTTCTGCCATACTCTTAGCAACTTCTTTAGATAATAGCTGCCTATATAAATAGGCAGCTCTTGAAGTATATTTGGCCTCAATTTTGCCTCCATCAGACCATCCGTGCTGCTTAAAGAAAACCTGTGCGCGGTTGTTTCCTCCATAGATCATATTTTCAATTGTTCAGGAAACCAAGAATCTAAATTTGTAGACCTGCAGAAACTTTTCGTGCTTTTCAGAAAAAAAGAGGAACACAGAGACTTGAGAATATAAGTAACAGATTAACATGGTATGATGCTATTGACATCAAAATATTCACGTCCTCGGTCCTCACTAATAAATATGTTTCACGGTAAACACCAAATATCTATAAAAAAAAAACACTTTTGTTGGCCAGTAAAGAGGCCACTCTTGACTCCTGGGAAAGAGCACGGACAACAAGAAATAGGGAGGTAATGTGCACATTACATTGTTTACCCACAAAAACTCATAGACAGGTTAAGTTAATAAAGATTGATCTCTACAAAAGGGTTTCTTCTATAACATCACCCCCCCTTCAAAAAAGAGATATATATATAGAGAGAGTACCTTTCAAAGTAAATTTCAAATCTATAGAAAGGGAGAACAAAAGCTAATGCAGGAACAGCTTACACCATTTGGGTGTATGAATCAGAAGGTGAGTTTAACCTCATACTACTACACATAACAGAAGCCCAGAAAAATATTTAGTTCAGGATTCTCTCCAGCACTAGAAACAAGGAGTTCACAAAACATCTATGTATGTGAAAATTCGTAATTTCGGAGCACGTAAAAAAAATACAAAGAAACAATTTTTTCGTATCATTCATTCCTTCAATTGAATCTCAGGAAACCCATAACTGCAGAAAATAATCTGCTCAATGAAACGTTTTCCATATTTTAATTCACGAATTTCCACACTAGATATATCAGTTTTATGCATAGTATAATTGAGAACTTGAAAATTAAAAGGCATCACTAATTAATGCAAAACACAAAAAGTAGATCCGAAAACATATTTAAAAAACAATAAGAATGAAAGCTGACAAAGTTGATGTGTACGCCGAGACTCCGATGAACGGCAGAGCAATCGATGCAAAGAAAGATCCCGTAAGTTACCGAAGCCCATGTCGGAATCTTCGCATTACAATCGAAACACATCTAACAGGAAAACAGAATAGAATCGAGGATCAACTAAGGGAATTTCAGATCTGAAACAGATATACAAATAAAGAAAGGAAAATTATTTTTTTTACAAGAGAGAGGAAAAAAAAAGAACCTTGTTTTCTGATTTAGCTTTCAGATTCCTGAAAACAGCATTTTTGTCGGTCATGTTATCGGACAACGCCATCGATGCTTTCCCTTTTTTCCTTCAACATTTTCGAATCTCAGAAAGAAAAAGGTAATATTTATTTATATAATTAAATGGGAATTATGAAGAATAAAGGAGAAATCGCTACACTGAAGAGGGGTGGGATCGATTATCGAACGCCTCCTCAGGCTTTACCGACAGAAGCTAGAGTGCTAGTCAATTGGATTTTTGGTTTTGGTATTTTTATTATGTAATGTCGATTTTAGCCTTTTTTTATTATTTTTGTGAAATGAAGTAAAAGGCCTTGAAATGAAGTTGAGTGGGTGAGTGGTGCGAAAGGCGACGCTTCCACCGTGGATGGTGGTTAGGTGACGGTTTTATTACCAAACCGTGAATTGGATGTTAGAAAAAAGTACACATCTCATTGGCCTCGATTGCATTTGATGGCTCAACGGCTATTCCTTCTGTAATTAACCAACCACACCACGATACAATGTCAAAAACTTTATAAATGAAAAAGATTATCAAATTATAGTTTTGGGTTGTTTTTGCGAGACTAAGTATCACTACTATTGTTGATACTTGATTGTTTATATGGTCTTAGATATCATTATATCATATTATTTGATAATTTAGTAAGATTAGATATTATTATGTTTTCATATGTTGTATTGAATAATTGTTATTATTGATTATTGTCTAATGTTAAATGAAACCAGATAATTTATCTTTGTTGATACAATTTTATGATTAAGTCCTAAGAATAAGGATTAGTGTAAAGCCCCAAATAATGAATTAAGGACTTTATTAAAAGAATTTAAAAATTAAGAGGATTGATTCGATTAAAGGTTAAAGATGAGAATGTTTAGGATTAATAGTTTAGACTAAATTGTGACAATGAATTATTAAGAGCGTAGTTTGGTCATTTATAAGAAAATGAATTTAAAATTATTATCTATTAAGGTATTAATTTAAGGGGAAATGGGAAAGTAAACACAAAAGAGCCAATTCCTTTTTCTTCTTCTTTTATGTGGGTGAAGTCTTCTCCATAGCTCCAAAGGTAAGCTTCAATTAAATTAGTTTTTCCTTTTGATTGTGGGGTGTTTTTACAACCTTAAGTGATATAGAAGCTTAAGGATGTATTAAATGAGATTAAAGTCATGAAATGGAGAAAATATTGGAGATTTTAGAAAATGAGTTTTGAAATGATATGTTAGTATATTGGTGTTATTGAGGTTTAATGGTAGTTTTGATTTGCCAAAGTGGTAAAGGAAAGATTAGAAGTATTAGATGAGATTAAGAACATATTAGAAAAAGTGGTTTGATTCTTATATTTGAATGTTCTTGAAAGATTTTAGATGTTATAAGAGGCTAAATGAAAGAATGTTAGTATGGATAATTAAGGAAGAGTTTAATAGTATGGTATGGGGTAAATATAACGAAAATTGACCCCATTTGGGTGAAAATCGGTTGAAAACTGGAAATTCTGGGCAAGGGTATCAGTATTGTTAGAATAGTACCGATTCTATAGGCTAAAATGGGATAAAAGTTGTTGAGTAGTATCAATACTGATTCAATCAGTATCGATATCGGCGAGGTAGTATCAAATACCATGGTAAGGGTATCGATACCAAGAAACATCGAATCTAATTTTGGTATCAATACCGGTAGGGGGTATCAGTACCATAGTAGGGTAGTATCTGTAACACCCCCAACCCGTATCTGACCCGGATACGAGTCCGAAGTGTCACATTGACTTTTCAAACATTTATTCGTATAAAATATTGAGTAATTTAAAAACTTTTATAACATTCAACTTATTCAAAACGTTTACAAAACTATTCAGAGTTTATACAATATATTCTTTTGAATACATGCCAACTAGAACTTTATATATTAAAGTACATATTAATCACCTCTTTTCTGATCTGACATTGAGTAAGGAGAACTGACCTGTCTTACTCCACATCGCTCTTTACTCCTCTCCATACCTACGTGTAAATCACTTACACGCTAAGTCGTTGACTTAGTGAGACATATAAAACATATAATATAACCACAAACCATTTCATATAACATAATGCATACTTATACATATATCATTAATATACTTATCAGTACTCATATCATTATTACTAATTTCTTTCTATCATGTAAGCATATATTGAACCTTTCTATACTCACCATCGAGTATCCATGTCATTTCACAACAAAGCATATATATAGTATCATAACAAGTTATTTATTATCTTTAAAGCCCTTGCATTAGCCCATGTATACATTTGAGAACTTATGGTATGTGAGTACATTGAGGTTGTGCACTAATGCTGTCACCACAGCTCGTATCAATTCCCTCATGGGGCACCGAACCTTAGTTCAGTATTCGTCCCGAAGGACCAGTCCATAGATCCCGAAGAACCTAGGTAAACAGTTCATATATCCCGAAGAACATAGGTAAACAATCCATATGTCCCAAAAGAACATAGGTAAACAGTCCATATGTCCCGAAGAACATAGGTAAACCCTCGACCCTTGGCATGCCAACTATACCACTAGCTCTCTTATCACATAACATGGGCATTAACATTCATAACAATTCAATTTACTTATTCATATCCTTTCTCTTATGAACATATATCTTTTCTTTTCAGTCACGTACCAAATGTACGTGTAATCATTGATCTTATAATCATATGTTCATTCTCTTCGGTCACATACCATATGTATGTGTAAACATATATCTAATATCATATAACACGCATCACAAATGCATGTATTCACATAAATCATTTCTTATAGCTTTATTCATATCACATATTCATATAAGCTCATATCTTATTTCACATATACTTTCCATATAACTTATATATCTCATAATCACACAAATCATAACATTGATCACCAATCAAATAACATTTTAGGAGTTACTTCTTATCATAGTAACTCTATCACTGGCTCATCGCAAGCCAAATGTTTATTCAATAATATAAGTACAAATTAAATTGCACTCACCTTAGCTTTGCTTTGATTCGATTATAATCCTTCAATTGATCCGGAACGGGATCACGTTCTATATCTACATCATCATACATAGATCTATATTAGTATTATAACTATTATACTCTAATGGTTCACTCCTTAGACAAAGAAAAATGACAATTTCATCTTTCAATGAAAGTATGCATCGATGCACTACTTATGCATCGATGCATGAATTGCATTCGATGTTTTTATTTTAAAAGAGTGCATCGATGCACTACCAATGCATCGATATACCTTTAAACAATTTCTGGGTTTTAACCTTGATGCATTGATGCACTATGAATGTGCATCGATGCACTCTGCCCAAAACCTCTTTTTGAACCCGAAAATCATCAGCTCTTCACTCAAATGCTTCATATTTCATCCCCTTTCATATTCCTAACTTTCATATACATGTTTAAACTCATTTATAATCAATTATCTCATCTTTAACCTTAATATCCTCTCCTCTTTATTAACTTCAAGAATCATACCAGATTTTTAACATGTTTTAAATCTAATTCTAGCACTCCATATTCCTTAATTAGATTGATGACAAGTCAAATTCCTTCTCAAAATTCACTTACTAACTCTTTTCCAGAATTTCCTTAAGAAACTCATTTTCTTTAATCTTTCATAACTTCTTTATCTTTTGATTTTAGGACAACTTAAGCTTTCCATAAGCTTAAGTATTACCTAATGATCAAAACCCACTCTTAAAATTAACAAATAATCAGCTAACAAGGAATCTTACCTTTGCAAGCTTGGCTCTTTTCTCTCTCGTACAAGAAGAAGAAGAAGAAGAAGAAGAAGAAGAAGAAGAAGAAGAGAATATCTCTTCATCCTTATCCCCTCTAACATATATATCCTTATCATATATTTTTAATTCATTTATTAGTCAAATGACCATTTTGCCCTCTACTTAATTTGATAATTACTAACAATTTTTAGGATTTATTTCCAGATAAATCATTGAACTAATCCATTCTTCTACTTTAATCACCAAATTTCTGAAACTTTACCATTTAGTCACTAACCCATAGTTTGGGATGTTACAGTATCAATACCATGGTAAGGGTATCGATATTTGGCAGCATCGAACCTATTTTTGGTTTAAATACTTGAAGGTGGTATCGGTACCATAGTATAGAAGTATCGGTACTATGGTAGTAGTATCGATACTATATAGCCCTAAATGTTAAAATAGGTTGATATTGGTATAGAAAGTTAATGATATGTTCTTTTGAGTATTGTTTAATTATAACAGTTAGGAAACATTCTAACTTTGGGTATGGTACATGTTTTTATGGATGCTTGAGTAGATCGGAACCAAGCTCCCGAAACAAGCAAAACTAAGGGCAAAGGCAAAGTACCGGAGTAATCAACACTACATTTGGTTACATAGCGAGGAAAATCAGGTGAGTGAATTTATTTATGTACGTATATGCTATAATAGTCACAATGGTATGAATTATTGATGTATGTATGGTGATTACCAAATGTTAAGGAATTCATACTAAGTGTATGAATTTCCATATAGGGCACTCCGTGTGCTAAAATGCTAATGAATTCATACTAAGTGTATGAATCTCCACATAGGGCACTCCGTGTGCTAAAATGCTAAGGAATTCATACTAAGTGTATGAATTTTCATATAGGGCACTCCGTGTGATAAAATGCTAAGGAATTCATACTAAGTGTATGAATTTCCATATAGGGCACTTCGTGTGCTAAAATGCTAAGGAATTCATACTAAGTGTATGAATCTCCATATAGGGCACTCTGTGTGCTAAAATGATAATAAATTCATACTAAGTGTATGAATTTTTGTATGGGAAATGTATGTGTATAAACTTAAGAAGTTCTTAATAAAGAAGTTGATTTTTCCTGAAGAGTTACCGAGTCTGCCTCCCGATCGTGAAGTAGAATTCATGATTGAGGTTTATCCGAGTACCGAACATGTTTCTATGTCTCCCTATAGAATGGCTCCAACAGAGTTAAGGGAACTAAAAGCACAATTGCAGGAGCTACTTGATAAAGGATTCATCCGACCCATTGTTTCTCATTGGGGAGCGCCTATGTTATTTGTGAAAAATAAGGACGGGTCTATGCGGTTATATATTGACTATCGTCAACTGAATAAGGTAACAATAAAGAACAAGTATCCTCTTCCGAGGATTGATGATTTGTTTGATCAATTGAAAGGCGCGGCAGTGTTTTCTAAGATAGATCAGAGGTTGGGGTACCATTAATTAAAGATCGAAAGAGAGGATATCTCTAAGAAGGCTTTTTCGGACTTGGTATGAACATTATGAATTTATGGTTAAATGACGTTAAGGCGAAGTTGGAAAGTCTGTACTGCTCCGATCATGAAAAGTTGGGCGGACCAATATCATTACTACGAGGTTCGGCTCAGGTATGGTGGACAAATACGACGATGTATACGTCGTCCGAGGAAGTGAATTAGCAGTTCTTTCAAGAGGAGTTCAAGAACAAGTATATCAGGGAGCAGTTCATGAGATCGATGTTGTTGAAGTTTCTGAACTTGAAACAAGGTGATCGAACAGTGCACGAGTATGAGATTGAATACAACAAACTTAGCCGATATGCTACCGAGGTAGTCTCTTATGAAAAAGCTCGTTGGGATTGGTTTATTTAGGGTTTAAGGCCTAAGTTGAAAGAAATGATGTTCTCCTTAAACTTGTCCAGTCTACAAGAGGTTATAAACATAGCGAAGACTATTGAAAGAGCTCAAGATGAGACGTTAACAACAGAACAAAGTATTCAGACGGGAAAAAGAATTGGAACGTCTTCATCTGCATAGTATGCAAAAAGGGACAAGGGCTCAGGTTCTCAATTCATAAATAGAACTGATCATTCTGCAGCTTCTCAGAAAACTAAGCAGTCTTATTCCTATGTTGCTAGTTCGGGTAGAGCTCATTATGAGAAACCTCTATGTCAGACGTGTGGCAAGTCACACGGGGGAGTATGTAGGTTTCTTTTCGGTGGTTGTTTCAATTGTGGTGAATCTGGTAACTTTGCTCAGAATTGCCCGAAGAAATATGGGGATAGATCAGTACAATCTGAGAAATCAGTAGCAACACCTAGTTAAAGCAGAGGAAGAGAAGATCAGGCGGTCAAACTGAGGCTAGCCAGGGACAAGAGACTCGGGGAGTGGCCCGAAGATATATAATATAAAGACTAATGTTGATTGGGATGATCCGGAGACCATAACAGGTACATTTCACCTTTTTGATGAGCCTGTTTTTGTTCTAGTTGATCCTGGTTCTACACACTCTTATATTAGTACAAATTTGGTTAGAACTAGAGGAATTCCTTTAGAACCAATTTATAGTGAAATGGTAGCGGTAAACCCTATAGTTCATAGTGCAAGGTAACACGGGTGTGTAGAAAGTGTCCAATTAGGATTCACGGGGTTATCTTCTTGGCAAACTTAATGGAGTTACCCTTTGATGTGTTTGAAATCATTTTGGGCATGGATTGGTTGTCTCTACATCATGGATGGGTAGATTATCGCCAGAAACAACTATTTTTAAAGGATGCGGAAGGCTCCGAGATTATAGTGATGTGACATCTCTACCTCGTATACGTATGAATATACGGGAGATGGGTGTTACATTTATTGGTATCAGAGTTATAGGTTTAGTCGATTCTCGACCGAATCAAGTGTAATTTTTTAATGTAAAAGAAGTTTATATGCCACTAAGATGTCAAGGTTACTAATAAGGTATAGAATGAATATGAAAGATGTCTCTTCTTACTAACGTAGTTACTATTTTATGAATGTTATAATAGATGTCAGATTCTACAAATTCAAGAAGAGCGACTGGTCAAGAGAGTAGAGAAGAATCGGGTAGTGAAAGCTATGAAGAGAATAGCGAACATCTGATTCCATCGGACAACGCCAATGCACCGACACCCCAGGGTATGCCTATGTCGGAGTTTGGAGCTTTTATGCAAGCTCTTGACGCTATTTTGACAAGGTTTCAACCTCTTCTGCCTCTCCCTGCTCCTCTAGTATCGCGAATGCTAATCCCAAAGGAGTTAAGAAATTTGGGAGCTCTTGAGTTCAGGGGAGAACAAAGTGAAGGTCTAATGGACGTAGATTTGAGGTAGTGTTTATAGATGATATTTTGGTATATTCCAAGTCAATTGAGAATCATGATGCTCATCTTAGTGTAGTCCTTCAGATACTTTGTGATAAGAAGTTGTATGCTAAATTGTCCAAATACGAATTTTGGTTATTTGAGATTTCTTTTCTTGGTCATAGAGTGTCGGCATAAGGTGTTAGAGTGGATCCCAAAAAGGTTCAAGCCATAGTAGATTGGAAATCCCCAAAGAACATTATGGAAGTTCGGAGTTTCTTGGGACTTGTTGGTTATTATAGGCGATTTGTGAAGAACTTTTCAATGTTAGCGCTGTCGCTAACTAAAACGTTACGAAAGGATGTGCCTTTTGTTTGGACAGAAAAGTGCCAAGAAAGTTTTGAGATGTTAAAGAGAATTATAACTGAGGCTCCAGTACTCATACAACCTGAGTCGGGTAAAGAATATGTTGTCTATAGTGATGCATCCCATAATGGGTTAGGATGTATGTTGATGCTAGAAGCGAAGGCTGTAGCTTATGCCTCCAGAAAATTGAAGAATCACGAGCGAAATTATCCGACACATGATTTAGAATTGGCCGCAGTGGTTTTCGCTTTAAAAATTTGGCGCCATTATTTGTACGGAGAGCGTTGCCATGTTTACACAAATCATAAAAGTCTAAAGTATCTGTTGACTCAAAAAGAGTTGAACTTAAGGCAAAGAATATGGATTGAGCTCTTGAAAGATTATGATCTGGTTATCGAGTATCACCCAGGAAAGGCTAATGTGGTGGCAGATGCACTCAGTCGAAAGACTTTTGTAGCTTTAAGGGCTTTAGACGTACATATGTCTTTGAAAGAACATGGTGCTTTAATTGTCAAATTAAAGTTAAGGCCGATGTTTTTGGATCGGGTTAAAGAGCTGCAAGGTAGAGATAAGAAATGCTTAATGAGAATGGTGCAAGTCGAAAAAAAAGAAGCCAAAGATTTCAAATTTGGGATAATGGATGCTTCTATTATCGGGAAAGACTTTGCATTCCCGATGATGATGATTTGAGGAGAGATATTCTTTGTGAAGCCCATTATAGCCCTTTGACTATGCACCCAGGCAGGAATAAGATGTATCAAGACTTGAAGAGTCGTTATTGGTGGCCTGACATGAAAAGAGCAGTAACAAATTTTGTTACGAAATTTTACATGTTAGCAAGTGAAAGCTGAACATCAAGTGTCGTCCAGGGTACTGCAGCCTATATCTATTCCTGAGTGGAAGTGGGAATGAGTAACAATGGACTTTATTTTGGGGCTACCGTTATCACCAGATAAAAAGGACTCGATATGGGTAATGGTGGACATATTGACCAAGACATCTCATTTTATCCCGGTTCAAATAGATTACTCAATAAATAAGTTTACGGAGTTGTATATAAAAGAAATAGTGAAACTACATGGAGTACTGATGTCTATAGTGTCCGATCAAGACCCAAGGTTTACTTCAAGATTCTGGAAGTCTTTACGTGAGTCGTTGGGTACTCGATTGAACTTCAATACAACTTTTCATCCGCAAACAGATGGGCAATCAGAACGAACTATTCAGATATTAAAAGATATGTTGAGGGCATGTGTGATTGAATTTAAGGGATCATGGGTTAAGTACTTACTGTTAGCGGAATTTGCGTATAATAATAGTTATCAATCGAGTATTAAGATGGCCCCGTATGAAGCTCTGTATGGGAGAAAATATCGAATACCATTAAATTGGTTTGAACTGAAAGATCGAGATCTGGTCGGGCCAGATTTGATGAAAGATATGAAGGATAAAGTGAAAATTATCCAGAGCAATCTAAAGATAGTCGTGGATCGCCAGAAGTCCTATGCAGATTTGAAAAGGAAAGAAATAGAATATCAAGTGGGATATAAAGTATTTTTGAAAGTATCACATTGGAAGAAGGTATTATGTTTTGGGCGTAAAGGAAAGCTGAGTCCGAGATTTATTGGACCGTATGAGATATTGAAAAGGGTTGGACGTGTGGCTTATCAATTATCTTTGCCTCCGGATATAGACAAGATCCACAGTGTTTTCCATGTATTGATGCTTAGGAGGTACATATCAGATCCCTCGCATGTTATCACTCCTGAAGATATAGAAATCTGACCAGATTTGACTTATAAGGAAGAACCGGTTCGAATCTTGGATAAGGAAACCAAAGAATTACGTAGCAAAAGGATTCCGTTGGTCAAAGTGCTTTGGCAGAATCATAAGGTTGAAAGGCTACCTGGGAAAGAGATGAGGATATAAAAAGGCAATTTCCACATCTCATCGGTTCAGGTACATGTTTTTATGGATGCTTGAGTAGATCGGAACAAAGCTCCCGAAAAAAGCAAAACTAAGGGCAAAGGCAAAGTGTCGGAGTAATCAACACTATATTTGGTTACATAGCGAGGAAAATCAGGTGAGTGAATTTATTTATGTACGTATATGCTATAATAGTCACAATGGTATGAATTATTGATGTATATATGGTGATTACCAAATGTTAAGGAATTCATACTAAGTGTATAAATTTCCATATAGGGAACTCCGTGTGCTAAAATGCTAATGAATTCATACTAAGTGTATGAATCTGCACATAGGGCATTCCGTGTGCTAAAATGCTAAGGAATTCATACTAAGTGTATGAATTTTCATATAGGGCACTCCGTGTGCTAAAATGCTAAGGAATTCATACTAAGTGTATGAATTTCCATATAGGGCACTTTGTGTGCTAAAATGCTAAGGAATTCATACTAAGTGTACGAATCTCCATATAGGGCACTCCGTGTGCTAAAATGTTAAGAAATTCATACTAAGTGTATGAATTTCCATATGGGAAATGTACGTGTATAAACCTAAGAAGTTCTTAATAAAGAAGTGGATTTTTATATTGGTAATGGGTCTATAAACCACACAGATTTTAGTGATTGGTTATAAAGCGAAGACACCCTCCAATGTGATATCAGCCATGACAGCAAAAAAATGATGTCAAAAGGATGCGTAGCTTTTCTAGTATTGTAATGGACACTAGAGTTCTAGAAGTGAGATTACAGGATATCCCTACAGTTAGGGAGTTTCCAGAGGTTTTTCTGGAAGAGTTATCGGGTTTGCCTCCCGATCGCGAAGTAGAATTCAGAATTGAGGTTTACCCAGGTAAAACATGTTTCTGTACCTCCGTATAGAATGGATCCAACTGATTTAAGGGAACTAAAATCACAGTTGCTTGAGATGCTTGATAAAGGATTCATCCAACCCAGTGTTTCTCCTTCGGGAGCGCCTGTGCTACTTGTGAAAAAGGACAGGTCTATGCGGTTATGTATTGACTATCGTAACTGAATAAGATAACAATAAAGAACAAATATCCTCTTATGAGGATTGATGATTTTTTTGATCAATTGAAAGGCGCAACAGTGTTTTCTAAGATAGATTTGAGGTCGGGGTACCATTAGTTAAAGATCAAAAGGGAGGATATCTCCAAGACGACTTTTCAGACTCGGTACGAACATTATGATTTTGTGGTTAAATGATGTTAAGAAGATGTTGGAAAGTCTGCAGTGCTCTGATCATGAAAAGTTGGGCGGAGTAGTATCATTACTATGAGGTTCGTATTGGGTATGGTGGACAAATACGACGATGTATGCATCTCCCGAGCAAGTGAATTGACAGTTCTTTTAAGAGGAGTTTAAGAAAAAGTATATCGGGGAGCAGTTCATGAGATCGATGTTGTAACACCCATAACCCGTATAATTATACCCATTCAGATTATAGATGTCACCCGAATTTCTAAAACCATTTTACAATTCAAAAGCGATTAAAAATTTATTTTCTTAAAATGTTAATAATATTATAAAAATATCATATCATATAATTTTTATTTTGTTATAGCAAATTTAATTTAAAAGATTTTTTATGAATAGTGATGAACAGTACCCATTAACAATGAACAGTGTACCGCTGCACTACTACTGTGGCGTGAACAGTGCACCGATGTACCACAAATTCGAATTATAATTATGCATCGATGCACTACTACAGTGCATCGATGCACTGCTATAGTACCGCTACAATAATTTTGAAAATACATATAAATTCATAAAAACATTATTAATTACATGCCACTATATAAATCAAATTCCATCATAGGATGTCTTACTGATATTAAAATATACTTGCCGATGCTAGATGTCACTTTGAACTCTTTAATACACTACTGGCTTTTACCTACGCGTGAAAATCATCACACGCTAAGTATATACTTAGTGAGACAATTAAAACAATAAACAGTGCAATACAATTTATGCATGATTTTCAATGTCAAATTCAAAATGCCATAAAATCATTTTACCAACTTGTCTAATATTTTTCCATGATCAAAATGATATAAAATTTCTTATCATTTATCCGATAAGCTCGTAAGCTTATTTTACCAATATACTTACCATTTTTCCATAAGCTCGTAAGCTTATTTTAACAATATACTTACAATTTGTTCCATAAGCTCGTAAGCTTATTTTACCAATACACTTGCCATTATTCCATAACCATATACCATATAATAACCATAAACAATAGACAATAGCCCAATATACAACCCTGAGGATCATGGGTATTCAAGTAATATACCTGCACCATTGTGCTAAACCTGCACTAAGCTTACGCCATAGTGCTAATTCAGACAATACACATAAGGTCGTGCCCACCACCTACACTAAGCTTACGCTATAGTGCTAATCCGGACATAAACCTACACTTAGTGTCCTTACACACTATAGTGCTAATATAAGCCTGCAGCTGCTATACTCTATGGCATGCCAGCTATACTCTATGGCATGCCAACTATACTCTATGGCATGCCAACTATACCCTGTCCCTGAATGACTTATTTGGGCATATAGTCTATTTTATTCGATCCATCAATGACAAAGTATATCATCAATATTTAACATTGGGTAGTTCATACCTGAAATAACATTCATGGTAAATTATCACATTTTCTACAATCAATGCATTATAATTTCATACTGTGACATATCAATGTCATGTCAATTTATAAAAATATAACATAATATCATGCTCATATAAACAAGGTCGACTTATCACAAGTCTTCCTAATAATGTATAAAACATTCATGTATAATGTCATGCATGTATTGCACTCACCTTAACACTTTATATCTTTCAAAAATATGTGCCTCACTATTGTCCACAATAAGCCCTTTTATATTTGATTTTCTTCGATTACAAATCAATCACAATATGTATAAATCACCAATCATAACAATACACATGTTAGTATTATACTAACATAAACACATTCCAAAATAACTCCAAAATATACTTGAACTCATTTTCTATCAAAATACTCAATACTTAATAATTCCTATAACATTGGAACCAACTTTTCCAATTTACCCAAAATGGTCCTTCACCATTTAACCACTTAAATTCTTAATATTAATAACTCCAGCATTAAAATATATTCACATTCAAATGCTTTTACAAAAGCATAATTACATTTACGTACACCAACTATACAATTGTTGTACTTAAATCACTAATCTTTTCAGAATTAGAAAATAATAATAGTTCACATTTAACACTCATTTCAATTCCAAAACATCATTTTCAAGAAAAGTACATCAATTATAACACTTACACAACAACCCATCAATTTTCCATATTCAGACAACTCATACTACCTTTAAAGACTCAGTATTCTGTATTGATATACACACTGGAATTTAATTCCGTTTCTTCCGTTGAAAACTAGACTCGAATAAGAATCTATCCATATAAAGAACTCCTTCTAATTCATTCTGTACAATTTATGGTGAATTTTCAAAGTTGATCAATAGAATCTATTTTGCAGAATCTACTGTCCGAATTTTCTGACCTTTCCTCGTTTAAAATTTCATATCTTTTTGTATACTCCATGAAATTGATCCCCATTTATTTTTAAAAAAACTAGATCGATATATGAATACAAATATATAAAAATAACCTCTAAATTATTTTTATATAATTTCTGGTGAATTTTTGAACCCACTGCCAGATTCAAAATCTAAACTATTTTCTTTAACTTCATCCTTAGGTTCTTCATCAATTCTTACAACCACTTCCTTAAAATCACTTAACTCTTCAAAACCCATAAAACACAAAAATCAACATCCCATTCATCAACTCAAGATGAACTTGAACATGAACCCTAGTAATATTCATGTCAAAACGTAGAGATTGAACGTAGAATATTTTTCCTAATCACACCGAAATCTAATTCTCAACAAGATTGCTTCAAAATTCAAAACAAAAATACCTACCTTGCAAGCTTGGGGGTGTCGGTCTTGGATGAAGAAGAAGCTGAAATGTTCCCCCATTAATGTTATTCTAATATTAATTAGATCTAGCACATGCTTAATATAATATCATAATGGAATTTTTTATTCCATTCAATAAGAATTTCCATTTTTTCCCTTAATGAAACTCCATAATCACCATAAAACCAAGCCATCTAATCCTTATCATATTACAAAGTCAAATATAAATTAATTTGACTTTGACTTACGAAAATGCAATGAAATTTTCAAAACTTGCGTTTTAGTGACTAAATTCCACTGTTTCGGTTAAATCTGAAAAATTGCACATTTCCAAACCAAATTTCTCTGATCCAAAATATTAAAATAATATTTCCAACCAATTTATAGCATCCTTCCAACTTTTGTAAAATTCCAATTCGATATGAAATTACCGATTCCTTATCGGCTTTAACCATTACTAACTTTTATTTACTAAAAATTTCAAATCCAAAAATATGATTTCTATAAAACTCCACTCTCAAGAGTAAACCATCTATTTATCAAATAACTTCTTTTAGAAAATTTATCACTTAATTCGTCAAACATTTCCTAATTTTCTACTTTGACCATCAAACTTTCAAAATTTTCATTTTAGTCATTATCCAAAATTTTGGGGTATTACAATTCTCCACTCCTTAAAAAAAATTCGTCCTCGAATTTTAAAACTTTCTAGGAAAACCTTAACTCCCCTTTATAAGGATTATATTTTCCATTGTAAATTCATAACCTTAATTTAAGGTTGTACTAACTGGTAAGTCTCGTTCACGCCTTAACTATAAACTTCTTCTGTGATAACTCAAGATAAACAAATTGAGCCCCTTTTTTTTTCAAAACCTCTTCTAGTCTTGCTAACTTCTTGAATTTCGATTTTTCCTCTTTAATTTGAGGATTTTATGAAAATCATGATAATCATTAGATTTGGAAACAGTTTAATCCAAATCTTCAACTTGATATTAAAATATCTACACATTTACATATCATCCTCTTTTTCCCCAAGTAACGTCTTCAAAATTATGATTTTGCTAAATCACTTTGACTATAGAAATCATCTTGTTACGCAGTTCTTTGATTTCTCAAGCTAAGATCCGAATTGATTTTTCTTCAAAAATCAAATCTGGTATGATCTTAATTTCCTCTGATGCAATGACATGTGAAGGATCTGATCGATATTTTCTTAGTATCGACACATGCAACATCTGTATACTTTGTCCAACTCTAGATCCCAATTACTTTGTCCAACTCTAGATCTCAATTACCTCCAGAGTTAATACTAACTTATAAACCATCAGTCTAACTCTTTTTAAAATCTCATAAGGTCCAATGAATCTTGGATTTATTTCCCCTTTGTGTTTTGGGCTCAAAATATTTTTTTCCAAGGCGATACTTTAAGAAAAAATTTATCACCTTCATGAAATTCAATCTCTTTTCACTTCAAGTTTGCATAAGACTTTTTTTCGATCAAATGCCATTTTGAGATTATCTTGAATTATCTTTACTTTATCCTCAACCTCATTCATAAATCTGGGCCAACAAAATTTTGACCTTTTAACTCGAACCCATTCAATGGTGTTCCGTATTTTCTCCCATATAAAGTTTCATACTGAGCCATATTGATGCTCAATTGATAACTGTTATTGTAGGCAAATTATACTAAAGACAAATATTTTTATTTTCCCATGATTCCTTGGAATCAATCACACATGCACTCAGCATATCTTCTAATATCTGAATAGTAATTTCTGACTTACCATCATCTGTGGATGAAATATCGTACTGAAATTCATTCAAGTACCCAAAACTTTATGCAAACATTTCCAAAATCTTTAAAATGAACTTTGGATCTGTGTCCGATATAATTGATACTAGCATTCCATGTAGTTGAGCTATCTCCTTGATATACAACTCTGTATATTTATCCAATGCATAATCCATTCACATCGGTATGAATGTGCCGATCTAATTAACTAGTCATTATCACCAAAATGGAATCCTTTTTTATTTGATGTCAAAGGTAACCCTGTAACAAAGTCCATAGTGACTCTTTATTATTTCCACTCTGGAATAGAAATCAGTTGCAACAATTACGAAAGCACTTTATGCTCAACTTTTACTTGTTGACATGTCAAACATGTAGCAACAAACTCAGTAATATTTCTTTTCATACTTGGCCACCAAAATGACTCTTTACATCCTAATACATTTTTCCCACCTGAATGCATAGTCAGTAGACTATAATTTACCTCAGAAAGAATATCTTTCTTCAACTCATTATTATGAGAAATATAAATTCTTCCTTGGTAACATGGACAATCATCAGACTTGACTTCAAAGTCTTTTGTCTCGTATATTTTTTCACAAATGAAATATATATATATATATATATATATATATATATATATATATATATATATATTAATCATCTCTCATTTTTTTCTTTTTATTTTCTTTCATTTTCATTTTTTTCTTATTCGTTTCCTTTTTCCTTTTCTTCTTGTTTTTCCCTTTTTCTGTTTTTTTCTTCTTATATAATATTTTTATCTCTTATGCCATATGTCGAGACAACATGACTAAGAAAATCAACTTCTGATAGCCAAAACTTACACTTTGACAGTTTAGCATATAACTTTTTATCCTTAAATATCTCGAACACAGTACAAAGATAAACATCATGCTCTATCTTTGTATTCGAGTATACCAAAATATCATCAATACAAACCACCTCAAATTAATCCAAGTAAAATTGAAATACTCTATTCATCAAGTCTATGAATATTGCCATAGTATTTTTCAAACAAACGTCATTACTACGAACTCGTAGTGTCTATACTGTATTCTGAAAACTATCTTTGGAACATCTTCCACTTTAATATTTAACTGGTGATATCCCATTCGAATATCAATTTTAGAAAACATTGCTGCTCCTTTTAAGTTGATCAAACAAGTCATCAATCCTCAATTTAGCAGTTCTTGCATTTTGTTCTTTATTCTCTTAACTCAATCGAAATCATTCGATACGAACCCATAAATATAGGATCAATACCTTGATAACCATCATATTAAATTCCACCTCTCAATCTGGAGGTAACCCAAATAATAAATCTAAAAAACATATGTAAATTCCTAAGTTATGGAAATATCATATAATCTTACTTCAGATACTTGAGTATCTATCACCTTAGCTATAAAAGCTATGCCTCCTTTTTACATCATTTAATCATAATCATTGATGATATCACTTATTGATGATTTCACTTTTTCATCAATCATTAAAATTTTTAATTTCTCCACATTTTTCTAAATTAATCACTTCTTGTGATTATTAACTCAACCTTAATGCATAGACAACCAACTCATGATCAAAATGATCTAAAACTCGTTAATGATAATCCCATCGGATTATCAATAACATAAACTCCTGAATCTTTATTGGACATTTATTATTTGTCTGACTAACACTTGTATCATAACCGTGACCTAAGGGTCTTCCGCTATAATATCACTCGATATCAATTAGAATTGAATATTTTAACTTTGGAATTCCTTATTTCATTCTTAAGGAAATTTGTATAATATTTTTTTCCAGATCCATAGAAATTATTCTCGAACAGTTGAAACATTTTCCATCTCAACCGAAAGTCTCAATGTCTACATCGTTCAATAAGAAAATTTGATAAATTTGTAGCAATAACTTCATAACAGTTAATGCTAAAATCACACTAGTAAACAAATTTACTCATTTTTCTTATCATTACGAACTTGACACTTTCCAAGTTCTTGAGAATCCATCTCAATCTATACAAGAATTCATTGCAGCATGGAATGATTAGCCAATCCATTTCACAAATTTACCTTTACAAGGTAACTCTATCCAATTTTATGGACTTGATATTTATTCTCAATCCAACTCATAACCATTTGATTCACCAATAACTCAACTTTCTTTAAACTTTTAGCGGAAATCATATTTACCGCTTAGTCAATTTCTCTTACTCAAATCAACAATGCTTTGAAAAATTTAATACTTAGCTTAAATATTTCTCACTTATTTAAGCTTACCTGGAAACCTCATAATCATCACTAGATTTAGAAATCTCCTCTGAATCCTCATCCGATTCAACTTTTCTTGTAAGTCGTTCAAACTTTTTAATCGATTCTTCCAATTTATAAACTTCGTTGAAAGCTGGGCATTTCTTCCACCTGAATGGAGAAAATCCCTAACAACATCCACCATTCTAAGGTATTTTACATAAGTCATATCGATCCCTTTTTGTCGATTTCAATTTCGACCTTGTTTTCAACATTTTCAACTTTCTTATCTTTTTCTTTAAATCCAACATCTGAACATAGTCAGAATCATCATACTTTAGTAAAGAATAACTTTACTCCCAATAAGCATCATCACAGTATATATACAACTATCAATAACTTTTGACATCCTAGTGGCATGTATACACTATTTAACTAAAAACAAACTCAGTTTAGTCCTAGAATCGGCTAAACCCATATAATTATACCTATACAGATTATAGATGTCACCCGAATTTCTAAAACCATTTTACAATTCAAAAGCGATTAAAAATTTATTTTCTTAAAATGGTAATTAATATTATAAAAATATCATATCATATAATTTTTATTTTTTATAGAAAATTTAATTTAAAAGATTTTTTTATGAATAGTGATGAACAATATCCATGAACAGTGAACAGTGTACCGATGCACTGCTACAGTGACGTGAACAGTGCACCGATGCACCAAAAATTCGAATTATAATTGTGCATCGATGCACTGCAACAGTAATTTCCGAAAATACATATAAATTCATAAAAAATCCATTTTTGTTTCTAATTTTGTTCAACAAAGCAAATAAAAACATTATTAATTATATGCCACTATATAAATCAAATTCCATCATATGATGTCTTACTGATATTGAAATATACTCCCCGATGCTTGATGTCACTTTGAACTCTTTATTCCATAAGCTCGTAAGCTTATTTTACCAATATACTTACCATTTGTTCCATAAGCTCGTAAGTTTATTTTACCAATATACTTACCATTTGTTCCATAAGTTTGTAAGCTTATTTTACCAATACACTTGCCATTATTCCATAACCATATACCATAGACAATAACCATAAACAATCGACAATAGCCCAATATACAACCCTGAAGATCCTGGGTATTCGAGTATTATACTTGCACCGTAGTGCTAAACCTGCACTAAGCTTACGCCATAGTGCTAATCCGGACAATACACATAAGGTCGTGCCCACCACCTACACTAAGCTTACGCTATAGTACTAATCCGGACATAAACCTGTACTTAGTGTCCTTACACACTATAGTGCTAATATAAACCTACAGCTGCTATACTGTGACATATCATCAATATTTAACAGTGGGAAGTTCATACCCGAAATAACATTCATGGTAAATTATCACATTTTCTACAATCAATGCATTATAATTTCATACTGTGACATATCAATGTCATGTCAATTTATAAAAATATAACATAATATCATGCTCATATAAACAAGGTCGACTTATCACAAGTCTTCCTAATAATGTATAAAACATTCATGTATAATGTCATGCATGTATTGCACTCACCTTGACACTTTATATCTTTCAAAAATATGTGCCTCACTATTGTCCACAATAAGCCCTTTTATATTTTATTTGCTTCGATTACAAATCAATCACAATATGTATAAATCACCAATTAATAACAATACATATGTTAGTATTATACTAACATAAACACATTCCAAAATAACTCCAAAATATACTTGAACTCATTTTCTATCAAAATACTCAATACTTAATAATTCCTATAACATTGGAACCAACTTTTCAATTTACCCAAAATGGTCCTTCACCATTTAACCACTTAAATTCTTAATATTAATAATTCCAGCATTAAAATATATTCCCATTCAAATGCTTTTACAAAAGCATAATTACATTTAAGTACACCAACTATACAATTGTTGTACTTAAATCACTAATCTTTTCAAACTTAGAAAATAATCATAGTTTTCAAGCAAAGTACATCAATTATAACACTTACACAACAACCCATCAATTTCCATATTCAGACAACTCATACTACCTTTAAAGATTCAGTATTCTGTATTGATATACACACTGGAATTTAATTCCGTTTCTTTCGTTGAAAACTAGACTCGAATATGAATCTATCCATATAAATAACTCCTTCTAATTCATTTTGTACAATTTATGGTGAATTTTCAAAGTTGATCAACAAAATCTGTTTTGCAGAATCTACTGTCCGAATTTTCTGACCTTTCCTCGGTTAAATATTCATATCTTTTTGTATACTCCATGAAATTGATACCTGCTTATTTTAAAAAAACTAGATCGATATATGAACACAAATATATAAAAATAACCTCTAAATTATTTTTATATAATTTCTGGTGAATTTTTGAACCCACTGCCAGATTCAAAATCTAAACTATTTTCTTTAACTTCATCCTTAGGTTCTTCATCAATTCTTACAAACACTTCCTTAAAATCACTTAACTCTTCAAAACCCATAAAACACAAAAATCAACATCCCCTTCATCAACTCAAGATGAACTTGAACATGAACCCTAGTAATATTCATGTCAAAAAGTAGAGAATTGAACGTAGAATATTTTTCCTAATCACACCGAAGTCTAATTCTCAACAAGATTGCTTCAAAATTCAAAACAAAAATACCTACCTTGCAAGCTTGGGGGTGTCGGTCTTGGATGAAGAAGAAGCTGAAATGTTCCCCCATTAATGTTATTCTAATGTTAATTAGATCTAGTACATGCTTAATATAATATCATAATGGAAATTTTTATTCCATTCACTAAGAATTTCCATTTTTGCCCTTAATGAAACTCCATAATCACCATAAAACCAAGCCATCTGATCCTTATCATATTACAAAGTCAAATATAAATTAATTTGACTTTGACTTACGAAAATGCCATGACATTTTGTGAACTGTCAAAAATTTTCCTTTGACTGTCAAACTTTCAAAATTTTCATTTTAGTCATTATCCAAATTTTTGGGGTATTACAGATGTTGTTGAAGTTTGTGAACATGAAACAAGGTGATCAAGCAGTAAAGGAGTATGAGGTTGAATACAAAAAACTTAGTCGATATGCTGCCGAGGTAGTCCCTAATGAAAAAGCTAGTCGTGATTGGTTTATTGAGGGTTTGAGGCCTAAGTTGAAAGAAATGATGTTGGCCTTAAATTTGTCCAGTTTAAAAGTGGTTATAAATAGAGAGAAGGCTATTGAAAGAGCGAAAGAGGAGACGTTAACAGTAGAACAGAGTATTCAGACGGGAAAAAGAATTGGAACGTCTTTATCTGCACATTATGCAAAAAGGGGCAAGAGCTCAAGTTCTCAATTCACAAATAGAACTGATCATTCTGTAGCTTTTCTGAAAACTAAGCAGTCCCATTCCTATGCTTCTAGTTCGGGTAGAGCTCATGGAGAGAACCCTCTATGTTAAACATGTGGCAAGTCACACAGGGAGTATGTAGGTTCCGGTGGTTGTTTCAATTATGGTGAATCTGGTCACTTTTCTCGGAATTACCCGAATAAATATGGGGATAGATCAGTATAATCTGAGAGATCAGTAGAAGCACCTAGTAGAAGCAGAGGAAGATCATGCAGTCAAACTGAGGCTAGCCAGAGACAAGAGACTCGGGGAGTGACCCGAGTATATAATATAAAGACTAATGTTGATCGGGTTGATCAGGATATCATAACAGGTACATTTCTCCTTTTTGATGAGCATGTTTTTGTTCTAGTTGATTCTGGTTCTACGCACTCTTATATTAGTATAAAGTTTTTTTATAACTAGAGAAATTCCCTTAGAACCAATTGTAGTGAAATGATAGTGGTAAACCCTATGGGTCATAGTGCAATGGTAACACGGGTGTGTAGAAAGTGTTCAGTTAGGATTCATGGGGTTTTCTTCTTGGCAAACTTAATGGAGTTACCCTTGGATGAGTTTGAAATCATTTTAGGCATGGATTGGTTGTCTTTTCATCATGGATGGGTAGATTGTTACAGGAAACGACTGTTTTTAAAGGATATGGAAGGCTTCGAGATTATAATGATGTGACATATGTACCTTATATTTGTATGTGTATACGGGAGATGGGTGTTACAATTAGATTATACACCAAACTTGTAGTCTCGAATGATTTCTCATTGATTGACCATAAACATGATATACTTTTGGATAATGAAATATGTTGATTCTTAATTCACATTGATTATGCTTCTAGAATACTTGCTTTTATGAATTTCATGATTTATATTATATTAGTAATGTACTACTGAGATTGTAAAATTTATTATTTGTATATTTTCATTCACATGTTAGTAGATTAGTGTTGTTCGTTAAGCATTGTCGTTATAGGATTTCTACATACATATCTTAGTATAGTTAGGGGTGTTTATCGAGCGAGTCGATCGCGAGTTAGGCAGTGATGAACTCGTTCTCATTAAAAAAATTTGTTCAACTCGTTACTCGTTAAGCTTATTAAAATTTTTCTTAACTCATGCTCGTTAAATTTTATTTTTACTCGTCTTGTTGTGTAACTCCCCAAATCTCGGGTTAATAGTTACGGGTAAACCAGTTGGGCTTTGGAGCAAACCAAGTGTCAAGTTGAATGTTTGAGTTAATTTGGGCTCCCTATAGTGTGGGCTTGAAAGCCTATTTAGGCTTAAAAATGATAATTTTTATAATTGGATTAAAATGGAGGGAATAAGGTGGTAATTTGCTCCTAAAAGCTACCTAAAGGCTGATCCCATTTATGGGATACCTATATCACGTATGGGGACTTTGTCCCCTTGTACTCTTCTTATTCTTTTTTCAAAATCCTTCTCCCTTCATTTCCTAAGCTCTTCAAAGATGCAAACTTGTAAAATCTCAGTCACATTCTTGAAGTTCTAAGGTAAGAAACAAAATCCCAACATCCCAAGCTTTCATCCAAACCATATATTGTAAGTTTTGGCTATAAAAACCAAAAATGGGTTTTAGAGAGGTTTGAGAAATCAAGTGATTTCCAAACTATTTTTAGTGGATTTAAGTTCTAGGAAGTGTCCTTAACTTCAATCCAAGCTCTTAGATGAGTTAGTAACCCTTTTTCTTACATTTGATCAGTGAAAGAAGTGGGAGAGAGCTTCACGGCTAGAGGAAATGAGAAATTGACCATTGGGTGATTGAAGGACGTTTCTAGTAGCTAAGAGACTAAGGTAACACATTTATAACTCTTTCATACCATTTGTGTGTCATTAGAATGCATTCTAGCTAAAGAGTTGAGTTATAAATCATGATGGAACATTCATGGTAGATTATATGTTTGGTGTTTATAGCATGTTCTAAACCCTTTTCATGACCTTTGCATCACACATAAGACTTTAATAATGTTTAGAGACCTCAGTAGGGCATCTTCGGTAACTTTGGGAGTCAAATTCGTGCCTAAATATGGCATTTCTGGGCATGAGTATCGGTACTGAAAGAACAATACTGATAATGTTCTTACGAGGGGCAAAAATAAAAGAATTTTTTATGAGTAGTATCGATACTCATTCATGGAGTATCAATATTGTGGGCCAAATTTTGAGACCCACAGGATGGGTATCTAGTACAAAATTGTAGTGTACATTTTTTGTATTGGTACTCACGGAGAGTATCGATATCCAGGGTAGAGTATCGATACTCCCAATATGGGTATCGACACCAAGGTATTTTTTTTTTTTCCAAAAAAATTGAACCAAATTTAGTATCGATCCCAAATAGTATCGATATACCTTCTCGGGAGTACCGATACTCAGTCTGAGTATCGATACTACCATATGGCATTTCTGGGCATGAGTATCGGTACTGAAAGAACAATACTGATAATGTTCTTACGAGGGGCAAAAATAAAAGAATTTTTTATGAGTAGTATCGATACTCATTCATGGAGTATCAATATTGTGGGCCAAATTTTGAGACCCACAGGATGGGTATCTAGACCAAATTGTAGTGTACATTTTTTGTATTGGTACTCACGGAGAGTATCGATATCCAGGGTAGAGTATCGATACTCCCAATATGGGTATCGACACCAAGGTATTTTTTTTTCCAAAAAAATTGAAACCAAATTTAGTATCGATATCCCAAATAGTATCGATATACCTTAGCTCGGGAGTACCGATACTCAGTCTGAGAGTATCGATACTACCTTTCCCCTCATAGTTGATTTTAGCCATAGTCCAAGGTGGAGCATCGATACTCAAGAGTTAGTACCAATACTGAGGGGCCTAGAATTTTGGGGGATTTAGAAGATCTATTGAAGTACCCAAGAACTCCATAATATTCTCTCAAATAAAACTACAAGCAAGAATTGTGTTAATAATTAATTAAATGTAGAAACAAGAATAATTTAAGATGACATAAGATTAACCTTGGTTGATGCTCGAGAAAACAATTAGGACACCTGAGTTACTTTAGTAAATGTTATAGTTTCGAGAAATAGAAGTTGTATGTATATCCTTAGGTAGTGCGCAAGGCACTTTAAAAGGACTAGCTAGGGCGTAAGGCCCAAACACTCATGAGGGGTGAGTTAATCAGGTGTTGTGTCCCATGTAGAGATTCTCGGATCTTACCCTAGGTAGACTATAGGGGTGTGTGAACACCGAGATGCATAACCCTCATCCACAACATGATGTCTACCCTAGAGCATAGTGAAGTATACGAGTATACTCACTATTTTTATTGCACTCGATAGCATGAGCTTGTAATGAACACTTTTAGTATGGTTTAGCTGTTAGTGTGGCATTGGGCTAGTGAGCTCAGCGTACGGAATTTGTTTCCGTGCACAGGTATCTAAGAGGAGCGTTCGAGCATCTTATCGCACAATAGATATCCCTGACCGGCCGAGCAGCTGAGAATGTCTCGAGTCATATTTCTTAGAGGGTATGTGTCATTTATAGACCTTCGTGTATCCGAGTCATAGCTTTATTTTGTAATACTCGATTGTATTATTTTGATATACTTATTTTGGGAGCTCCCGATTGTAAATATATATATATACATGGTCGTTTTATGCCACTTTGAATGGTTTTAAATTTATCATTTACAAATTATTAAAGAAAATTTTTTGGGTTAGCCACTCTGGTGTTCCGTGTGGCATTCTAATATGTCAACTTTGTGTTGTATCGAATTAGGGTGTTACATGTTGCTCGTTAAGCTCACTAGAATTTTTAAGTAGGGTAATTATGGTTTGATTTTTTTGTATAGTAAATTAATAATTACTAATTAAGAATTTAATATTTTTTCTTATTGTTTATTAGAAAATTAATAGATTAGTAAATTAGTAGTAATTATTAATTAGTAATTTAGTATCTTTCTAATTATCTATTAACAAATTAATAATTATTATTTAGACTTCTTTTTTAAATATAATAATTTTTAAGGTAAACTATTAAAATTTAAAAATTATAAAAAAAATGAATGAACTACTCGTAAATTTATCGAGTTGAGTTGGATCTTGCTCAACTCAACTCGTTAAGGTTTCGAATCAAGCTCAAGTTCGAGTATATTTAACCCAAATCAAGCATTGACTGAATTTTGATCTAGTCGAGTTCGAATAGCTCACAAGCTACTCAACTCATTAAGCAATCCTAAGTACAATATCTAATTATTTCGGTGGACATATATATTTATAGGACCCTTTTATATATTTGTTATGTTACTCTATTTATATATATATTTTGAATATAAGTCGCTAGTATTATTAAAAAGTAAAAATATCCAAAATTATAATAAGAGTTTACTACTACATCATAAACTAAATACATAATTTGAAAAATTTTCTATAACATTGAAACTAGCCGCTTTAGATCATATAAGAACCATACATGTAAAAGTTTAAAAACCCAATAAAAAAACTTTAACAATAAAAAAAAGATTACTCTATCTATATTTTAAACTTATTTTGATTTATACTTTATATACCAGAGCTCGAACTTTTGTAAGAATGCTTTATAATCATTATGGAAGTTAATATCTTGATATTAATCAATGATTTCATATGTTTTAATTATGAGAGAAACATTTTAAAGTAATAGTCGCTTTAATGACCTATCATGGCTTGCTAGACCCATCTACTAACAAATCGTGTAAGGTTAGACCTGGTAAACTTGACCCAAACCTGATTATCCGAATCGATTTATTCGACTTAATGTCTGATATTAACCTGAACATGATAATCAAATTTGATCTGATACTCGACCTATACTCGATCCAAAATTTAGCAAAATCGAAATCATCTAGAACTAAAATTAACCCGAACTGAAATTGAAATTAACCCAAACCAAAAGCAACTCGAATCAAAATTAACCCGAACCGAAAAAACCCCGAACCGAATTTTAACTCAATTCAAAAGTGATCCGAACTGAATTTAACCCGTCGCGAAAGCAACCCGAACATATTGAAATTGATAAAAATTGTTAAACGATAAAGGTTATTTTCAATAATAAACTAATTTAAATAAAATTGATAATTTATAATAAAATAATAGAAAATTTAAGAGGAATATAAAAGTAAGAATCAAATTGTAAGATTGAAAACAATAATAAATAAAGTTTACTTATCTTTTTTTGTTATAAAAATATTAGAATTATAATAAAAATAATAGAAAACAACTAAAACAAAGTAGATTTATAACTTGAAATAAAAAATTTAATAAAAAAAATTTCTTTATCAAATAGCTCTTATTATAAACTTTTCATATGAGATCAATGTAAAATTTTGATAACAAATTCTAACACATATTATAGGATCATTTTTGTGTCAAATTATCGATTTATTATCTCTAATTGATGGTTTAATTCAAAATATTGAATGATTGAGAATTGAAATTAAACCTAAATGATAAAATTAACAAATAAGAAGACATATTTTTACAAGTATATATCAATTATTCTATATATATACTTGATTTTGATTAGACTCATAACCAATTCAAGCCGAATTGGTTTGATCTAAAGGTTAACCTAAACCGAAAATCAACCAATCTGATATTGACCCGACCCAAAATCTAACCAATTTGGTATTAACCCGACCCAAAAATCAACTGATATGATATTGATCCCAACCGGAAAACAATTGATCCAATAATCACCCTACCCGAAATTTGACCCGATCCGATTCACTGTACACCCGAACTAGATTCAAACCATATCCGATCTGATCCGAACAAAATTAAATCGAATTTAATCTAGACCTGAAATGACCTGACCCGAAATGACCCGACCCAAACCTGATCCGAATGACCTGTTTGCCACCTCTATGTAAGGTTACTACAAGATCCTTAATCTTCTAAAATGTCACTACACATGATTTAATTTTTATTAATTTCTTTGATTATTCTTTATCTTTAAGAAAATTATCAATCTAGTTCTTAGAAAAAATGATAAAAATATCTATACCAATAAGATAAATTAGAATTAGGTTTTTTTAATCACGTCAATAATTTCATTGTTCCGGTGATTAAGTGATATCGATATCCTCTTGTTCAGGACTTGTCTCGTGCTTCTTTAATTACAAAAAGGAAATATTTAAACTAACCAATGATATTATAGAAATAAATTAAATATATTACAAATTGAAATAGAGAATTTAAATGGGATTTATGAAGAATGAAGGGGAAATCGCTATACCGAAGAGGGGTGGGATCGATTATCGAACACCTCCTCAGGCTTTACCGATAGAAGCTAGAATGCTACTCAAATGGATTTTTGGTTTTGGATTTTTATTATGTAATGTCGATTTTAGCCCTTTTTATTATTTTTATGAAATGACGTAAAAGGCCTTGAAATGAAGTGGGTGGGTGTGTGGTGCGAGAGGCGACGCTTCCACCGCGGGTGGTTGTTAGGTGACGGTTTTATTACCAAATCGTGAATTGGGCGTTAGAAGCTTAGCTAAAAAAGAACACATCTCATTGGTCACGATTGTAGTTGATAGCTCAACGGCTATTCCTTAACCAACCACACCACGATACAATATCCAAAAAAAAAAAATAACCTTCATAAATGATAAAGATTATCAAATTATAGTATTGGGTTGTTTTTGCGAGACTAAATATCACCGCTGTTGTTGATATTTGATTGTTTATATGATCTTAGGTATCATTATATCATATTATTTGATAATTTAGTAAGATTAGATGTTATTATTATGTTTTCACGTGATTGTAATTGAATAACTGTTATTATCAATTATTATCTAATGTTAAATGAAACCAGATAATTCATCGTTGTTGATACAATTTAATTATTAAGTCTTAAGAATAAGGATTAGATCATACAATAGACTTGTAGGCTCAAATGATTTCTTATTGGTTGAGCATAAACATGATATACCTTTGGATAATGAAATATGTTGATTCTCGATGCACATTGTTTATACTTCTACAATGCTTACGATTATGAATTTCATGATTTATATTATATTAGTAATGTACTGCTGAGCTTGTAAAATTCAGTATTTGTATATTTTCATTCACATGTTAGTAGATTAGTGTTGTTCGTGTAACATCATCGTTGTAGGATTTCTAGCATATATATCTTAGTATATTTAAGGGTGTTTATCGAGCTAGTCGATTACGAGTTAGGTAGTGATGAACTTGTCCTCATTAAAAAATATTTGTTCAACTCGTTGTTTGTTAAGCTTATTAAAATTTTGCTTAACTCATGCTCGTTAAAAATTTGTTGTTCGACTTTTTATTCATTACGCTCACTAGAATTTTTGAGTAAGGTAATTAAGGTTTGATTTTTTGGTATAGTAAATTAATAATTACTGATTAATAATTTAATATTTTTCTTATTGTTTATTAGAAAATTATTAGATTAGTAAAGTAGTAGTAATGTAATTTAGTATCTTTCTAATTATCTATTAACAGATTAGTATTATTATTTAGACTTTCTTTTTTTAATAGAATAATTTTTAAGGTAAGCTATTAAAAATAAAAAAACAAATTGCTCGTAAATTTATCGAGTTGAGTTCGATCTTACTCAACTCAACTAATTAAGGTTTCGAGTTGAGCTCAAGTTCGAGTCTATTTAACCCAAATCAAGCATTGACTGAATTTTGATTGAGTCGATTTCGAACATCTCACAAGCTACTCAATGTTAGATTAAGATCTATAATTATTGGCACATATTTATAATAGATATTGTTATCTTAAAATATGACATAAGTGACCAGTTATGTTATAAAGTCATAAGGTATTAGAAGTGTCATGGAAATAAAAATGTAGATACTATTAAAGTTGTATTTATAATTCGACGAGGGACAAAGTTATAAGTACAAACAATAATTGATTCTAAAATCAGCTATATAAAGGGGTTATGGTTCCCAAGTAATAAACAATCTAGTATTTACTCTTATCTCGTCAGAGAGTTTATACTCAAGGGAATTCTATCTTCTTGGAAGATCACAACCAAAGAAAAACTCAAGAATTTCAACCTATCAATTAATTCAGTTACACTTCCTCATCTAGTAATTTTATTCTTGATGATTTGACATGATTAGATCCTGGTTAATTTTATGTTTATTATGATTTGGTTCTAACAAATTGTATCATTGCATGTCATGTTGAATCATTGAGAATCAAATTTTCTTTTATTCTTTTTCTATTTGATTTATTCCTAAAGTTTGAAGGGTTCGATATTTGAACTAAGGTATATCGATATAAGGTTTTATGAAATTGATTGTAATCAAATATGATGTTTAAATTTAGGGTATCAACCATTAATTTTGTGCTTTAGATCCAAGTCGAATGCATCACTTTATGCTTTGATATTTGTCATGCATATATTTTGTTGTTTGGCAATTCCGGTAATTCATAATCTCAATTTTGCTCAATTGTTAAATGGTGAATTTTAATTTTTTATTTGAGAGATTTCCATTTACGGGAAATTAAGGGTGGAATTATTTTTTTCTTTTCTTTTTTGAAAAGGGGATTTGTATGATCAAACCTGGGACCATACAAAGTAGAACATCGATATGAGTCTCATTAAAAAATATCCCTAGACTTAAATAGAGGAAAAAGAGTATTCCTAAACGACGTTCTTATTGTATTATCACTTGACCATCTGTTAATGACTCATCCAATCATATCCCACATACAAATGCACCATAAATATGTGGTTACAAAAGAAACAAATTGTAGACACATGTTTTTGTATGGGTTTTGTTTTAAATTATTTTTAATTATTATTATTATTATTATTAATATTAATATTAATTTTCATTTTACAGGCCCGAAACCCAGAGTCCACAAGGACAACACCAACCCATACAGCCCAACAACAAAACCCAAGACCCAACCCAGACAGCCCAACAACAAAAACCCAGTTAACCCAAAGCCCAATGGCATGACCTGGAGCCCTGATCCGACCTGATCCAGCTTACTGAAACCCTAAATACATTAAGGTTTCTGGTGACTTCTACCCAGTGTCGTTCAACCATGGCCCTTAGATCTGGACCCATGCAATGGTCCATATCACTTGAAGCTAGGGTTTCTAGACCCTTTCCAACCGTCGCACAGTGTCAACCATTGGATCTATAGGAAGATCCAACGGTCCAGATGGTGATAACGTTAGGGTTTTTCATCATAAATCTCTCTGCCACTCAATCCGAGCCACGCTCAGCTCCCGCCACTGCCATCGTTGTAGCCACATCAATCCCATTACTGCCACTGCCTACTCCTGAGTTCCATCTCATCCGGCAGTCTGCACCAGTCAATCAACAAACTTATCAAAGATAGAGAAAGAAAATATAAAAAACAACAACAAATCTGAAGGGATCCTAAGTTGTCAATCAAGGAAATAGGATAATGATATCTTATCTCCTCGGTAACAGAGGTCACCACCACCAAGGCATGCAACATAAAAACGGGGGGGGGGGAGAAAGAGGCATATTTGATTTTCAAAAGAACCCAATAAAAATAGAGAAGAAAAAAAATAAAGAGGAGGTGAGAAAGGAAAAAAAACCAAACTTACCTTGTAGAAGGATTTGCCCCTTTGTGGCCTCACCAGAGTTTGAAGAGCCCATCACCGAAGGTAAAAAAGCCTTCTTTTTTCCTAGATCTAGGGTTTTGGGAGGCGTTTTCAGTTGATTTTGGATAGTAAAGGGTTTTTTTTAGAGGATAAAGGAGGGGGTGGCCAGGGGTTTGGTTTTGGGGTTGTTTTCCTACACCATCGCCGCCAACTACGGCGACCATAACTTCTCTATTTTCTCTCCATGGTAGAGAAAAGGCAGAGTGGGAGAGAGGTTTGAGAGCTTTTTGGCTCTCTATTTTTTAAGGAGAGGAAGGAAATGTGAAATGAATGGTTAGGACGAAATTAAGCCTACGGTTCGGTCTTATATATATGGTCCCAAACAACGCTGTTTGGTGAGGGATCTGGATTGTAATTTTAGCGTGTGGGTAATCTATGTTATAGGGCCTCTGTTTTTGTAATTTTCTTTTTCAGCCATTTGTTGTAACTTATTTATTTTGTATTTCGTGAACCATATTTGTAAAACTTATATATGGGTCACTTTGCTGTTATTGCGTATGTTTGTTAATATCAGACATTATCCTCTACATTTAATAAATTTACATTTTGATCGTTGTTCTACATTTTGGTTTAAATATTGAATCTGGCCTATGTGTTTTACTTTCATTACATTTTAGTCTCTCAATGGTAATTTAAGCTCTAAGTCCTTAAAATTACTCTGATGTACTTTTTAATCATTGTTTAGTCTAGTTTGGTTTATTTACTTGTTTAGAGCCTATTATTTTAATCAGTTTCGGTTCATCCTTTTTTTCTTGCTAATATTATATTTGTTACTTTGATTCATACAGGTGGTTGGTTTTATTTTATTCTATTTTTATTTTTTATATGGATTATTATTGTACTATATATATATATATATATATATATATATATATATATATATAAATGTATATTTTTTACTAAGGCGTCTCATTATTATAATAAATTTCAATTATTTTAGAATATGGTTACTAAGCTTTTGTGTTTTAATTCTTTTGGCATTCACAATTTCCCTAATATATATACACTCGAAATGTTTTTTTAAAAATTATTCGTAGAACGGGCGTGGAAAGTGCCATTTGATCGAAGTGGTGCAATCCGATAAGACGTTCTAATGGAATATGAATTTGAAAACACAACTACTTTTTATATGAGTTTATTGAAATCTTATCTTTCTTTATCTTTTATTTTATTTTATTTATTTGTTATTATTCTATTTTTACGATGTTGAATGCTTTAATTTTATTTTTATCTTGTTATATTTAAATAATATTATCAATGAAGTATGTTCAAAGACAAATGAATCATGATTTTATTCTATGTTTTTTTTCTATATCATTTTTTAGTAATTCGAAGATAGACTATTCTTTACGGATAAGAAATAGGCGAGATAGCTTTTCTATGTTTTTTTTCTATATCATTTTTTAGTAATTCGAAGATAGACTATTCTTTACGGATAAGAAATAGGCGAGATAGCTTTCCCGATGGAGGATTGCAAATCTTGGGATTTCTTATCAAGTTAAAGGATTTTCTTTTAATTTAATTAATATTCAATAAATAGATCGTAATTTTACTTTTGATTCGAATTTTAAGTTCCACCATTACGACGATGTATTTTCTGATAACACAAACCAATTTTTGTCTAAAACAATTTTTCTTAAAATTGTTTTAAAAAGACGTTTTTAGGTATTAGACCTACCTAACCCAAAGGTCGATGGCGACTCCTATTCAATTTAATCAAAATTAATTAAAAATAACCAATTTCTCAAAAACAATAAAGTCATAATTATTTTTAACTTAATTGCTTTAAAACAATAGTTATGACAACTTGGCGACTTCGCTGAGAAACTTTAGAGAGTCAGGCTGTTGGTTGCTTATATATGGTGTTATGGTGGAAATTATAAGTTCGAGTGTTTAGTTAAGCTATGATCTATTTATTGAATTTGTCCTAAATTCTTTATTTTTATTCTAACATTTTATTTGTTTTTTAGCTCTATCACAGTTTTTATTGAAGTTTTAGTTCTTTTCTATTTTTGAGTCAAAGGTTTGTATGTTTCTCCTCACACACATCAAGAACATTTGCATAACATAAGCTCTAGAACTGAGCTTCGTTGAAGTAAGTGGGGTGAACGCTTTACTCTCGTAATAATTTATTCTTCGTATGAGTTTTAGCAAGTAACCTCTGGGAGGCACATGCCTTATATCTTCGTAGGGATTTATTCCTCGTATGGATATAAGGAAGTGGATCCCCTCGAATTGAACTCAATCTGTTTATGCCTGTAATGGGTTAGGATTGAGGGTTTGGAAACCCAATGGGGCACCAACATCAAGGACAATTCGAGTACCCTTTCTGTTAGAGTCGAAACCATGCATATAGAGAACCTTAGAACTGTCACCTTAGGTAGAGTCATGCCAGACCTCTGTCCGTCAGTAGGTACCCAAAATAGGCGTAGACCAAGGAGAAACCTACTTTAACCTTTTATTTAATTACTTATTTATTTTCGAATATGTAGAATATATTCATTCTTTTCGATTAAAAGCATGTGAAATAGAATTTATGTGCAGTTATGTTTAATTAAATAAATTTCGGTGGGTAGAGAGCATGTTTGGGTATGACCCTTTTTGATGAATCTTATTCGGGTAGATAATATAAAAATATATTCAATTTATTTATCTGCTTGTATATGTTTTTATTTTATACTAAATTTACACACGTGTTTTGACTAACTGTTTTGTTTTATTATTTTTTTCTTCATACTGCATGTACATATCATTAGAAAAGGATATTGATCTATGAGTATCGATAAATTGGAAAGACTTTCATGATGGAAAGGAGTTTCCTAAACAAATAAATGAATAAGGAAGATGTACGGAATTGGTCTGAAGTGAAACAGAAAGAGCGAGGAGATAGCCTCACAGGGGACTACGTGTCAGAGCTATCCAATTATACACCGGCCTTCTTAAAAAAGAATTAACTTTAAGGATTGAAGAAGGTTTGGGAAAGTTGGAATCATACTAAGAGAAAAGCTTTTCAACAGACTTATGGAACATATTTCATCTGATTTATGTCAATGTAGATCCGTCCTCATTCGAAGCATGATACAATTTTGGAATCCGACCTATAGTTGCTTCACCTTCAATCGAAAGGACATAAATCTGACCTTTGAGGAATACCATTTTTTACTGAATTTTTCGAGTGTTAAAGTAGACAAAATCTATTCCCGGTCGATAAAGGGTCCATTGTTTAAATCAAAGTTGGCAAAGATCTCGGGTACGAGTGACAAATGGGTAAATGATCGCTTGCAACGAAAGGGAGAAAGCGAGGGAGTGCCATGGTCCCACCTACAAAAGATAGCCGAAGCACACATAGATGAAAATGTGCGGAGAGATGTGCTTGCTCTAGGTATGTATGGTTTGATAATCTTTCCAAAGTGCTTGGGCCTTGTCGAGTTAGTAGTAGTTGACTTGGTTGAAAAGTTAAAGAAAGAGACAAATCCGGTTTCTGCAATTCTTGCCGAAACTTTTCATTCTTTGAATATTTGTAGAAGGTTGGGTGGAGGTCATTTTATGGGCTGCGCTCACCTGCTTACTGTATAGATCAGAAGTCATTTCTGGAAGGAATAAAAAGTCAACTATAATCGTTTTTTGAAAGATTATTCTCCCGTTGCTGAATACCTTACGAAAGAATGGCCAAAAACATCACAAAAAGACCAGTGGGTTGAATTCTTCAGGATTTTACAGGGTCAAAACATAGCATGGCGAACTCCGTGGTTAATGCACACACAAATTTTGTTCAAATGTGGAGATTTAGATTGGATTATACTACTGGGACTGTGGGGAGGAGTTGGATATGCTCATTTGTTAGTATTGAGACAATACGGTGCTCAAAAATTTGTTCCAGTGACTCATGGGCTAGCTGGTGCTGAATTTGATTATAAAGAAGTCAATTATAGGAAGAAAGTAAAAAATGTGGCTATTTCTAGAGGTTGACTTTAAGGACCAAGGTAGTTGGAGCGGATGTTATATTGACGCTCGATTATGAAGCCTGAAGAATCCAAAGGGTAAATGATAAAATCCCTTTAGCATCTAGAGAGGATCGATGTCAATGGAAGAACAAATCAGAAACATCCTTTCGAACTTGGAAATCCAGAGAAGCGAGTTTGAGATAGAAAAGGCTAAAGATGCCAAGATAATAAAAAAGATGGACAGAGAAAACTTCATGTTAACTCTCGATACTGAATTTCATGCCAGACAGTTTGTAATGATGAGAAAAAGGAAACATGGGGTGGAAGCTGACCCAGAAGACCTAAAAAAGGATTATCAAAGGTTGTAGTAAGCGAGAAGGGGATTTGGGTCGAGTAAAGCACCACAACAGTGGGCTAAAGAATTAGTAGCTGGAAAGAGACGAATTAAAAGTCTTGAGGTAGAGAATAAGTGTCAGGTCAAGAAGATAGAAGCTGGAAAAGCAAAAATAGGAGAGCTAGAAGCCGATAAGAAAAAATTGATCAAGCAATATAAAGCCGAGGCTCACAGATCTCAAAGATTACAAGAGGAGAATGAAATCAACCTAAAAGATTTAGAGGAAGAGAAAAGTTGAGTCCATGGGTTGAAAACTAAGATGAACAACATAATTGAGGATTTCAAAGATAGAGATCGAAGAATTACAGAGCTCGAAGAAGAAAGAGAGAAAAAATAATGAGATATGGTCCGAAAGACAGGGAAGAATCGAATCCTTGATAGAAAACAGGAAGAGATTGGATCGTGGATGCAAAGATTCTCTATAAAAAGTCGACAAGTGGATGAACTCATGAGAGAAATGGGGGAATTGTAGATACAATTTTAGGAAGAGCTAAACCAATGTCGAGCTATGAATGATGAGTTCAAAAATCATGTCTCAAACCTTGAGCAATCTCTACTTCAAGTGCAAGTTCCTCTCGCTTCAATGGACTTAAGAGTTACTCTCGAAGAAAGCAAGGATTTCCGAAAAGAAATCAAGAGTTGAAAGGCGAGCTCCAGCAATGTCGGATTCAAATCACCAACCTTGAAAAAGAGATCAAACGCATTAATGCGAGGTGGAAGAACTTATATGAACATTACCGTTCTTTGGTAGAAGAGCGTGAATGCATGATGGGTGAAGCCATAGTGCAAATAGGTGGAGTTGCTCGGTACATGAATGAATTGGCTAATAGATTTGAGATTATCCAACTTCGAACAAATCCGGTTTCTGAGTATGCAAGGAAGGTCATTCCAATTGTGAACAAAATTGTAGAGCTGAATTTGAGGGAAATGAACTCCTTTGTAATGAGTGAAACTTTTTATCCAGTGAAAGTTATTTTTGAATGGTTACTGCTTGGGTCAACACCTTTTTATTTGCATTTTGCACTTGCATCATTTATTCTTCATAAACAATTTCATCATTTATAATGCATTACAAATAATATGCATCATTTATAACGCATTACCAATTATGCGTTCATATTTAAAAAGAACAACGAAATTAATTTTTTAAGGGTTATTTGACAGACAATACTGGCAAGTGAAAACACCAATCCTCATCGAACACGAAGTAAAACCATGGATGTCAAGCTTGACCAATTAAAGAAGGATGCAAGAAGATTCACTAAGAATACAACAAGAATGACAGGCGAAAATGGAACAGTCACAAAAATCAATTATAGACCAAATCTTGCAAACCCAGGCTAGTATGGTGAATGATATTGTGACCAAAATGTATGGGTTACATACTGAAACAACTACAGAACCAAGTACCACTCAAGTTGAAACTTCTAGGCATGAGTTTTCCCCGAGATGAGTTATCTCACCTGAAAAGCTTGTTGAGCACCCTGCAAGATCTTCAATAGTTAAGGTTCAAATAGCCAAAACTAGCCATCAAAATAGCCCTCATGAGTACATTGATGTAGATCCCGATGAAACGGAGAAATCTAATACTGAGGTACCAGAACATTTAAAGGACTAATGTAAGGGCTTTTTCAAAGAGATGGGGATGCAAGGCTCTCAATATGGAATGGATGCAGAGGAATTGAGCCTAGTGCCAGATCTAATCCTACCCCCGAAGTTAAAAATGCCAAAATTTGAGAAGTATGATGGGAAAACTTTCCCTGTCACTCATTTGACTATTTTTATCGAAG
The DNA here is from genome assembly GCF_006381635.1 of Hibiscus syriacus. NCBI lineage: Eukaryota > Viridiplantae > Streptophyta > Magnoliopsida > Malvales > Malvaceae > Hibiscus > Hibiscus syriacus. The sequence goes on from NW_024062907.1 coordinate 1,467,180, forward strand.
AATAACGGGATTTGTGAAGGATGATTAACTATTAATTCACTGCTTCTAAGCCAACTTGACAGGGTTATCTATCAGATGATATAACCAATTAACCCGAGCTAAGATAGGGTCATGGAAGGATTCGGCAAACGCGTTTAAAGAACAATACCAGCACGTTACCGACATGATGTCTGTTCGTGTTACTCTCCAAAACATGGAGATGAAGCATAACGAGACCTTTCGTCAATACGCTCAGTGTTGGAGAGATATTTCCGTTAAAGTGTATCCACCACTTATTGAGAGGGGGTTCATAACAATGTTCATAGATACGTTGAAATATCCCTTTATCGATCATTTATTAGGAGTGGCAACTAAAAGCTTATTTGATATCATGATGTGCGATGAGATGATTGAGAGAGGACTAAAGTAGGGGCAGATAACCGGTAGCCAAAGCCCTACAAAGAAACCCTATGTGAAAAAGAAAGAAGGGGAAGTGAATAATGTAAATTTCTCCGTGAACAAGACAAAGACGGGAAATTCTTCATCGCAAGAAGAGACTAAGAGAGAGAATAACACTGAAAGAATGTCGTTCACTCCCATACAGATGACCTACAGTGAACTTTTTCAAGGATTAGTTCAAGTCCACATAGTGTCACCAAGATTTATAGATCCAATCAAACCATCTTATCCAAAATGGTACAACGAAAATGAGACATATGAATATCATGCAAATCTTTGAGGGCATAATATTGAAAAATGTCTCGCTTTTAAAAGAGTGGTTGAGGATCTGATTAAAAGAAAGGTAGTGTCATTCAATGACTCGGAGGAACCTTGTGTTACTGCAAACCCACTTTCGAGTCACTAAAACTAGGGAGTTAACGCTATCAAAGAGGATCGAAGATACATGAGGAGGATTGAAGAAGTAAGAATGTCGTTGAGGTAGGTATACGAACAAATGAACAAGAGAGGGTTGTTGAGTCCTATAAAGAAATGGTCATCAAATCCAGGACTGTCAAGAATTAAGGCAGATGGTCCAAGAATTGATGGACAAGCAGGAGTTGCAGTTTTATGAAGAAGATACAAATGAGAATGAAGGATATATTTGTGCTTCTAAAGAAAATTCAGAATTAATCGAAGTGAAATTAAAGAAGCCTATACGGGTCATATCCAAACCAAATTATGAGGAAAGCAAGGGAAGTATAACTTTCAGAGTGGTGATCAAGACCCTGAGCCCTTTCTCCTCTTAGAGTAATAAAAGTGTTCCCTGGGATTATACGTGGCAAATCAATACCCCTGAGAGCAATGAAGGAGATATCAATGAAGTTGAGTTTTTCACCAAGAGTGGAAGATGTTATGCTCCTGGAAAAGCCGACAAAGCAAGAGTTGTGATAATTAAAGATCTTGAAGATAAAGTAAATGAAACTATCAAGATTGAGGAGGCTCATGAATTTTTGAAGTTTTGAAGCACAAAGAGTATAATATTATAGAAAACTTCATAAAACTCTAGCACAGATTTCGATGTTATCTCTTCTGTTGCATTATGAGGTATATCAAAATACTCTGATCAAAGTTCTAAATGAAACTTTTGTGCGAAATGATGTACTAGTGGAGTGCGTGGACAGGATCGTAAATCACATTAATGCGGACAATTTCATTTATTTCTATGATGATGAGATACCTGAGAAAGGTAAAGGCAGATGTAAGGCATTACACATTACTGCCCATTGCAAAGGGGTCATCATCTCTGGGGTGTTAATTGACAATGGATCGGCCTTGAATGTCATGCCATTCTTCACTCTAAATAGACTTCCTGTGGATACCTCTCAAATGAGGGTTTCTGGAAATACTGTGAGAGCGTTTGATGGAACAGAACAAAAAATAATGGGGGAAATGTTGATCCCTCTCAAAGTTGGCCCTAAGACTTTCGAAATAGATTTTGTTGTCATGGATATTCATCCGAGTTACATTGCTTGCTAGGGAGGCCCTGGATTCACATGGTTGGGGTAGTTCCTTCTTCCCTTCACCAAAAGCTTCAATTCATCGTTGATAGGACTCTAGTGACCATCAAGGTAGAAGAAGATATCATTGCTTCTATCACTACTGATATACCATATGTAGGGCTAGATGAGAATGCAGAGTCCACATTCTTCCTTGGAATTTGTTAATGCCACTTTTATCCCTGAAGAAAAAATAATTCCCACTCCTCAACTTTCAAAGAATACAAAGATACAATTAACGAAGACATTAGCTAGAGGATCGAAAATAGGGAAAGGTCTGGGCAAGAAACTGCAAGGCATCATTGAAGGGTTAGCTCCAATTCTTAAAAGAAATTATTTTGGCCTCGGATACATGCCAACTTACCATGATAGTCAGAGATGTACATAAGCTCAAGGAAAGGAGGAAGGCAAGAGCACATGGAGAAGACGTTGTTTGGGGATCCATGGTCATACCGACACTCTCTAAATCTTTTTGTGTCTGGAGGATTTTTTACTGACACACTGAAGTAGTAATGGGACAATGAAGAAATAGAAATAATTGAAGATTTGATTGGAAGCCTGAGCATCAATGCTATCACAGATGATTCCATTGGAGAATGCTCATTGGCATCAATTCGCCCATGTCCTCATGGTTACGTTTTGAATAACTACACTGTTGAAGAACTCCCCATGTTCTATAAACACTCTTCAAATTAATGCATAATAAATGTCTTCTTCTAATCCGAATATAATAGGGCTTTTGTAAAAGACAAATTGTTATTTGTCATTACTTTAATGAAATGATGATTTCCTTTTATTATCTTCTTAGCAAATATCTCATTTAAGTCTTTAATCTCTTTATTCTTTATTGATAATTATTCTTCGTAAATAATAAATAAAATTCTTGTCCACAACCAAATATACTCCTTTTCCATTTGCAAGTCTTCAGATATAAACTGCTCAAATAATGATATTTCTGAACCACAAATTGATTTTGAAAATGGCATGTGTCTCGAAGAATCTGAGGGCTATAAGGATGATGAGGAATGTGAGGTAAACTTTGAACTTGTTAGAATGATGGAGCAAGAAGACATACAAATATTACCCCATAAAGAGAAAATTGAAACAATAAATTTGGGGACAGAAGAAAAAGAAGGTTAAAATCGGTATTTCACTCTCACCAAAAACAAGAGAGGATCTTATAAGCCTTCTACGAGAATGTAAAGATGTGTTTTCTTGGTCTTATCAAGACATGCCAGGGTGGAGACTGATATTGTGGTACACAGCTACCAATAAAACCAGAATGCAAGCCTGTTTAGTAAAAACTTCGAAGGATGAGGCCGAATATGCTATTAAAGATAAAGGAAGAAGTAAAGAAATAGTTTGATGATGGTTTCTTACAAGTAGCCAAATACCCTGAATGGGTAGCAAACATAGTGTCAATCTCGAAGAAAGATAGCAAAGTTCGGATGTGTGTTGACTATTTGGATCTCAACCGAGCGAGTCCCAAAGATAATTTTCCACTCTCACATATTGACGCCTTGGTTGACAATACAAATGGCCATGCTATTTTCTTCTTCATGGATGTCTTCTCAGGGTACAATGAAATCAAGGTGGACTCTGAAGACATGGAAAAGACAACATTTGTGACAATATGGGGCACATTTTGTTACAAGGTGATGCCCTTTGGACTTAAGAATGTCGTGGCAACATAACAAAGAGCCATGGTTACTTTGTTCCACAATATGATGCATAAAGAGATAGAAGTATACGTGGATGATATGATTGGCAAATCACAAACCGATGATGGACATGAAGTCTTAAGGAATCTATTTTTAAGGTTGAGAAAATACCAGCTCAAACTTAACCCAGCCAAGTGCACTTTCAAAGTTACTTCAGTAAAGTTATTGGGATTTATAGTCAGTGAAAATGATATAGAGATAGATCCTGATAAAGTCAAAGCAATTTTGGAACTACCACCCCCTAGAACGCAAAAAGAAGTACGAGGGTTTCTGGGGAGGTTAAATTATATTGCCAGATACATCTCTCAGTTAACCGAGAAATGTGATCCAATCTTCCATTTATTGAGAAAACAAAACTTAGGAGAGTGGGATGAAAGTTGCCAAGAATGTTTCAATAAAATTAAGAGTTACTTGACTAATGCTCTAGTCATAATGCCACTAATCCCAAACAAACCATTGATCTTATACTTGATTATCTTTGAGAAATCAATGGGATGTGTATTGGCACACCATGACAAAACTGGAAGAAGAGAATGAGCTATTTACTATATCAGTAAGAAATTCACTGACTTTGAGACACGATATTCCTCGATCAAAAAGTTGTGATGTGCTTTAGTCTGGACTACTAAGAGTTTAAGACAGTATTTGTTGTATCACACCACCTGGTTGATATCAAGATTGAATCCATTAAAATACCTGATGGAATCAATGACTCTAACTGGAAGGATGGTGAGGTGGCAAATGTTGTTGTCCGAATTTGATATAGTCTACATGAATCAAAAAACAGTGAAAGGAAGTGATATTGTCGAATTCCTGGCAAGCAGAGCATTAGAAGACTATGAGCCAGTAAAATTTGATTTCCCAAATGAGGACTTAATGAGTATATTTGCTGCGAAAGAAGATGCTCTGAAAGATGAAGTTTGGAAAATAAGCTTCGATGGTTCCTCGAATGCTGTGGGAAATGAAATTGGGGCAATACTAGTTTCACCTAAAGGATATCATTATCTTTTTACTAGTAGGCTCACCTTTGAATGCACAAACAACATGACAGAATATGAAGCATGTATCATGGGTATTCTAGCTGTAATTGAGCGCAAAATTAAAAGCCTTGAAGTATTTGGCAATTCTGCTCTAGTTATTTATCAAATTCACGAAGAATAGATGACTCGAGACTCCAAATTGATAAAATACAAGAACCTAGTGATGGAGTTAATCAAGGAGTTTGAAGAAATTTCTTTCACTTATCTTTCCCGTGAGGAAAATCAACGGGGATGCCTTGGCTACGCTATCAGCCATGTTTAAGGCCGATGATCAGTCTCGAATGATGCCCATTCAAATGAGAATAAGAGAGATGCCAACTCATTGTTGCAACACTAAGGAAGAAGAGGAGGATGGTCTCCCATGGTATTATAATATTCTTCAGTATGTAAAATACTGTCTTACCCCGTCGAAGCAACTGAAAATGAAAAATGAACTTTAAGAAGATTTGCAATGGGGTATGTCATCGATGGAGATATTTTGTATAAAAAAGGGAAAAAATTAGGTTCTTTTGAGATGTGTGGATAGAATTGAGTCCAACACAATACTTGAAGAAGTCTATGAAGGGATTTGTGGAACCCATGTTAATGGATTCACAATGGCTAGACAAATCATGAGGTTTTATCTTAGTGGCCATCGATTACTTCACCAAATGGGTCGAAGCTCTCTCATATGATAATGTCACAAAAGGAGTAGTTTGCAGATTCTTAAAAATAGAAATAATTTTTAGATATGGAACACCAGAAAGGATCATCACAAATAATGTGTTGAATCTAAACAATGATTTAATGAAGGAAGTCTGCACGAAGTTGAAGATCAAACATCACAACTCAGTTCCTTACCACCAAAAATAAAGGGGGCAGTAAAGGCAGCGAATAAAAATATTAAGAAGATCATCACAAAAGCAACCGAAATATATAAAAGACTGGCATAAGAAGTTACCTTTTGCGAAGTTTACTTATCGCACATCCGTTCGTACATCTACTGGGGCAACACCATTCTCTTTGCTATATAGGATGGAAGTAGTTTTACCTGTTGAGGTGGAAATCCCTTCTCTGAGAGTATTGATGGAATTGAAACTTGACGAGGTTGATTGGTACAAGGTAGGTTTGATTAGTTGAATTTGATTGAGGAGAAAAGGCTGAGAGCTATTTGCCATGACCAGATATACCATAAAAGGATGATACAAACTAATGACAAGAAGGTCAGACCTAGACAATTTCATGAAGGTGATTTAGTATGCAAAAAGACTTTCGAGGGAAGTGGATGTCAAACTGGAAAGTCCCTATGTTGTAAAAAAAAGGCCTTTTCAGGAGGAGCTTTGGTTTTGACAGAAATGGATGGAGAAAATTTTCCTAATCATGTGAATTCTGATTCAGTCAAACAATATTCCACTTGAAGAAGAAGAAAAAGGAAAAAATAAGAAATAAGAAATAAGAGAAAAGAGAAAAGAGAAAAAAAGAAAAATAAATAAAGGAGGGTTCAAGATGAAAACCCAAAATAAGCGTCTTGAAACCAAAAGAGGATTTGAGTTGAAAATTCATAATGGATGACTCGAATATTCAGGATTTGAAATGGCGGATTCCCTCGGAGGCCTAACAGTTAAGGGAAATACTCTCATACTCACACATCCTTAGTACGATATGAATCTTCGAGGCACATGTCAACTTTCAGGAAAGATTTGGGTGAGGAAATAGAATGACTCAACACTTGATATCCATTGTTTTTATCCTTTATTCTTCCTGCAATATTTACTTGTTTCCTATCCCAAAAGATTGTACTTTCTCATTGCCTCTTTTTAATGAAATTTTCAAACTTGATTCATTGTCCTTGCATATACTCACCAAAATACATATCAATAACAATATCGATTATTATGCCTTACTCTGAGAAATGTCAGAGCATGGGGATTTCAAAACAGGTGTTTACCAGAAAACATATACAAAGATACACTTCCCTAAATCATTAAGAAAATCATTGAAAAATAAGGGTTTAAATCAAATAAATCAACTTCAGCATAACTTTACCTTTCCCAAGCAAAGAAGTCCCAATTTAAAGATACACAAAAATGGAGAGGTCATTCCGAACAAATTTTCTCGAAAAGAAAAGCAACCAGTGGCCAAAGAATCAATAAGGCAAGATAAACTTTCTCGGGGTAGATTAGAGAAACCAAGTCAAGGAATATGTAACAAGGTTAAGAAAGTAACCACAATCAAAACCCATACATTGGCAAGCGCAGAAATCTCACATATTCTGATCAAAGAACATGAAAAACCCCAAATGCCAGTATCGAACTGTGTATAACCATTTAAACATGCATGCCAATTTACATTTAGATCATCTTTAGGGCATATTGTAAACATGGAATCATGGCATATGACTATGTTTGAACAGGATCTTCAAAACTTATCTTATTATTGAGGTAATGAATCAGTGCGTCATCCTTAGATAACCAGAATTCCTCATCACGTAGGAACCGTGTTAACTTAACTTATCCCTAAAGATGGCCAGCCATCCTCATCACATAGGAATTGTTTCATCCACCGACCAGATCTCCTAATCACGTAAGAGTCGCATCAACCTTAGGTAACCAACTGTCCTCATCACGTAGGAACTATGTTATCTACATTATCCCTAAAGATGGCTAGCCATCTTCATCATGTAGGAACCATGTCATCCATCGACCAGATCTCCTCATCACGTAGGAGTCGCGTCAACCTTAGATAACCAATCGTCCTCATCACGTAGGAACCGTGTTATCTACCTTATCCCTAAAGATGGTCAGTCGTCCATATCGCGTAGGAGCCGTGTCATCCACCGACCAGATATCCATATCACGTAGGAGTCACGTCAACCTTAGATAACCAAATTTAATAATCACTTAGGAACCATGTTATCTCCAAATTTCCCTAAAGATGGCCAGAACCCTTTATCACATATGAGCAGTGTCATCCTCTACAACAAGTTATCTCCATATTGACCCGATTTCCTCAACGAGAAGGAACAACGTCATCTACAACAAACATATTAAGTTTCAAAGACAAAGAGAGAACAAAAAAAACTCGTTGTCTTATCATCTTTGTCCATTTCTTGTTAAAACAAGAATGTGCAAAGAGGGACAACTGTAGACACCCATTTTTTCTAGGTTTTATTTTAAATTATTTTTAATTAATTAGTATTATTAATTATTATTATTGCTATTATTATTATTAATATTAATTTACATTTTACAGGCCCGAAACCCAGAGCCCACAAGGATAACACCAACCCAGACATCCCAACAACAAAACCCAAGACCCAACCCAGACATCCCAACAATAAAACCCAGTTAACCCGAAGCCCAATGGTATGACTCGGAGCCCCGATCCGACCTGACCCAGCTTACCAAAATCCTAAATACATTAGGGTTTTTGATGACTTCTACCCCAGCGTCGCTCAACCATGGCCCTTAGATATGGACCCATCAAACGGTCCAGATCACATGAAGCTTAGACCATTTCCAGCCGTCGCATAGTGTAAACCGTTGGATCTATGGGAAGATCCAACGATCTAGATGGTGATAACGTTAGGGATTTTCACTTTAAAGCTCTCTACCGCCGCTCAAACTGAGCCACACTCAGCTCCCACCGTCGCCATCATTGGAGCCACATCAATCCCGTCACCGCCAATGCCTACTCCTATTGGTTCCATCTCATCCGGCCGTCTACACCAGTCAATCAACAAACCTATCAAAGATAGAGAAAGTAAATATAAAAAGAAACAAAAAATCTAAAGCGATCCTAAGTTGTCAATCAAGGAAATAGGATAATGATATCTTATCTCCTCGGCAACAGAGATCACCACCACCAAGGCATGCAACATAAAAACAGGGGGAGAGAAAGGGGAATAATTGAGTTTCGAAAGAACCCAGTAAAAACATAGAAGAAAAAAAGAAAGAGGAAGAGAGAAAGAAAAAAAACCAAACTTACCTTGTAGGAGGATTTACCCCTTTGTGGCCTTACTGAAGTTCGAAGAACCCATCACCGAAGGTAAAAAACCTTCTTTTTTCACTAGATCTCGGGTTTTGGGGGGAGTTTTTGGTTGATTTTGGGTAGAAAAGGGTTTTTTTTAGAGGATAAAAAAGGGGGTGGCCAAGGGTTTGGTTTTTGGTGTTATTTTCCTACGATGACAGAGAAAATGCGGAGAGGGAGAGAGGTTTGAGAGCATTTTGGCTCTCTTTTTTTTAAGGAGAGGAAGGAAATGAGAAATAAATGGTTAGGCCGAAATTAAGCCTATGGTTCGTTCTTATATATATGGTCCCAAACGACGCCGTTTGGTGAAAGATATGGGTTGTAATTTCAGCGTGTGGGTAATCCATGTTATAGGGCCTCTGTTTTTGTAATTTTCTTTTCAGTCATTTGTTGTAACTTATTTATTTTGTATTTCGTGCACCACATTTGTAAAACTTATATATAGGTCACTTTGTTGTTATTGCGTATGTTTTGTTAATATCAGACATTATCCTCTACATTTAATAAATTTACATTTTGATCATTGTTTCTACATTTTGGTTTAAATATTGAATATGGCCTGTGTTTTACTTTCATTACATTTTAGTCCCTCATTTGTACTATATGAAAATGGTAATTTAAGCTCCAGGTCCTTAAAATTACACTGATGTAATTTTTGCTCATTGTTTAGATCTGGTTTGGTTTATTTACTTGTTTAGACCCTATTATTTTAATCAATTTTGGTTCAACCTTTTTTTCTTGCTAATATTATATTTGTTACTTTGATTCATATATGTGGTTGGTTTTATTTTATTCTATCTTTATTTTGTATATGGATTATTATTGTACTATATATACTAAGGCATTTCATTATTATAATAAATTTCAATTATTTTAGGATATGGTTACTAAGCTTAGTTGTGTTTTAATTCATTTTGCATTCACAATTTCCCTAATATATATACACTGGAAATGTTTTTTTTTTAAATTATTCGTAGAATGGGCGTGGAAAGTATCATTTGATCGAAGTGGTACAACTAATACGACGTTATAATGAAATATGAATTTGAAAACACGGTTACTTTTATATGAGTTTATTGAAATCATTATCTTTTATTTTATTTTATTTTATTTATTTTATTTCTTTGTTATTTTTCTATTTTTACGTTGTTGAATGCTTTAATTTTATTTTTATAATGTTATATTTAAATAGTAATATCAATGAAGTATGTTCAAAGACAAATCAATCATGATTTTATTCTATGCCCTTTTCTATATTATTTTTTTAGTAATTTGAAGATAGACTATTCTTTACGGATAAGAAATAGGCGAGATAGTTTTTCCGAAGGAGGATTGCAAATCTCGGGATTTCTTATCAAGTTAAAGGATTTTCTTTTAATTTAATTAATATTCAATAAATAAATCGTAATTTTACTTTTGATTCTAATAACGCAGACCAATTTTTGTCTAAAAAATGATTTTTCTTAAAATTATTTTAAAAAGACGTTTTTAGGAATTCGACCTACCTAACCTAAAGGTCAATTGCGACTCCTATTCAATTTAATCTAAATTAATTCAAAATCACAAATTTTTCAAAAATAATAAAGTAATAATTATTTTTAAACTTAATTGTTTAAAAAAATAGTTATGACACAAATCTCATCCTACACCGACCTCCCATGAATCCCCAAGCATCTCATACGAGCTCACCAGACAGCTTTACACACCAGGATCATTCATGGAGCAAATGAATCATCAACGCGTTAGCAATTGAACCTGCCCTGGAATATTAATTCACCTGCACAATACTCTCATTCAGCGCCGCTTACCAAATAGATTAACTCATGAAACAGAAAGATCAGCGACCCTAACTATAGCAAATTAAACCAGCATTAACACCATTTATGAACAAAGCACCCCTCCACAAATAAGTTAAACCTAACTACAGTACCAAAGCTTGGCTGTCGTATGATCATTACCAAGAATACTTAAAAATGGAGACAGAGTGCAGGACAATCCACCCACCTTACACCAAATGAACAGTTTGATTCTTTGAATCCCCTCTTGGCCCCAAGTGTTGACAGCTTATTCCATTCCCCGAACTCAAACTTCACATTCCACGAGTATAAAATAACACACTTTTTACTCTTGACCACCCACGCAATAAAACAAGCATGGGACAGACTGATTCTCAATCCATATTACTGCTTGCAAGTAATCCGATTCAATGTTCTCGAAAAGCGGATAAGGGTCTCTCCAATATGATCTCTGAGAATTCCACCGAAGCCGGCGATATCCACCTTGCCTCTTGCCGCTTCATCTGCATTGAGTTTAAGTTTATTGATTCTATCACTGTTACTTTTCCAACTCTGGTATTGCTATATAGCAAATTCTCAGCAATTACTAGCCTTCTTCAACTCACCAATCATGAAGTACACACTTCATGCATGAAAACAGCTTATCCAATAAGAATTTTATTGAAATATGACTCCTACATGCTTGGATCCGGAACTAATTTGAACTCTCTAATTTGAACTCATATTCAGCCAGTCCAATGCCTGCACTAACTAGAGCTGATGCTTGGATCTGGAACTAACGTAGAAGAAGCGTGACCACTTCTGAACCGAGCTACCTGCCTTCATGCGAATGATTTAAATTGCAAATCCAACCTCTCACAGACTCTCCTTCAAGTTTTATCGCACGATAACAATCTGAAACCAAAGTTTAAACCCAAAGCTTCATCACTTACCCGAACAAGGCTATATTCCTCCATCCATTAGACGAGTCCGAGAAAAAAATGGTAGAGCACCAATAAACACATTTGACACTCGACTTCCTAAGTCTTTCCTGTGCGAGATTGAGATGCAGTTCGAAAGAGTAGCCATACCAACTACCTGCTTAAAACAGAGCCTGCCAAGACACACACAACAAGGCCACTCTAGTACCCCATCTGCCACTCTCCACAAATTATTTAAACCTTGGATACAATACTATTTACGCGCTCTCAAGCCACACATTCGACGCAACCTAAAATACGCGGACGGACTTACAACCAAATTAATCTCGAAATTCGGACCTCAACCTAGACACCCCGATCGAGATCCAGGATTAAAAATGACTCCAACTCCCCACTTATTTTAAGACTCACTGCAACACAATACAGAAACATTTTGAATGATCCATATTGAATCAACAAATGTTCCATCCTGGACCATCCACCCAACGATTCCATAACGACTTATAATATCAATCCCCTCGAACATCTTTTCCCTGAGAATCAGCTCCGCTACTCGTTCTCACCCAGGATTCTATGAAACAGGACAACCTGCAGATTAATTAGTGAAATAAATGAAAGCACTGGGACAGTTAAGGAACTCCACCATCGATGGACAAGATTACGGCCATTTATTTTTGCACCAAAAACCAATCTTCAACATGGCAACCTCAAGTAACTGGTCTTCATTCCAAGATTTACTGTTGAACACAGCTTCATTCCTAGCGAGCCAAATCGACCAAACTATTCTGAAAAACGCTAATAGCCACGGTGCCTTACAATTCTTGCCGATAGGTTGCTCCGCCCACTGGAGAAGCATAGCCCTTAAATCCCGTGGAATAACCATATTAAGATTCCATAATCTACACCACTTCAACTAGTTTTTCCGTACTATTCTGCAGTGACAAAAGAAGTGAGATACGGATTTGAACTCCATCTTGCAGAAGCTACATAGACGAGGATCAATACTCAGACCCATTTTTACTAATTTTTCCTTCATTGGAATTCTACCAAGGATAGCCCTCCAAACGAAGGCATGAACCTTTGGAGGAGCGAGGTCAATCCAAACCCATTTCCATACCCTATCTTTCTCTCCAACCATATTCATCTTATATCGACAGAATTCACTAGGTTTATATGATCCATTTGGATTACTCGACCAGCAAAGAGTATCCCTCTCACCACATTTCAAAATTACCCTATTAATTGTGCACGTAAATTCATCCAAAATAGGAAGCTCCAATTCAAACAAATTCTCTTCACTTCAATGTCCCAAACCCACCGATCGTTAGATACCAGTCCAAAATCTGAAATTTTACCTGTTTTCTTGATAGCAGACCATATGTATCCTCGGAAAAACCTGTTTCAGAGACCCCACTTCAGTCCAATGGTCTTCCCAAAAATCAATCCGCCTATCATCGCCTACTCTACATTCCAAGTTTCGAGTAAATGCATCATCATCCTTTGATAACAGATCAATTATATTTTTCCAAATCCACAAATCATTTCTAGTCGAGAGATATCTTGGGATCATAGACTGAGCATCCAAGCCATATTTTTCAATAGCCACTCTCCTCCACAAACTAGTCGATTCTCTGTTATATCTCCAAACCCATTTATTCAACAGCAACCGGTTCCTAGATCGCATGTCCACTACTTCTAACCCCCTTTTTCCTTAGATTTACATACGTGATCCCATTTAACCTAATGTATTCTTTGCTCCACTCCAGCACCCCATATGAAAGATGCTTTAATTTTATTCAATTTACATGTGACAGTAACTGGCAATTGAAATAGAGACATATAATAAGCCGGAAGATTAGATAACGTTGATTTTATCAATGTGAGCCTGCCGCTGAACGAGACCAACTTCCCTTTCCATCCTTCAAGTCTGGCCTTGAATCTTTCCACAATAGGATCCCAGAGTGATAGAGTTTCTTGGTGGACCAAGGGGTAAACCTAGGTACACTGAGGAAAGCTTGTCCCACCTGCATTTCACATACTCCGCCCAGGTCGATACACACAAATCTTCAACGTTTACACCATAAAATGTAGATTTGCTCATATTCAGGCTAAGACCCGCTGCCAATTAAAAAATTCGCTGTATCCCTTTAGTGTGCAAAATCGGCCAAATTGACCCATTACGGCACTCGGAGAAAAATTTTTGCCCATTAGGGCACCCAAAAATTTAATTTAGGATTTACGACAAATTGAACAGTCCCCATGGAACTAGTCACGTGACGAGTACCAATAAAAAAATAAATTTTTTATTTTGTAAATTTTTAAAAGAAAATTAAAAAATAATATTTTATTACCATGACGATCGAATTTTTTTAATTCAATGGAACTCGTCACGCCGGTGTGACTTGTTCCAATAGGAAAAAATATGTCTTCCCTTTAAGTTGTGAAAATCATCTTCAATCTATTACATTAGACACTCATTTCATCTTCAATCTCCTACGCAAAAAACTCCTTTCATCTAACCAAAAACATTTTAAACAATGAGCAACAAATTCTTCATAGTTATAAATTATAATGACGAAATTCTACAAACTGATGTTGGTGTTGTGTTTAAGTTAGACAGACCAATCAATATGATGTTCCCTGTAGATGTATCGCATCGCCAAATGAAGCAAAAAAAATTAGAGAAAACTTGGAGCTTCTGTTTCATGTTTAAGTTATTGGCACCTGATCTCCTCAAATCCAATGACATTTGGAAAAGTTCAGCTTGATAATGATGATGATGTTGCTATTATGGTTGGACTTCATCAATCATCAGATAATAATATGGTGGAGATGTACGTGGAAACGACGAATGCAACTGAGATTTCGATGTCATCAGTACCAACTCGAAGAACAGAATAAGCAGAACCCTCTCAACCACATGGAAGTTATGGTGATGAGAACCTTGTTGGACAGTTTAGTGAAAGTCTTGTTGATTTTATCGAAGATGATGAAGACATTGTTCCCTTGGTAGACGATGACGACACAACATTAGTTGATGAGTCTGATATTGTTGAGGTTGCTTCAGGGGGACAAGGTTTGGATGTTGAGGAGGATGTATGGGAGGCAGCTGTTTCACGATGTCAAGGATTGCAGAATGCTCCAAATGTTTGGGCAAGTATAGACCCTGAACCTAAATTCAATCATCATCATTTGCCTTGCTATCATCATGCAGTTGCAATGCATGACATTAACTACGATGCTATGCGAAATCCTGAAATAATTGATATGTCAGAGTTATGTGCTGCCCACTGGGGTTCTTTAGACAAGCGGTCATCTGAGTTGGCTATTGGGTCTCAATTTGAAACAAAAAAGAGGCACAACAAGCAATCAAGGAGTATTGTATCAAAGCTCATCTTCAATTCTTTGTCGCGGAGTCGGATCAAAAAACTTATTTCGTAAGGTGTATACACCTGATATTGGTTGTAAATGAAGGATACGAGTATCATACCTACAACGGAAGATGTTGTGGGAAATCACAAAGTTCAATACAGAGCATGCATGTACACTGACCTTCTTAACACAAGATCACAAACATTTAGATTCGGATGTCATATGCTCTTATGTAAAGCTATCGGTGGAAAAAATCCAAGAGTTCCCGTTTCTGTGTTAGTGGCATCCATTCGGAATACATATAGTTATATTCCGACTTATTATAAGGCATGGATGGCTAAACGGAAAGCAATGACCTTATTGTATGGTGATTGGGATCAATCATATAATGAGCTACCACGTCTGTTGCAAGCAATGAAATTTTTTATCCCTAGAACCATTATTAGGTATTATACTCATCCTGCAGTCACGCTTGAGGGAGACGTTATCCCCGGGAAGAGAATTTTTGGTGGATTGTTCTGGTCGTTTAAGCCAACTATAGAAGGGTTTAGATTTTGTAAACAAATGATTCAAGTCAATGGCACTTTTCTGTATGGGCTCTACATACACGTCTTGATGATAGCTGTTGCGCAAGATGGAGACAAAAATATTTTCCCCATTGCTTTCGCCATTGTTAAAAATGAATTTGAGGAAACTTGGAATTTATTTCTCTCCAACTTGCGTTCCCATGTTGTCACTCAAGAAGGGGTTTGCATGATCTCAGATCGATCGCCTGGGTTGTTAAGCACTATTGGTAGACCCAAAAATAGATGGAGGCTACCTCACGCATATCCTACATATTGTATACATCATATCGCGTCGAATGCAATGAAGAGGTTTAAGCAGAAAAAGATCAAAAAGGAGATTATCAACATGGGTAAGTACCTTAGCATTTGTCTTTAATTATTTCTGTTTCATTAATGTTTTTTGAATAACATTTAAGTTACTATTTTTTAGGGTATGCTTTACTCCAACCAAACTTTCCTGCACGACTTGAAAATTTGAGAAGATACGGAGATGATGTGTATGAGTTCGCACTTGAAATACCAAGGAATAGATGTTCACAAATATATGATGTTGAGGGTCGACGTTACGGCCATATGACTACCAACCTTGCTGAATATATCAACTCAGTGCTGAAAGGGACTGACATCTCCCGATAACAAGTATTGTTAGGGAGATTTTGTATCACCCCAACCCGTACTTGACCCGGATACGAATCCGAGATGTCACATTAATATTCAAAACATGTATTTTATAAAAACCATAGAAAATTTAAACTTTCACTAATATAAAATTAACCTTTTACATAAGTATGTTCAAAACATTACCAAACTCGATAAGAGCATACGTACTTAAATACTTTGTTTACATGCCAACATGTCTATTACATAAAAAAAAATACTTTACAAAATATTTCTGATCTGATATTCGAGTAGAGATATGTTGTTATGCTAGTCCTAAGCTTGATCCTCTTGCTTATCAGAACCTACGTATAAAACACTTACACGCTAAGTCATAGACTTAGTGAGATATGTAACCATTAATCGAAACTATTCTAGTTAACAAATGCATGTATATTTTATACACCACAAACTATTATGCACACATATCAATATTAACATTCTTATCATTCATATATATAATCATATACTCTTAAAACTAACAATACATATCACATCACATAACTCCAGTAATACTTTTCACCTTTCAAAGCATATATCTCATACACAATGCACTTGTTTTTATCTTTCTTTATTAGCCCATGTATATTTATGAGAACTTAAGTTAATGCTAGTACATAAAGGTTGTGCACATATGTTGTCACCATAGCTCATAAAATTCCCACTAGGGGCATTTAGAAATTTATCTCGAATGACCACTATGTCCCGAAGGACCACATATCACATATGTCCCGAAGGACCACATATCACATATGTCCCGAAGGACCACTCCTTAAGAACCATATACATATTCCAATGGACCAAATAAGTGTATCGAAGTACCGCGTATATGTTCCAAAGGATTAAATATATGTCCCGAAGGACAACGTAGAACCCTCGACTCTTGGCATGCTAACTATACCCCTAGCTCTCATAACACATAACATGGGCATTATTATTTATATTTATCACACACTCACATATGCATATCACATAGGCATATAACTCATGGCTTCTTATCACATATCATGTAATACTCTCATGGAGTCTCATATCACATGTTCTTGTATTCATATAACATATAATAACATAGATTACTTTCACATATATCTCTTGTGTTCAAATACTTATTATCACACATAGCTAATGATCACACGTTTTATCATGCATACATGCATTCACATAATTCATATATATATATATATATATATGTACTCAACATCTAGACATATGCATTTACTCATATACATCTAGCATCCTATCACTACATGCTTATATTCCAGTACTCATATAACCTAACATCATAATTAGACTCCTCACAAGTCTTAATTCCCTACATAACTTACGCTTAATATCATGTACTCACCTTTTGCTTCATTCTCGTAATTCTTACTCTGACGGCCTATCCGAACTTTGCTTTCAATCGATATCTACACGAATATAATCCACTGAATATCGAAATTTGAATTAATCGATAATATTCAAACCAAAGCAAACTACATAAAACACTAATTTCCACTTTCCAACTTAAGTAGTATCGATACTACCATCACAGTACCGATACTTCTATGCTAGGGTACCGATACAATACCCCAATATTGATACCAAAATTAGCTTCGATGTTTCCTGATATCGATACCCTCCACATTGGTATCGATACCCTCCACATTAGTATCGATAATCCTTTCATTATGGTATAGATAATGTTCATGCAGGTATCGATACCCCATGCATAAATTCCTCATAATTTGCCTTGTAGTATCGATACTCACTCAACCAGTATCGATACTACCAACCCAGAATCCATTCTTTAAACCCAAAAATTCCAATACTTTACCCCAAAATCTACTTATTTGGCTCTCTTCATACTTTTAAACTCAACTATACATACTTAAACCATTATATATCACTATAACACCTCATCATCTTTCATAACTAACCATAACTCTAGAATTTAAGAATTTTACTAAACTTTCCATGTTTTCTAAATTCATTTATAATGCTTTAAGCTTCTTAATCCTTCTAATGACATGTCAAATTCATTAATAGAACTTCAAAAATCTCTTCATACAAACAATTCATTCATTTCTACACCTTTATTACAGTTTCCTTTCTAAATCTCTCTTCTTGATGTTTAAAGCTCACATAAGCTTTCCTTAAGCTTATATAACACCCAATGAATCAAAACCCACTTAAAAATTCAAGAAACCATCAACTGAAATCAATCTTACCTTTGAAGCTGGAGCAAACGGGAAGAAGAAGAAAGCAAGAAGAAAGGTTCTGGATAAATCCCCCATTTCACGTGTTTATCTCCTATTAAAGGAGATAAAATATCTTTTAAGCTGAAATTACCATAATGCCCTTCACTCCTTCCATATTTACTATTTAATCCAATACTAAAATTTTCTTATTTAAACCCCTTAACTTTTCCATTTTTCTTAAATTAGTCACTAAATTTTAAAAACTATCATTTTAGTCACTAACCCGGTTTTTGGGATGTTACATACTTACTTTAGGTTGGGTAAAGTATGGGCAGACAAAAGTGCACATATTAATGCCATGATCAACGATGAGAGAAATTGCGCTCCAGATTTAGAGAACGTAATGCAAAAGGATCAAATACATGCGACATCAATGTTTGTCCACAATTTTGCCAAACTTAATTATGATTTCGTTTTCCAAGCTGTAGTTCGACCACATGAGGGAGGTAATTCTACAAAATACACTGGTAATCTGAATAGAAGATGGTGTGATTGTGGTCGATTTCAAGCTTTTAGGTTCCCATGCGCTCACGCTGTTGCTACATGTATGCACATCAATGTTGACTCATACTTATATGCAGATGATTGTTATAGCTCACACACTATGCGCAACATTTATAGTTGTGACTTCAAGTACCTCCCAAATGAAGCATACTGGCCTAGATGCACAATTTATGAGGATGATTACCAAATCCTCAATTACGTAGGAAGTTACGGGGCCGACCTGAATCTAGCTGAATTCATACCGATATGAATTATCCTCAAAGAGAGCCAGTTCAACCAAAACTTTGTGGCCACTGCAGAGGTGAAGGTCATAACAGAAAACATTGTCCACATCTTCCAAAATATCATGTTGGACGCTAAAATAAGCGTTACAAAATGTTGAACTATATTTTGATATAACAATTAAGGCGTGATGTTTTTGGACTTGAATTGAATTTGTTCAAAGTTTTCAAAAATAATTCAAAGTGCATTTTACTTGGAATTGAGCACAAAATACGTTTTTGTACAAGTAGTACCGATGATATTTTGATAGTATCGATACCTCATACGCAATACCAATATTGTTCATATGGTATTGATTCCAAAGGTAATGGAAGTATCGATACTCACAAGGTAGCATCGATACTAATAACATTGCTCAAATTCCAGAATGTTAAAATGGCACCGATACCCAAAGGGGTACCGATACCAAAGGTAATGGAAGTATCGATACTCACAAGGCAGTATCGATACTAACAATGGTCAATCCAACAGTCAAACATTGAAAATTATACCCGTTGGAACTCGTCACGCCCGCATGACGAGTTCCATGGCAATAAAATATTATTTTTTTAATTTTCTTTTAAAAATTACAAAATAAAAAATTATTTTTTATTGAGACTCGTCACGCCAGTGGGATGAGTCCCTCAAGAAATTTTTTTAACCAGCTATGGTGTCCACCTGACACGGCCCATTAAAAAATATATCTCATGGAACTCGTCACACCGACGTGACGAGTTCCATGGGGACTGTTCAATTTGCCGTAGATCCCAAATTAAATGTTTGAGTGCCCTAATGGGCTAAATTTTTTGCTTGGTTTCCGTAATGGGATAATTTGACCTGCAAATACCTCCTCCCTAGCCTCCAAAAACATTATGAGGTTATCCGCGAATTGCAAATGAGAGATATGCATTCCTCCAGTGCCCACCTGAAAACCTTTAACCAATCCAACTAAATCTAATTTCCTGACTATACTACTCATCGCCTCACCCACAATATTAAAGAGAAAAGGGGACAAAGGATAACCCTGCCTTAGTCCCTTCTTTATGTTAAATTTTCTTGACGGTGATCTATTAATCAGGATAGATATAGACGATGTTGACAGATAAATGTTTATTTAATTGCGCCATTTTCTGCCAAATCCCATTTTACACAACATTAAGTCCTAAAAATTTTCAATATACCATGTCATACGCTTTTCGAAAATATGCTTTGGAAATGATCACTTTCCTCTTCCTTCTTTTCAAGTCATCAATCACCTCATTGGCTATGAATGAGCAATCCAGAATCTGTTTGCCAATAATAAAGGCAAACTGAGATTATTTCACCACGTCATTGAAACAACCCGCTAACCTCTTGGCTAAAACGTGCTAGAATCTTGTACATACTACTTATTAAGGATCTCGGTCTGAAGTCATTAACAAATTCCAGAGCTTTCTTCTTTGGAATGAGATCAATGAAAGAATGGTTAAATGATTTATCCGGTTTTTTCCCATTATAAAAATCTTCACAGAATTTCATTACGTCGCCCTTTATAACCCCCCAAAATCTCTTGAAAAAATTGAGATTAAAGTAACCTGGCCCCAAAGCCCTATTACCATTCAACTGGTAAATAACTTCTCGTACTTCTTTTTCCGTAAACGGAGCTTTAATTGACCTGGCAGACATTCACCTGGTAGACATTGGATTTACCTTCGACATCAGGATATCGAACTTTTTAATCAAAAATGTTATGACTATTATAGCACCCCTTGAAGTGTTCAAACATTACTCTAGAAATTCTGGTTTTGTAATGCCCCAAATATCGAATTTGGGACTTTATTGAAAATATTTAAAAATTGAGGATTAAAGTGATTAAATGATAAAAGATGAGAAATGATTCGGATTAGTGGTTTAGACTAAATTGTAACAAGGGATGATTAAAAGGGCATTTTGGTTATTTAGAATAAAATGAATTTAAAATTCATGCTTTATAAGGTATTAAAGTAAAGAAATAAGGGAAAAGTGAGTTAGCTTAAGTAATCTCTTTTCCTCTTCTTTCACGTGGATAGCTTTCCTCCATAGATAAAGGTGAGATTTCAATTTGCTAGTTTTTTTTCGTTTTTGGTTGGTTTTTAAAGCATTAAGTATGATAGAAGCTTAAGGAAGGATTAAGTGGGATCAAAACTAAGAGATGGATGAGATATTTGAGATTGAAGAAAATGAGTGTTATGTTAGAATATGAGGTTTTACTGATGTTTATTAGTATTTTTGACTTGTCAAATACGTAAATAAGAGATTAGAAGTATTGGAGGGGATTAAGAACATGTTAGTGATAGGGAAGCGGTGGCAGATTGATGAACGTTGCTCTTGTTGAATAATCAAACATAGAAATGATCTAGACTCGATGAAGAACAATAAGGGATGAATGGGGAAGGTGGCAGCAATAGCTAGGTTTCTTTAAGGTTTCTTTTTTATGCTAGAAACAAGATAAGAAATAAGATTAAAACAAGATAATAAAAGATAAAGGAATTGAAATAAAGAAAAATACCAGAAATCAAAAGATCTCCCTTATGAAATGAACGTAAAGATGATTGATAGCGTGGATGGATATGTGGAAATCGATGGATAATGTCCTATCGAGCCCTCTTAGTCGCAATGAAAAGGCAAACATGATAATATGGCTCTAACCAACCCTCCTAGTTGCAATGAAAAGGCAAATTGGAGTGTGAAGATTAATCTCCCTCACAAGAACTTGAAAGAACTCCAGGAGAAGAAGTTTCGAAGGTACAATGCAATCAGCACTTGCAAAAACGAACTCTCATTGTATTATTAATCAAAGAAATCTTGATTACAAAGTTGAATGAAGCCTCCTTTATATAGGGGCTGAGTTCTAAAGGTCCTAAATAACTAAAGAATAAAAATAAAACTAATCATGTCTTAACTCTAATTCCTAATAAAATATAATAACTAAAACTATGTTTTAACCCAACTTAATTCCGAATAAATAATAATTATCCTAAAAGATAATTCATCATCCATATATTAATATCACAAATAATCAATAATATTGAAAATTCGTAAAATTTACAAAAGCTATTAATCCTGTATAGGATTTACTGCATGCACCGCCTTCAGTAAAATGATCATATCTTGAGTTTTCGATATCAGATTGATGCGATTCAAAAACCGTTGGAAAGATAAGAGAAAGAAGGTTGTATCTCCAGAAGATATTTTGACCAAATAAGATCAGGATCCCATTCAAAAATACGTCGCAAGTCTGCCACTATTCTGGTCTTCTTTTCCAAGGCTTGGACGAGTGGATCATTTGGAAGAGTTATTACTTCTTCCTTTGATGTGAGCCTTGTGATGCATGTATCATCCTCCCTTTCTTCAAAAAGATTTGTCCTCGAATATGAAACATTAAAGGGAGCAATATTAGAATCGTTTAATGATTCCAAATAAATCGTGACTCTTCACTGATATGACATAGTGATTAGGGCTTTCAGGTGGTAACCCATTAGGAGGGTCACCTAGCACTATTCGACAACTCTTGGCGATAGAAGATGGTGTGGGCCAGTCTCGTGTTGCTTTTATGTTCTCATCATTTACATAGATTCCTTGTGCACGAACTAAAGCATGTTGAGTTGTTCAAGTCATGTTTCATTGTTAAGATGGCGTCACGACTAAGGCTTTCATGGATGTAGCCTTTTTGTAACAAATCCAACACTTTGGTTTCTTCAAGATTGTATGTTTGACGAGGTATGATGGAACCTTGAATTAGATTGGTTTGGTGTTGTTTTCCTCTTTTCAGTGGTAGCTCATTAGGTAGATCACCTAACGCTTCTTGAAAATCCTGTAAAAGAGATGAAAACACACTAGGAAAATCCTTGTTAATGTTAGAAATCGAAACAATTGATTCCCTAAAGCGAACAAGGATGCAAGGCTGTTTGTAAAGAAGGTTCTCTCAATTCTTTTGTGCTCACACATAGATTTTGAGTCACTCTTTTCTTCTCACATTTACGTTCACTCACCTCCCACGGGTCATTATTCTTTTGGCTTTTGTAACTAGTGACCTCTTTTTCTTTTGCCTCTTTCTCAACTTTGTCTTTTTTTTGCTTTCCCTACCTCCTCACAAATTATCATTTGATCTTTAGGGACTGAAGTGTGTCATTCTTTGCTGGTCATTCTTTCTCCTTGTCAGATTTGTCATCTCTTGGCTTTTTTCGAGAAGATGGAGTAGAAGATGAGGAAGGATTTGAAGGATTACCTTGCTAAGAGGATGAAGTACCTTGGTAATGTTCACTGAATCGAGATATCCTTTGGATTTGTGCTTCGATTTTCATTGATTTCTTTAGTGTATCTTCAAGGTTTTCGTACCCTTGTAAATCAAGAAGATTAGTGACGTTTGAGTTTAAGCCGACGATGAATCTTGACACAGCGACCTCTTCTTTTTCGGTTATGTTAGCCCTATTGAGTAAGGACTGTATCTCCTTATAGTACTCTTCAACTGAACTTATACCTTGTCGAAGTTGGTGTAGTCGTAGTTTAACTTCTCGTGTATAATGTGGTAGGAATCGCTTCCTCATGGTTTGTTTGAGGTCAGTCCAAGAAGTGATTGTTGGAATTTGGAAGTTCTGGATCTTTTTCCTTGTTTGCATCCACCAAGTTCGAGCATATCATTCGAATTGCATGGTGATGAGGTGAACTTGTTTAGCTTGGGGGCAGTCATGGTATGCGAACATGAGATCAACTTTTCCTTCCCATTCGATGTACCTGTCTGGATCATTATCTCCTTTGAAAGATGGGATCGTGAACTTTGGTTTTGCAAAAAGTTCAGCATTGTTTGGTTTTGGATTCTGGTTTGGTAGATCTAGTTGTGGTTCTTGTCGTTCTCTCACGATTTCATCAAATCTTTCAATTTGAGTCATGAGTCGGGCAAGTGCGGCTAAGATAGCCGTAAGTGTCTTGTTGTTATTGTCGCCCATCCTAAAATCATAACACTAAAAAGAAAATTTTAAAGTAAAATAAAAATAAAAGAAAATAAATTCAACAAAGCAAGAAACCTCACAAGTCACTCCAAGAAAGTAACAGAACGAGAGGCAAGTAAGTCGATCTTGTACTCTTTAAAACTCACTTTACCAAGTAGTCTTCCACAGTTCGTATCGGAGTTTGATTACTAGCAAAGGCGATAAGAAATCCTAAAAGTTCTAAGAGGCCAAACAAGGGTTAGACTCCAAGAGAACGAGAATGCAAGGAAGAAGTATGCAAACTCTTTAATCCTACTAACACAAGAAATATAATGTGTTAGATAATGTAAAAGAACAATAAAAAGGAAAAAAAAAACCTAATGCACTAAGAGTCAAAGAAAAAAAAAGAACCAAACCAGAAAACCTAGAAATGTTGGATCAACTTGAGAAACGTTTTTGAGGGGGTTACCGGTGTTCAAATATTTTGGAAAAATTCTTGAATGTCTTTCGATGCGTCAAGAAACCACCTGTAAAATTTCAGAACCAAATACCTTCAGTAGTATCCAGTAGACTTTGTTGAACGGTAAGTCCTCAAACAATCTATTTTTCTTGATTGCTTTGTTCGAAGGTGTTCTTGATCTCCATAAATTCTGATTTTTTGTGTGAATGATCTTGAATATATGAAGTTTCAATCTGGAAATTTTTACCATGAAATTCTTCCTGTATAATTTTCAATAAATTCGACAAGATTCTAGATCGAATCTGCTGATGAAACTTGAATGATGTATTTGAAGGCTCTAATGAACTCTGATTGGCGTGAATTTTGGAATGGAGATTACTCTTAGGATGAATATGATATGTGGATAAAATAAGCCTAAATTCCTTTGTTTGCTATTTTTTTTGAAAATTTGGCTTTTTTTTTTTTTTCCTTTTTTATTTTTTGTTTTGAAAAAATAGAAAACTAACAAGAAGGATTTGAATCTAAACTTAAATTAAATAAAAAGAACCTGAAACGATGAATCTTCTCCTAGCTCCGTTGGTGTACCTTGACAGTTTTTTGTGCAAGAACGAGCAAGATTGTTTGCTTCTATCTAAGAATCGGCCCCAATCTGATACCAATTGATAGGGAAGTGGTGGCGGATTGATGAACGTTTCTCTTGTTGAAGATCAATCAAACATAGAAAAGATCTAGACTCGATGAAGAACAATAAGGGATGAATGGGGAAGGTGGCGACAATAGCTAGGGTTCTTTAGGGTTTCTTTTTGGTATTGAAAACAAGATAAGAAATAAGATTAAAACAAGATAAATAAAAGATAAAGGAATTGAAAATAAAGAAAAATAACCAAGAAATCAAAAGATCTCCCTTATGAAAGTGAACGGTAAAGATGATTGATGGCGTGGATACATATGTGGAAAATCGATGGATAATGTCCTATCGAGCCCTCCTAGTCGCAATGAAAAGGCAAACACGATAATATGTCTCTAACCAACCCTCCTAGTCACAATGAAAAGGTAAATTGGAGTGTGAAGATTAATCTCCCTCACAAGAACTTGAAAGAACTCCAGGAGAAGAAGATTCGAAAGCACAAGGCAATCAACATTTGCAAAAACGAACTCTCATTGTATTATTAATCAAAGAAATCTTGATTACAAAGTTGAATGAAGCCTCCTTTATATAGGGGCTGGTTTTTAAAGGTCCTAAATAACTAAAGAATAAAATAATAATAAACTAATCATGTCTTAACTCTAATTCCTAATAAACTAATAATAACTAAAACTATTTTAACCCAAACTTAATTCCTAATAAAATAATAAATCTAATCCTAAAAGATAATTCATCATCCTATATTAAATTATATCACAAATAATCAATATAAATATTGAAAATTCGTAATATTTACAAAATCTCGTATTAATCCCGTATAGGATTTCCTACATGCACCTCCTTCAGTAAAATGATCATATCTTGATTTTCCGATATCGGATTGATACGATTAAAAAACTGTTGAAAATATAAGAGAAAGAAGGTTATATCTCCAGAAGACATGTTGACCAAATAAGATCAGGATCCCATTCAAAAAGTCATTACAAGTCTGCCACTATTCTGGTATTCTTTTCCAAGGCTTGTACGAGTGGATCATTTGGAAGAGTTATTACTTATTCATTTGATGTTATCCTTGTGATGCATGTATCAGTTATAAAAAAGTGGTGTGATTCTTAGATTTAAATGTTCTTGGAAGATTTTAGATGTTTTAAGAAGCTAAATGAAGGAAAGTCAGTATGGATAAGTAAAGACGAGTTTAATAGTATTGTTGGGTGTAAACATAAGAAAATTTGACCCAATTTGGGTAATAATCAGGTTAAAAACTAGAAAATATGGGTATGAGTATAGGTACTGATATAACAGTACTGATACAATATGCTTAATATGGGAAGAAACAGCTGTGTAATATCGATATTGATTCAATCAGTATTGATACCGAAAGGGGTGTATCGATACTATGAGGAAGGTATCGATACCATTGATAACAGAATGCAAAAATGGTATCGATACCGTAATAGAGTATCGGTACCATAGTATAATAGTATCGATACCATGGTAAGAGATCGATACTATTGAGCGAGAAATGTTAAGATAGGCTGAGATTGTTATAGACATTTAATAATATATAATTTTGAGTATTGTTTAAGTATAATTGTTAGGGAATATACTAATAATTGATATTGTACGTGTCTTTAATGGATGCTTGAGTTGATCGAAATCAATCTCTCGAGTTAAGCAAAACAAAAGGTAAAGGCAAAGTACCTGAGTAATCAGTTTGGTGTTTTGGATACATAGCAAGGCCAACCAGGTGAGTGCATTTATTATGTACATTAAAAGATATAAATAGATATTGTTAAAAATATATGTTACAATGGTATGTACATGCACTATGTGTGCAAATCCATGGAATTTATCATCAGTTGATGAATAACCGTACATGCACTATGTGTGCAAATGCACGGAATTCATCATGAGTTGATGAATAACCGTATAGGCACTATGTGTGCAAATCTACAGAAATCATCATGAGTTGATGAATAACCGTACATGTACTATGTGTGCAAATCCATGGAATTCATCATGAGTTGATGAATAACCGTACATGCACTATGTGTGCAAATCCACGAAATTCATCATGAATTGATGAATTATCGTATATACACTATGTGTGCAAATCCACGAAATTCATCATGAGTTGACGAATAACCGTACAGGCACTACGTGTGCAAATCCATGAAATTCATCATGAGTTGATGAATAACCGTACAGTCACTATGTGTGCAAATCCATGGAATTCATTATAAATTGATGAATAACCGTATAGGCACTATGTGTGCAAATCCTTGGAATTCATCATTAGTTGATGAATAACCGTACAAGCACGATGTGTGCAACCCAAGGAATTCATCATGAGTTGATGAACTACCGTATAGGCACTACGTGTGCCTCTTAATAAATGAACATGAATAGGAAGTTGGTAAATTACGATATTAGCACTAAGGGTGCAAATTTATAAGGTTTATAATAAATTAAAAAGAGTTAATCGATATTCGAATTGTTATGCTATACTTTTGTTTATAATTTTGCTTATGGTTAAGTATGCCTCACAAAGAAATTACTTAATGTGTGTTGATTTTACACGTAGGTTTTGATACAATCAGTGTAAGGAGATCATTAGAGATCACCAAGGAAGTGTCGCCTCGTCAGTAACAGTACGACTTTTATGTCTACTTTTGATGTAATTAGTTGGCATGTAATAGATTTAGTAAAACGCTCTGAAAAACATTTTATTTAACTGATGTAAAATGATGAAGTGTGAACATTTCTTTTTGTTATCTATTTAAGTTTAATGCATGTTTTATTATTAGTAAATTAAAATGTTTTATAAAAGAACAAAATTTTACGAGTTTACAAATTATGAACTATTTTAAAAGTGATGTGACATCTATATCTCGTGTACGGAATGGTATATGGGAGATGTGTGTTGCATTTATTGGTGTCAGAGCTATAAGTTTAGTCGATTCTCGGCCAAAATCTAGTGTATTTTGATGTAAAAATAGTTTACATGCCACTAAGAATTCAAGGTTACTGATAGGGTATAGAAATAATATGATAGATGTATCTCCTTACTAACTTAAGTACTATCTTTATGTATGTTATACTAGATGTCAGATTCTACGAATTCGAGAATAACGGTTGGATGAGGGAGTAAAGATGGATCGGGTAGTGAAAGTTATGAAGAGAATAGTGAACATCAGATTCGGTCTTAGAATTCCAGCACACCGACACCTCAGGGTATGCTGTTCATGAGTTTAGAGCTTTTATACAAGCTCTCGATGCTATTTTAACAATGTTCCAACCTCCACCGTCTCCCCTTTCTCCTCCAGCACCGCGAATAGTAATTCCTAAGGAGTTAATAAGTTTGGGAGCTCCTGAGTTCAAGGGAGAAGAATGTGAAGGTCTGATGGGTGCGAATTTATGGTTGAACGATGTTATGATGATGTTGGAAAGTCTACAGTCCTCCGATCGTAAAAAATTGGGCGGAGCTGTATCGATACTCCGAGGATCAGCTCGGGTATTGTGGACAAATAGGACAATGTATGCATCGTCCGAACAAGTAAACTGGTAATTCTTTCAAGATGAGTTCAAGAACAAGTATGTCGGGGAGCAGTTTATGAGGTCAATGTTGTTGAAGTTTCTTACCTTGAAACAATGCATGAGTACGAGGTCAAATACAATAAGCTCAGTCGTTATGCTACCGAGGTGGTTCCTAATGATAAAGCTCAACGAGATTGGTTTATCTAGGGTTGAGGCCTTAGTTTAAAGAGATGATGTTGGCCTTAAACTTTCCTAGCCTGCAAGATGTTATTAACAGAGCTAAGGTTATTTAAAGAGCTCAAGAGGAAACTCTAGCAGTGGAACAAAGTATGCAGATGAGTAAAAGGATTAGAATGTCTTCATCTTCACACCATGCTAAGAGAGGCAATGGCTCAGGTTTCCGATATACAGATAGAGCTAATTCTGCCGCAACTTCACAGAAAACTAAATAATCCCAATCGGTTGTTGTTAGCTCGGGTAGATCTTATGGAGTAATCAATGTCAGACCTGTGTCAGATTTCACCAGGGAACATGTAGAATGCTTTCTAGCGCTTGTTTTGTTTGTGTAGAAATAGGTCACTATACTCGAAACTGTTCGTAGAGGTTTGTGGATAGATCAGTGCAAACTGAGAGATCAGTAGCAGCCTTCAGTAGAAGCAGAGGAAGAGGAAGATCATGCGGTCAATCTGAGGCTAGCCAAATACGAGAGACTCGAGGAGTGGTTCGAATTTATAACATAAAAACCAGTGAGGATCAAGAAGATCCGAAGATCATAACAGGTACATTCCACCTTTTTGATAAGCCTATTTTTGTTCTAGTTGATCCTGGTTCTACGCACTCATATATTAGTACAAAGTTGTTAGAACTAGAGGAATGCCTTTATAACCAATTTTTAGTGAAATGGTAGCGGTAAAACTTATAGTTCATAGTGCAAGGGTAACACGGGTGTGTATGAAATGTCTGATTAATATTCAAGGGCTTGTGTTTCCGACCAATTTGATGGAGTTTCCTTTTGATGAGTTTGAAATCATTTTAGGCATGGATTGGTTGTCTCCACATCATGGATGGGTGGATTATTGTAAGAAGAGATTATTTTCGACGGATGTGGAAGACTCCGAAATAGTAGTGATTGGCGAAAAAGTGAAATCACCCTTCAAAATGATATCAGCCATGACAGCGAAGAAAATGATGTCAAAAAGATATGTAGCTTTTCTAGCTAATGTGATAGATACGCGAGTGCTGAAAGTGAGGTTACATGATATTCCAACAGTTAAGGAGTTTCCAGAGGTCTTTCTGAAAGAGTTACTGGGTTTACCTCTAGTTCGTGAATTAGAATTCAGGATTGAGGTTTACCCATGCACCAAACCTGTTTCTATGGCTCCGTATCGAATGGCTCCAATGAAGTTAAGGGAATTAAAAGCACAGTTTCAAGAGATACTTGATAAAGGATTTATCAGACCCAGTGTTTCTCCTTGGGGGAGCATATGTGCTATTTATGAAAAAAAAGAACGAGTCTATGCGGTTATGTATTGACTATTATCAATTAAATAAAGTAACGATAAAGAACAAGTATCCTCTTCCGAGGATTGATGACATGTTTGATCAATTGAAAGGCTTAATAGTGTTCTCTAAGATATATTTGAGGTCGGGGTACCATCAGTTAAAGATCGAAAATGAGGATATTTTAAGATGACTTTTCAGACTCGGTACAGACAATTTAAATTTGTGGTAATGTCGTTTGGATTGACTAATGCTCCTGCAACATTTATGGACTTAATGAACAGAGTATTCCCACCATACTTGGATCAATTTGTGGTAGTATTTATAGATGATATTTTGGTGTATTCCAAGATAAGGGAGGAACATGATACTATTCTTCGAGTGGTTCTTCAGATACTTCGTGAAAAAAAGTTGTATGCGAAACTGTCCAAATGCAAATTTTGGTTAGCTGAGATTTCTTTCCTTAGTCATATAGTCTCTGTAGAAGGCATAAGAGTAGATCCCAAAAATATTCAAGCCATAGTGGATTTGCAATCTCCAAAGAATGTTTCTGAAGTTCAAAGTTTCTTGGGGCTTGTTGGGTATTATAGGCGGTTTGTGAAGAACTTCTCAATGTTAGTTCTACTACTAACTAAGTTGTTACGAAAAGATGTGCCTTTTTTTTGGACGGAAAAATGCAAGAAAGTTTCAAATTGCTAAAGAGAATAGTAACAAAGGCCCAGTGCTTGTACAACCTGAGTCAGGTAAGGATTATGTCATTTTCAGTGATGCATCCCATAATGGATTAGGATGTGTGCTGATGAAAGAGGGGAAAGTTGTGGCTTATGCCTCAAGATAGCTAAAGAATCATGAGAGGAATTACTCATCACATGATTTGGAATTGGCAGTCGTAGTGTTTACTTTGAAAATTTGGTGCCAATTTTTGTACGGTGAGCATTGCCATGTTTACATGGATCACAAGAGTTTAAAGTACTTGCTGACTCAGAAAGAGCTTAATTTGAGATAGAGAAGACGGATTGAGCTCTTAAAAGATTATGATTTAGTTATTGAATATCATCCAGGAAAGGCTAATATGGTAGCCGATGCGCTCAGTCGAAAGACTTTTGCAGCTTTAAAGGCTTAGATGCACGTATATCTTTAAAGGATGATTGTGTTTTGATTGCTTAATTAAATTTAAAGTCGATGCTTTTGGATCGGGTAAAAGAGATGCAAGGTCGAGATGAGAAATGCTTGATGAAATTGGTGCAAGTTGAAAAAGAAGAGGCCGAAGATTTTGAAATGAGGGATAATGGATGTTTATATTACCGTGGAAGACTTTGCATTCCCGATGATGAGGAATTGAGGAAAGATATTCTTTGCGAGGCACATTATAGCCCTTTGACGATGAATCCAGGTGGGAATAAGATGTATCAGGACTTGAAGAGTCGTTACTGGTGGCCTGGTATGAAAAGAGCTGTAACGTAGTTTGTGTCCAAATGTTTAATATGTCAGCAAATGAAAGTTGAAAATCAAGTGCCTTCCGGATTACTACAACCAATATTTGTCCCTGAATGGAAGTATGAGCGAGTTACAATGGATTTTGTTTCGGGGCTACTTTTTTCACAAGGTAAAAAGGACTAGATATGGGTAATAGTGGACAGATTGACCAAGAAGGCTCATTTTATTCCAGTTTGAGTAGACTACTTGATGGATAAGTATGTGGAGTTGTATATAAAAGAGATAGTTAGACTGCATTGAGTACCGATATCGATAGTGTCTGATCGAGACCTAAGGTTTACTTCAAGATTCTTGAAGTCTTTATATGAGGCATTGGGTACTCGATTGAACTTTAGTATATCTTTTTATTAGCAGACAGATGGGCAGTCAGAGTGAACTATTCAGATACTATAAGATATGCTAAGGGCATGTGTGATTGAGTTTATGGGATCATGGATAAGGTATTTGCCTTTAGCAGAATTTATGTATAACAATAGTTACCAATCGAGTATTAATATGGCCCTGTATAAAGCTTTGTATGGAAGGAAGTGCAGAACACCATTAAATTGGTTTGAATTAAAGATCGAGCTAGTTGGCCCGGATCTAATGAAAGAAATGGAGGAAAAAGTGAAAATAATCCAGAGCAATCTGAAGATAGCCTCCGATCGCCAGGGGTCTTATGCTGATTTGAAAAGAAAAAAAATCGAATTTTAAGAGGGAGACAAAATATTTTTAAAAGTATCACCTTGGAAGAAGGTATTACGTTTT
Source organism: Hibiscus syriacus (assembly GCF_006381635.1). Lineage (NCBI taxonomy): Eukaryota > Viridiplantae > Streptophyta > Magnoliopsida > Malvales > Malvaceae > Hibiscus > Hibiscus syriacus. Next base: position 1,499,574 of record NW_024062907.1, read on the forward strand.
GGGAAAAAAGGAAAGTTGAGTCCAAGATTCATTGGACCTTATGAGATCTTGAAAAGGGTCGGGCCAATAGCTTATCAGTTAGCTTTTCCTCCAGATATGGATAATATCCACAATGTTTTTCACGTATCGATGCTTAGGAGATACATATCAGATCCATCTCATGTTATCACTCCTGGAGAAATAGAGATCCAACCAAATTTAACTTATGAGGAGGAACCAGTACGGATTTTGGATAAGGAAACCAAGGAATTGGGTAACAAAAGGATTCCGTTAGTGAAAGTGTTTTGGCTTAGGAAAGAGAAGAGGATATGAGGAAGCAGTTTTCACACCTCTTCGTTTCAGGTACTTCTTTAAATTCGAGGACGAATTTTCTTAAGGGGAGAGAATTGTAATGCCCTAAATATCGAATTAGGGACTTTATTGAAAAGATTTAAAAATTGATGATTAAAGTGATTAAATGATAAAAGATGAGAAATGACATGGATTAGTGGTTTAGACTAAATTGTAACAAGGGATGATTAAAAGGGAATTTTGGTTATTTGGAATAAAATGAATTTAAAATTCACGCTTTATAAGGTATTAAAGTAAAGAAATAAGGGAAAAGTAAGTTAGCTTAAGTCAACTCTTTTCTTCTTATTTCACGTGGATAACTTTCCTCCAATCTAAATGTGATATTTCAATTTGCTAGTTTATTCTTTCGTTTTTTATTGTTTTTTGAAGCATTAAGTATGATAGAAGCTTAAGGAAGGATTAAATGGGATCAAATTTAAGAGATGGATGAGATATTTGAGATTGAGGAAAATGAGTTTTTGAGTGTTATGTTAGAATATGAGTTTTTAATGATGTTTATTAGTATTTTTGACTTGTCAAATACGTAAATAAGAGATAAAAAGTATTAGATGGGATTAAGAACATGTTAGAAAAAGTGGTGTGATTCTTAGATTTAAATGTTCTTGGAAGATTTTAGATGTTTTAAGAAGCTAAATCAAGGAAAAGTCGGTATGGATAAGAAAGAAGAGTTTAATAGTATTGTTGGGTGTAAACATAAGGAAATTTGACCCAATTTGGGTAATAATCGGGTTGAAAACTGGAAAATCTGGGTATATGTATCGGTACTGATATAAAGTATCATACTATAGGCTTAATATGGGAAGAAACAACTGTGTAGTATCGATATTGATGCAATCAATATCGATACTGAAAGGAGAGTATCGATACTGTGAGGAAGGTATCGATATCATTGATAATTGAATGCAAAAATGGTATCGATACCTTATAGAGTATAGGTACCATAGTATAATAGTATCGATACGATGGTAAGGGTATCGATACTATTGAGCCAGAAATGTTAAGATAGGCTGAGATTATTATAGAAATTTAATAATATGTACTTTTGAGTATTGTTTAAGTATAATTGTTAGGGAATATACTAATAATTGATATTGTACGTATCTTTAATGGATGCTTGAGTAGATCGAAAATCAATCTCTCGAGTCAAGACAAACAAAAGGCAACGGCAAAATAACTGAGTAATCAGTTTGGCGATTTGGATACATAGCGAGGCCAGCCATGTGAGTGCATTTATTATCACTACAACAAATTTGATTATTGTGGCATCTAAAATATTTTCACTGAAACATGCATTTATGTCACTATTGGTATTTTATGACATAAAAATTGACGTCACGACGAACGTCACTCTAGGTGTGTCACTAAATGTCAAATGTGACGATGTATAAGATTTCGTCACGTATTATTAAACATATAATGACGTTAATGGATAATGTCACATTATAATTTGCATTCAATGACAATTAATAATGTCACCAAATAATGTACATTTTCGTCATTGATAAACCAATCATAACCAATAACTCAATATTCTTTGTATACGTGACGAAAGAAAAAGTTATCACAATATAGTGACGCAAATACATGGTAACCTATTAGGAGTATAAATGACGTTTATACATAACGTCACTTATATTCTCTCAATGACAACTAGTTATGTCATTAAATCATATAAATTTTTTATTAATAATTCACATCGTCATGAATAATACATTAAAATCAATCTATATGTGACGAAATAGATATCGTCACATTTTTAGTGACGAAATAGATATCGTCACATTTTTAGTGACGTAATATAACATTACCTAATAGTATTATGAATGACACTTATGCATAACGTCATTTATAAACTTATTGCATGACAGTTAGTTACGTTACTAAATTATAATATTTTTATTAATAATTTATATCGTCATGAATACTACAATAAAATCAACCTATATGTTACGAAAGAGATTGTCAAATTTAGTGACGTAATATATGTTATGGTAATAGTATTTTGAATGATGATTATACATAATGTCACCTTATACAATTTTCTCAAATACAATGACAAAATAAAGATTGTCACCATAACATGACATATATTAAAATGAAAATACTTATATTAATCTTAAAAAAAATAACATAGTTACTTATTGTAAATTAATAAAATTTATATGAATATTTCACTAGAAAACTGTAGACACCCATTTTTGACTGGTTTAAAAAATATTTAAATATTAATTATATTATTATTATTGTATTATATTATTATTAATACAAATTACATTTTGTAGGCCTGAAATCATGCTCACTACAACAAAAGCAACTCAGCAGCCATCAAGGGACCCAATTACAAAAAGATCTAGACCCGAGACCCGGAACTGACTTGGTGCCAGCCCAACCTGAAATTCAACACAACTGGAGCCCAACCCAATCGAGTCACCAAATAATGTACATTTTCGTCATTGATAAACCATATCATAACCAATAACTCAATAATTTCTTTGTATACGTGACGAAAGAAAAAGTTATCACAATATTAGTGACGCAATACATGGTAACCTATTAGGAGTATAAATGACGTTTATACATAACGTCACTTTATAATTGATTCTCAATGACAACTAGTTATGTCATTAAATCATATAAATTTTTTTTATTAATAATTCACATCGTCATGAATAATACATTAAAATCAATCTATATGTGACGAAATAGATATCGTCACATTTTTAGTGACGAAATAGATATCGTCACATTTTTAGTGACGTAATATAACATTACCTAATAGTATTATGAATGACACTTATGCATAACGTCATTTTATAACTTATATTGCATGACAGTTAGTTACGTTACTAAATTATATAATATTTTTATTAATAATTTATATCGTCATGAATACTACAATAAAATCAACCTATATGTTACGAAAGAGATATTGTCAAATTTTTAGTGATGTAATATAATGTTATGTAATAGTATTTTGAATGATGATTATACATAATGTCACCTTATACAATTTTCTCAAATACAGTGACAAAATAAAGATTGTCACCATAACATGACTATATATTAAAATGAAAATACTTATATTAATCTTAAAAAATAACATAGTTTACTTATTGTAAATTAATAAAATTTATATGAATATTTCACTAGAAAACTGTAGACACCCATTTTTGACTGGGTTTAAAAAATATTATAAATATTAATTATATTATTATTATTGTTATTATTATTATTATTAATACAAATTACATTTTGTAGGCCTGAAGCTCATGCCCACTACAACAAAAGCAACTCAGCAGCCCATCAAGGGACCCAATTACAAAACCAGATCTAGACCCGAGACCCGGAACTGACTTGGTGCCAGCCCAACCTGAAATTCAACTACAACTGGAGCCCAACCCGATCGACACTAGCTCAAGCCAAGTCACTGCCGAGCCATTCTCGCCACCGTTGACAAATCTTCACCCAACAGAAAAACAGAATCAAAATCAGCAAAATCACACCAAAGTCAAGAAAATACCTAACCTGGTAATCAGGGGATGATTTCACCTAAACCTTTCATTAAACTACCAAACAAAAGGAAATCAAACAAGAGGACAAGGCGCTTTCGATGAAATGAAAGAAATAAAAGGGGGAGCAGTTTTCGAAGAGGGGGATAACCAGAGAGGATTCGAACAGGGGATTTCAACAGGGAGCACAGATAGAAATTTACTCGGCTTCCATTGAAGAAAAGCACAATCGTTGTAATAGTTGAACCTCATGCAAAAATAGAATACTGAACAAAGGTTTTTTAAGGTATATACCATTTTCCTTTTTTATTTGTTTCTTTTATCAGCAGTAGAATCATATGTTCATTAGGTGTTTAACATTTTCATATTTCAACAAACAACCATATTCAAAATTCATAAACAAAATAAGTAGTTTTCAATATAAAAAATATAATAAAAAATGAAGGATTTGGGGTTGATTTACATGAGTTGTGTGAATTCCAGTGGAGTCTCGTTGACTCTATTTCGTTACCGTTCGGGTTCCATCGTCGAGGTGGGAGTGGTGTCTTTGTTGAAGTATGGAAGGTAAACAATCGGGCTTAGGTTCCTAAAATAAACAGAATAAAGAGAAATTAGAAAACAAAACTAAAAAACGAAAGGAGAGTGGTTCACCTCTAAGGTCTGTTCTTAGGTTCGTTACGGCACCATAGATGTGCATAAGGGAGAGTGGAGTTGATTTTTGGTCAGGAACGACCAACGTGTAAGGGGTTTTGAGTGACCCATTTTGGTGTGATTTGGTACTCGGTTGAGTGAGATAGAAGAGAGGGAGGGCTAATCGGGGTCTCGGTTTGGCTTTGGTTAGGGCTGGTTCGACATCTCGGTCAGTTTAGGGTGGCTAATCGAAGCGAAGTAGGCCACCGTTGGGCATTTCGAGTTTCTCAGTCAGAGTTGGTGCTGGTCGGGGCATGAGAGAGCCAATAGGTTTACGGTGGCCGGTGAGTGGTTGCTATTTGCTTTGAGAAATGCGCCGCCCGTGAGGTTTAAAGAGAGAGGAGAAGAGGCATGCGGCTGAAGGTTTAAAATAATTTAGGATTAGGTTTGATCTTTAATGAGAATATATATTATAAACTTTAGAGTAAATTATGGTTTAGTCACCGCGACCTTAGGGTAAAATCATGTTTTAGTCCCCTTATTTTCAGCGCATTTTTACAAAAGCAATCACATGTAGGACTATTTTCGAGTTTGATCCTTTTTATTTGTCCCAATGTTGATATTTTACATATTTGTTTTCTTGTTTTATTTATTTGGATTAATTCGGTTCATACGCTTCCTATTTTATCATTTTTTATTTATTTTGACCCTTGTTTATTTATTGTTTTGCATGTTTGATTTTTTATTGTATTGAATTTCATCCCTAATTCGACGCTTCCTATTTTATCATACGCTTCCAATTTTAAACGTGTAGGTATATCACTATAATATTTTTAATAAAATTAAAATAGTAAAAAACAAAAACTTATTAAAAATTAATAAATTTAAAATAAAAAATATTGTTTTTAATTATTAAAAATAATTTGACATAAATATTTAACTTTTTCTATATGAGCATAAATATGACTTGTGTTCATGAAAGACTTCATTGGTCTTGTCATGAGCAAGCTACTTTTAAGTTGTTGCAATATGTAACAATATTTTTTTTATGACCTATATAAGATTGTTGGAAAGTCGATACAACGATAAAACATACTTTGAATGGTTAATTTTGATTTAATTATTTTAGAGTCATTGTAGGATAGTTTTATCTATTTTTAGTGTATAAAATGTAATTTGAGCTTATTATAATTTATTAAATTATTTAATAAAATATGTAGAATACAAAATATTGTGTTAGATTGTGCCATTACGAGTAAGCTTATAAGTAACACAATTTTTTCTTTTGTTTTATTTTTATTAAGAGTAATATTTTATATTTTAAGATTGTTGATGTATATGTATCTAAATATATTGGAGCTTTATGGGTATTTTTATGATCAAGTATAAATATCAATTTTGCCCTTAACACTTTGATGTAACATCATGGAAATCATAGAAGTATAATAATATATAAAAAAAACATCTGGTCATTTCTTTTTTACGATTTATTATTTTAATTTTTTTCTAAAGAAATATTTGAATGTGAGATAACCTAATACAAAATAATGTCAATAAAATTAAAAATACAAAAAATCTATGTAAATTTCATTGTTTAATAATGTTTTTAGATTATATTATTTTTTTAACATTATGTGACGTAACTTCATGACGTCTTTTAAAATGTCATATAAAGAGAGAGAGAGATAGCAATAAGTGACAAATATTGATTTCATCATGCTAAAACTATTTTTTGTGACAATAATAAAACGTTATTTTAATGTCTTATAAAATATGACGAATTAAATTGTCACAAATAAAACTTATTTGTGACAAATGTGCAACGTCACTAATTGAAATCGAATCGTCATTATAATAAATTGTCACTAATACCTTTTTTTCATTGTAGACAATTTTACAATGTCATTATTTTATCTAAATGTCACTAAAATGTTTCCCACTAAAAATATTGATGGGAAGGTTTTGACGCCAAGCATATAGTGACGAAAATCAATGACAATTTTTGAAATTGTCATAAAAAATATACCATTAATCAATAAATAAAATGAAAAGAATAAACGTCATGTTATAGTATATTTTGAGACGTTATATGCAATGTCATATAGAAATATCGTCATAAATTGACAAATTTGTTGTAGTGTATGTACATTAAGAGTTATAAATAGATATTGTTAAAAATATATGTTACAATGGTATGTACAGGCACTATGTGTGCAAATCCACGAAATTCATCATGAGTTGAATAACCGTACATGCATTATGTGTGTAAATCCACAGAATTCATCATGAGTTGATGAATAACCGTATAAACACTATGTGTGCAAATCTACGGAATTTATCATGAGTTGATGAATAACCGTACAGGAACTATGTGTGCAAATCCACGGAATTCATCTTGAGTTGATGAATAACGGTACGGGCACTATGTGTACAAATCCACAGAATTCATCATGAGTTGATGAATAACCATACAGGCACTATGTGTGCAAATCCACGGAATTCATCATGAGTTGATGAATAACTGTACATGCACTATGTGTGCAAATCCACATAATTCATCATAAGTTGATGAATAACCGTACAGGCACTATGTGTGCAAATCCACGAAATTCATCATTAGTTGATGAGTAACCGTACAGGCACGATGTGTGCAACCCAGGGAATTCATCATGAGTTGATGAACTATCGTATATGCACTACGTGTGCCTCTTAATAAATGAACATGAATAGGAAGTTGGTAAATTACCATGTTAGCACTAAGGGTGCAAATTTATAAGGTTTGTAATAAATTAAAAAGAGTTAATTGATATTAGAATTGTTATGCTATACTTATATTTAAAATTTTGCTTATGGTTAAGTATGCCTCGCAAAGAAATTACTTAACGTGTGTTGATTTCACACGTAGGTTTTGATACAATCAGAGTAAGGAGATCATCGAACATCACCAAGCAAGTGTTGCCTCGTCAGTAACAGTACAATATTTATGTGTACTTTTGATGTAGTTAGTTGGCATGTAATAGATTTAGTAAAACGCTATGAAAAGAATTTTATTTAACATGATGTAAAATGATGAAGTGTAAACATTTCTTTTTGTTATATATTTAAGTTTAATGCATGTTTTATTATTAGTAAATTAAAATGTTTTATAAAAAGAAAGAAATATTTATGGGTTTACAAATTAGGAACTGTTTTAAAAGTGATGTGCCATATGTATCTCATGTACGGAAAAGTATACGAGAGATGGGTGTTACAGGTTAAGTCTGTGTTATTCTCATTCCCCATCCGTATGCGGGAGATCCTATTAGTTTGACCACTTAATGATGCGGTCATCTGAAAAACCTTGTGTTCCTGTCGCCCTCGCTGAACTATTTCAGTCGAGACTTCTGAAGCCACTACCTTTCGTCTATACGATATAATGCCCACAGTTTACATTTTAGTTCGTCAATTTCAGCTTGATATCCACCATCTCCCCCTTCAGCTATCACCAAATCTTCCCAAGTCTTTTATCTTTTTCTCCAACTCAATAGTAGATTCAGTCTTCGAAAAGTGCTTCTCTTTCACCCATTCCTTAGAAGCATCTTTGATCTCTCTTAACAGAGCTCATATGCCTTTATTAAGGCATTTATTACCAATCTTTTTCACCATCTCAACGTAATCCTTATCGTCCACCCAATGGTTGAACCACTTAAATAGGCGTGAACCTTAGTATGAGTCTCCTGAATCAGAACTGGATTATGATACGAGAGGCTCCTCGGAAGGGCATACTGCGATAAATTCGAAAGGCAACACAATATCTCAGGAGAGATTAAAAACTTGTTTAATCAACTGGCTGAATTCATAACACCCCCTTTGATCCAGGTAAATGAACTAACTTCGATCGGCAAGTCAACTAACTCAGAATTGAATAAAGTCATCGAACATTCTCATTGCTACTGTGTCAGGTACCCCCGATATTTTCTTCATTGGATCTTACCATGTTAAAGTCACCATCGACGATTACTGGTGCTCCCAAATTCACAACAAGTTCAGTAGAATGAAAAATTCAGATCTCTCGCTAAGGTCATTCGACCCATATATATTTATCAAACCCACCTGTCTATTTAGTTTATGCAAATTGCCCTCCAACACCATAACTCGTCTTTGCACAATGCTGCGTTTGACCAAAAATGCATTCGAATCCCACAACGACAACAATCCTCCTGAAGCACCCTCTAATAAAGATACCTCAAACTCCTGAAACCCATGTCTATCTGTTGACATCTTTGATTCTTGCAAAAATACTACTTTGGCTTTACTATCTCCCAAAACTCTGCTGACTGCTCTCACATTTTTTTACTTTTCCCAAACCTCATACGTTCCATTATATGAATGAAAATTTCATGAACTTAAAGGGGTATACTCACTTTATATGTCACAATCCTCGCCTCTATGTACAATCTTATTCAACACCATCAAGTTCCTCTAAACACACCACAACCTCAGTGTCTGGAGCATTAAATTGCACTCTTAACATATTCCCCATTTTAAGAACTGTGATTACTCCAAAAACTGCCATCTAACCAGGATCGTGATTCGAGTTTCTAAGCTTTATACGGCTTGCAACTGGTCTTCCACCCTGGTTTAAGTTGTTCTTGCCCTCTTTCAACTTTTGCTTTCTCCTTCCCTTGATTTGTTGCTTGTTTAAATGTGATTTTGCATTGACTAGGACAAAATCCACCTCTAAACCTTATTGTTTGTTCAAACAATTTGCAGAATCACGCATGTTCCTCCCCGATACCATAGGACTATTCTGGTACTCCATCCCAATCGACACTTCAAGTAGTCTAGAACCACGAGATCGAATGACCATGGCTCTGTCTCACCAGCTCTCCCTCTAACCTATCATCAGGTATAGCTATCCTACTATCCGAAACTATCGGCACTTCATATAGCACGCCACTATATCAAACCACCTGTTTCCCATTATTGGAACTCTCACCAGAGCCTAGAGTCACATCTCTCCTTTTCTCCATATCATTGTAGTCTGATTAACCGATTTCAGCTTGGAAATCCCCATGTAGACACCCGTTTTTGTCCAGGCCAAAAATATTATTTTATTATTATTATTATTTATTTATTAATTACATGTTTTTCTTGCCCTCATCCAAGCCTAATATTACAAGCCTACCAGGAGGCCAACCCAACAGTACATACAAATGAGGCCCAAAACAATCCAAGTCCAAACCCGAAGACCCAGTTGCAGGACCCGAATCTGGATCCGATCCAAACCCAGCCCAACTCAGTAACCCAGTAGCAATTAGGGTTTTTAAACCCTAAGTTCATCATCCAGCCACCGCCAACAAGGAAAAATTGAACCATCGCCGGCGCATGAGATGCATGCGAACCTTCAAATCGGCGCGTGAACCACTGACGAGCCATCCCAAGCCGTCCTCATCATCATGCACCTATGAATAGTGCACTGAATCATCCCAAAGTCAAAAGAGAAAGTAAAAAGTAATCATAACCCTGAAATCATGGGACTTTCGGTGAAAAAGGGGGGAAAATGGGGAAAATATTTGGGGAAAAAGGGGAAAAGATTCGGAAAAAAGAATAATAAAAGAAGGGGACAAAAAAAATAGAGAAACCAGAGAATATTTTAAACCACAAACAAAGAGAAATAAGTGGAGAAGCCCTTACCTTCGTCGGAGGAGCGTCGGGAAGCCCACGAGTCGTCGGAGCTCGATTTTTTTCCGAAAGGTAACTACTTAGATCTACAGCCCTAGGGGTGTTTTTAGGCTAAGCTAGGCTGGGTAATAGGTTGAGGGTAAAAAGAGGAATATTTTGAGGGAGGTTGGGTACCTCGATCGTCGTGCGTCGTCGTGCCGGCCGCCGTGGGAGCCTCCGACCACCGTGTCAAACTCTCTTCAGAGGAGAGAGTTGAGAGAATTCTGATTCTCTCTCTCCTCTCTCATTTTGAAGTAGAACAAATGAGGGGAATATGAGTAATTTAGGCGTGAATTTGGGTATAAATACCCAAGTCAACGCATCATTTCGCTCCCCATTTCACCGTGTTTTTTCAAGCATAAGGGGAAAATAGCACTCTGGGTCCTTAACTTTTGTGATTTCACTTGTATTCATCATATGTATTAGGGTAAATAACAGTTTAAGTCCCCACCTATTTGTATTATATTATTTTGGTAATTAATGAAATCATGTGATTTATTACTTTCGGCACTGAATTTGCTATGTTTATGTTTTAGTCACTAATTTTATGTGTTATATATTTTTTTGATGGTATTTGAATTTTGCCACCATATTTGTGAATATTTTATTTTAGTCACTGCCTTGCATTAGGTTTAATTATTATTTAATCCCCCATGTTCTTGTTTATTTCATCTTAGTCCTTTTTGTTATTTTTGGGCTATTTTCATTTTTAGTCCTTGTATTATGTAATATTTAAAGTATAGACTCTGATTTATTTGTAATTATTGTTGTGGTCCCTAAAGTTTCTATTTTTTCTATTTAGCCCCTTAAGTTTCTATTTTAGTCCCTGAAGTTTATATTTTATCTATTTTTGTATTTAAATTTCTATTTTTTTTACCATTTTTGTCCTTTGAGTTTGTTTTTTCTCCATTTTGGTCCTTGTAAGTTCAAATACTTACTTTTTTCTCATTTGTATTTCGATTTGTAATATTTATTTGTTTTCATTTTAATCCCTTATGTATGTACATGTTGTAAATGTTATTATTTAATATTATAAGTATTTTCTTTTACATTGTATTTGTTTCTATTATATTTTCTTAAATATTAAAGGTTTCAAGAACGATATTTGTAGAACGGTTAGGGAAAGTACCACTTGATCGAAGTGGTACAATCTGATACAACATTTAAACAAAATGGAACTTGAAATCAATCAACTTTATTTTGTTAATTAATTCATCTCGTATTTTAAATCGAACAATACGATGCATGTTTCTCTATATTACAAGTTATTTTATTTCACGCAAATGTTTATTTTCAATTTATATATGATTCGCATTTTATCAAAGAGGGAATATTCTTTATGGATAAGAAATAGTCAAAATAAATTTAAAATATATTTTTTGGTATTCAACCTAACCCAAAGGTCGATGACGACTCCGATCCAATTTTATCCAAATCAATTCAAAATCACCATTTTTCCAAATTAAAGTCATAACTGTTTTTAAAATGACATTTAATTGTTTACCTAAAAAATGGTTATGACAGCTTGGCGACTCTGCTGGATAATTTTTTCAGAGAGTCAGACTGTAAGTCGTTTGCCCATTATCGTTGTGGTAGAAATTATGAGTTGAGTCTTTAGTTAACTTATGATTATTTTATTGAAGTTTTTAATTGCTTCATTTTAATTATCATACTAACATTTGAATTTTTGCTTGCAGTTTAGTCCAATTTTGTCAAGTTTTTTTTTTGTATCTATTTTTTTGAGTCAAAGGTAGGTACGTTCCTCCTCACACATATCATGTACATTTGCATAACATAAGTTCTAGACACGAGCTTTGATCTAAATTAATCGGGGTGAATACTTTACTCTTGTAAGAATTTATTCTTCGTATGAGTTTTAGCAAGTAACCCATGGGATACATACCTTATACCTTCATAGGAATTTATTCCTCATATGGGTATAAGGCAGTGAATCCCCTCGAATTAAACTCGTTCCGTTCGAAACCTGAAATGGGTGAGGATGGAGGGTTTGGCAACCCAAGGGGGCATCGATATCAAGGACAATTTGAGTACATTTTTTCTCATAGAGCCGAAACCATGCATATAGTGAACCGTAGAACGGTCACCATAGGTATAGTCATATCAAACCTCTATCCGTCAGTAGGTACCCAAATTAAGTGTACACAAAGGAGGAGAATTTCTAAACCCTTATCGTTTGCTTTAAATTAGTAGAATATATTTTCTTTTCAAATAAAAGCATGTGAATTAGATACCATGTTGTCAGGATCAATTTTTTTAAAATTACCATTGTGGGTAGATAACATGTCCGAGTAGGATTGGTATTTAATAAAAGCATGATCGGGTAGATATCATAACGGGGTAAGTGTTTTATTCATCTTTAAATAACATGTTTATCTGTATTGATTATTTTACTTGTACGCTAACTTATTTCTTTTGTTTGTCATTTTTCATTCTTTGCATTGCATTGCATCGTCATAACATAACGTTGATCTGCAAGGGGATATTCATGAGAAAATCTTCACAAGAAGAGATAAAAAAAATTCAATCAAGCAGTCGCATACATAGACATGCACCGAGGGCTAAGAGAAATCCAAAATACCATAATGAGACTTGTTCGAAGATCGTGCAACATTTGAGATTGGAAAACTAATACTTTGATCCAAGAAGTAATCCAACAGTAGATTCTTATCTACGATCATCTCATAACTAGTCATCAAGGAGCGACATACTGACTTCAGCACCGTTGAGGCATTAACGGAGTTAATTTATAGAGCATTGAGGGGCATCAATTCCAAAAATGAAGATCCAAGACGAAGCAGTGAGCTCGAAGATTGTGCAACATTCGAGACTAAAATGATGATTCACTGATCCAAGGAGTAATCCAGCAATAGATTCTTATCTATGATCATTTCATCATTAACTATTAAGAAGTAATGCACTTCAGCACCGCCGGGCATTAACGGAGTTAGTTTACAGAGCATTGAGGGGCATCATTTTCAAGGACGAAGATCAAAGATGCAGTGGCGATCCACTTCAAACTCAACATCTAAGAGAAGGCATGTTTGTAAAGTCGACTATCTTGTAATGTGAAAGCTTTTATTTCTGGTGAAAATTATTTTATGATATCCATCGTTGGGATCAACATTTTTTACATCTGCACTTGCATCATTGCATTTTGCATAGAATTCATTTAACCATTTTTACATAAAATAATCATATATTGTGGGAAACTTTGAATAAGTGCTTCTAACAGTAACTGCATTCACACAGTACTGAAAATGGAAGCCAAATTTGAGCAAATGAAGAAAGAGTTGGATGAGAGTTTGCACAAGATACAAGTAGAGTGGGAGGTTAAAATGGAGCAGGCTCAAAAGGCCACCATGGAGTGTATCTTGCAAAACTAAAAAGACCTAGTTGACCAAATGCTAATCAATAGCTATTCATTTTACCCCATCAGATTCCAAGTCACCAAGAAGGTTTCTCTGCCACTAAAACGCAAGCAACCGTGTTAAATCTTCAGGGTAATTCTACTGGTCATAACATATCCACTCCTGAGGCGATAAGAAGATCCAATAATGGGATCCCAGAGAATTTGAAACAATGGTATAGAGAGACATTCAAGGGAATGAGAGGACAACAAAGCTCTCACAATGAGATGGATGCAAGAGAACTAGTCTTAGTTCTCGACTTGGTGTTTTCACCCAAATTCAAGATGCCTGAGTTTGAAAAGTAAAGTGGAACCAGTTGCCCTAATACACATCTCATGATGTTTGTTCGAAGAATGACTAGGTACACCAACAATGATCAGATGTTGATCTACTACTTCCAAGACAGTTTGACTGGACCCACTTCTAGGTTATATAACTAATTGAGTCGTATTCAAATCCACTCTTGGAAAGATTTGGCTAGTTCTTTTCTGGGTTAATACAAATACATGACTGATATGGCCCCTGATCGAACAACATAACATAATATAGAGATGAGTGGTGAGAGCTTCCGATAATATGCTCAACGATGGAGGGATATCGCATCTTAAGTGCATCCACCAATGAGTGAAATAGTTTCTCTGATAGGAGCTTCCACCAAGAGTTTCTCTAACATCATCATATATGGAGAAATGATCGAAAGAGCAGTCAAGAATAACCAGATAAGTGGCACTAGCCATACTGACAATGAAAACACAGCTGAGATTAACATCGTGGGATCTTACTTAGCTAATCTTGGGACCATACCTCATAAGGTGTGTCGTCTCATGAATCAAATTCCAATGACATATGAGGAGTTGCTTCCAATGCTAGTTGAGAAGAATCTTGTAACTCCAGTTCAATCCAAACCAAGAGAGACCCTATATCCTGAAGACCATGATATTAACGCCATATACAGCTATCATATTGGGAGTTTGGGGTATACCACTGAGAACTGTGGGGTATTGAAGGGCAAGGTTCAAGATTTGATCAATTCAAGGGCATTAACATTCAATATGTAGTAAGATATTCTGATTGGGTGTCGGATGGGGCATCCATTAGGAGTATTTGTTGCATTATCATTGATAACTCCGTAAAAAGACTTAATTCCTAGTCTTTTCACTTAAGTTATTGCTCATCTAAACAAAGTATGCACTACATTTTTAGTTGCATATAGGTTATATTAGATTGTGGTGGATAAGTTTTGCTTAGGGAAGATTTATTTGGTTTGACTGATGTTGCTGAAGAGAAAGGGTTGTTTGAGTTGTTTTTGTGCAGGAATCCTACAGAGGAAGAACATTTCAATTGTGATAATGAAAAAGTGCAAAGGCCAGCAGAACAGATGAGAACGTGAAGACCAGATTTATCTCACCGAGCAAGATTTATTTGAGGAAGTCTGAAGCAGGTGTGGAAAAACTGCCTATGTCACTCGCCAGCTGGATTACCTACTTCATGTGCAAGCAAGCCCCAAATATTCTGACAACCACAGTCGCCTTTCCTTTTTAAGTCTGGGCAATTAATAAGGGCTAGTTATGGAAACTCCAAAAGTTTGAAAAAAAGTCTGAAGCAGGTGTGGAAAAACTGCCTATGTCACTCGCCAGTTGGATGACCTACTTCACGTGCAAGCAAGCCCCAAATATTCTGACAACCACAGTCGCCTTTCTTTTTAAGTCTGGGCAATTAATAAGGGCTAGTTATGGAAACTCCAAAAGTTGAAAAAGACCTAGGAGATATCCCACCTTCTACCCACCAACCTTCCTTGGTGTCCTCCATAGCCAGACGATAGCAGAGCGGTGATCAGGCCTCGAGAGAGGGTGATCACCAAGACAGGCGCGGTGTTGATAAGGATTGTCGCGACAGAGCCCCCAGTTTTAGGAGTCGTTCTTCCTTTGTTTTAAGTCTTATTTTGTTTGGGGTTGTATTAAACGTTGAATCTTGGATGATCTTTGATAGTAGCATGAATGCTTTACTTGGTGTTAAACTTTGTTTTGCCTGAACAATATTTTTATGTTTATGAATGACGAATTGTGTTTCGCCTATGACTGTTTTGCTCATAGTTTTAAAGGGATTTGTTTGGTTGGGAAAACATATCTTGGCATTGTAATAGCATAGAGAGATAGCCTTTTGTTTAGATAAGTGATTCTTAAATTCGAGAGAATTAAGATAGATCACGTGACCTAAGTTAGTTAAAGGTGAGTTTCAAACGACTAAAAGGGATAGATGCTTGAGTAGGAGAGACTAAGTCTATAGTTAATGCCGAGAGGTATTGTCGTAGCAACCGTCTAAGAATACCTAGTAATCCTGTCAGGCAGCTTTAGTGAGTCGTAATAATTCATTCTAAACTGAGAATAATTGTTGTCAAGACAATAGTTTAGCATAAGTGCTCTGTAACACGTCTGAATATGTGAGGTTGTTTGCATTATATTTAAACCATCATTTGTTTTGTTTTATCAGTTTGCATATTAATTTTGCCTCGACCAATACTTTCTAAAATCATTGAATCATTTTTCTTAGTTCATTAATATTAGTTCTTGGGATAATACTTAGTAGGACTTAGATTGTGACATTAGTTCTAGTTGTGGTGAAAATATATTTCTCACTATATTACTTGCATCAATTATGTATACTTGCACAGATTTGCTTGCTTTAGCATATACATTTACACACGATCAAGTTTTTGGCGCAGTTGTCGGGGATTGGAAACTGACGAAAGTTTTAGCCATAACAAGTTCTTTTTGGTCATTTTATATTTACTTAGTCTAACGTAGTTTTTATTTTCTTTTGTAGGTTTTTATTATTGCATGACCCTGAGATCTTCTGGTAAGCCTTTAGAACCATTCGACCCTGAAATTGAGTAATCAATCAGACAAAGGTTGCGTACCCAAAGAACCAGAGAACAATCAAATCAACTCCAAATGCAACACAACATGGGAGATCTAGGAGATCCAGATGCAGTAATTAATCTTCAAGTTGCAAGACCAAGAGCGATATGAGATCATTTGAACCCTATTCTTGATTACCTCAATCCAGGCATAGTGGCACCGGAGATACAAGCCACTCATTTCAAACTTAAACCGGTGATGTTTAATATGCTGAACTCTATTGGCCAATTTGGTGGTACACCCAATGAAGTTGCTAGGCAGCATGTGCGTGCTTTCCTTGAAGTATGCGATTCATTTCGACAATAAGGAGTACATGAAGATGTGCTCAAACTGAAGCTTTTTCGTTACTCCTTACGCGATAGAGCAAGAGCTTGGCTCAGCGGAGTTCCTTCTGGCTCAATGGAGTCATGGGCAGATTTATGCAAGAGTTTCCTAGTCCGATATAATCTATCCAATATGAATACACAGCTTCAGAATACATCACGAGTTTCTGCCAACGAGATGATGAATCAATGTACGAATGATGGGATAGGTATAAAAGTGTACTTTGCAAATGTGTTAACCATGGATTTCACGATTAGACGCAAGTGGCGATGTTTTACAATGGAGTCAATGTACCAACTCGAATGATGTTAGATGCCTCAGCGAATGACACCTTACTAGACAAATCACCCGAGGAAGCTTTTGACATAATCGACAGGATAGAAAATAATGATTATCAATTTCCAAGTGCAAGATTGGGAATTGGCAGAAAAACATTAGGAGCATATGAATTAGAAGGTAAGGATTCGGTAGCAGCTCAACTTTCGACCATAACCAATATGTTGAAAAAATTACAATGTCCTAATGAGGTCAGAGAAGTCAAGGTGACCAATATTGTTTGCCTATTTTGTCACGACCATCATCATGAGAGTGAATGTCTTGAAAACCATGAGTCAACCAATTTTGTGGGCAACTACAATCGAAACAATAATAACCCCTATTCGAACACGTACAATCCTGGTTGGAGATAGCACCCAAATTTTTTATGGAGTAATCAAGGGAATAGTAACAATCAACCCACAAATTACAGGACATAGCAAACTAATTCTGACCATCAACATTTTCAGAATCAGCATCATCAGCAGCACTGGCAGAACATAAAGGTATAGCTTCTTCCTCTAACACTAATTCGAATACTAATTCCTTGGAGTTATCATTGCAGTAATTCATGACCTCGACAAAATATTTCACGGATTCCACAAAAAACTTGATGCACAAACATTCTGCAACAATTAAAAATCAAGGGAATTTGCTACAAAGCCAAGCAACGCTTTTGGAAAGCCATAGTTCATCTCTTAGAGCGTTAGAGAATCAAGTGGGACAAATTGCTACGGCATTACATTCTCGCCCACATGGAAATCTCCCTAGTGATACTAAAGTCACTAAGCATCATGGGAAGGAGCAATGCAATGTACTTACGCTAAGGAGTAGAAAACAAGTCGACCAAGATGACAAGTTTGGGGGAGAACACCTGAACAATCCTCGCTAAGGCGTAACACAACTGGATGATAAATCCTAGAATATTAATCGAGATGAAGTGCCTGAAGAGAAGGAAAGAAGTGAAGGCTCAGAAGAGCATCGATCGGATAAAAAAATTCATGGTCAAGGCCAGCGATTACTCAGCACCATCAGTAGTCGATGTGAGACCTCTACCACCGTTCCCTCAACGATTAAAGAAGCATGATGATGAAATCCAGTTCAAGAAATTTGTTGATGTTCTGGATCAGTTGTATATTAATGTGCCATTACTTGAAGCCATCGAGCAAATGCCTTCCTACGCCAAGTATCTTAAGGAAATTTTTACAAGAAAAATGAAGGTAGAACATGTCGCCACGGTAACAGATATTTATTCAGCAGTAAGCAAACTCCCACCAAAACAAAAAGAATGGTAATTTTATAATACCATGTTCCATTGGTAATGACTTCATATGACAAGCTCTTATTGATTTGGGATCAAGTGTACACTTGATACCAAAATCCATATTTATGAAGCTGGACGGGTATCACGTCCATCCCACCTCGGTCATCGTACAGTTGGCTGATCGATCTTATATGCGAGCCGACAACATAATAGAAGACGTCATAGTAAAGGTGGATAAATTCATATTTCTAGTTGATTTTCTCATCTTGGATTACGAAGCCGATAAAAACGCACCAATCATTCTGGGATGCCCCTTCTTAGCCACCGGGAGAATCCTCGTAGATTGTGAAAAGGGAGAACTCACCATGAGAGTAGGCGAGCAAAGCGTCACTGTCAATGTATTCAACTCTATTAAATATGTGGACGATTTAGAGGAATGCTAATGCTTTAACAAGATTAAAGAAAAGGCAATCATTGGACGAGGTAAATCCCTAAGGCTCAATGAATACAATACTTTATACCATGAATCCACAACCGATATACATGAAGCATAAAACTTTAGCCCAGACGAACTATTTTCAGAAGACGGTCCTAAAAATCATGGCCTCGACCACAGAAATTTGAGCAATGAACACCCAGAAAATGATACAAATGCAAGATGCGGAGGAAAGACAAGGGACCAATCGAGATTTCTTCATAACATATCATGTATGAAATTTGAACCCTTAGAATATGAGGAAGTTAAATCTCATGAGTCATCTTCACAACATGCACCGAAATTGGAACTTAAAATTTGCCATCACATTTGAAATATGCTTATCTAAGAGTTGATAAAACCCTACCAGTGATAATTTCTGCCAACCTAACCTCCGAACAGGAGAATAGTTTGTTGAATATTTTATCATAGCACAGGAAAGCTATAACATGGACAATGGTATACTTAAAAGGAATCAGTCTGACTATATACATGCACAAAATCAATCTCGAAGATAGCCACAACACCTTGGTGAAACCCCAAAGATGGCTCAACCCGATCATGAAGAACGTAGTCATGAAGGAAATTATAAAATGGCTGGATACAGGAGTAATTTATCCTATATCCAATAGTTCATGGGTTAGCCCAGTATAATGCGTACCAAAGAAAGGTGGTGTGATCGTGGTTAAAAGTGAGTATGACGAGCTCCTCACCACAAGAACAGTCACGGGATGGCGCATATGCATGGATTACATGAAGCTCAACAAAGCCACAAAGAATGATCATTTCCCATCCCTTTTACCGATCAAATGTTGGATAGATTAGCGGGAAAAGCATTTTACTGCTTCCTCCATGGATACTTGGGGTATAACCAAATTACCATAGCACCCAAGGACCAAGAAAAAACAACTTTCACGTGCTCGTATAGTACCTATGCATTTAGACGAATGTCGTTTAGACTATGTAACGCTCTAGCTACATTCCAAAGATGTATGATGGTAATCTTTTCGGATATGGTGGAAGAGTGCATGGAAATATTTATGGACGACTTCTCTGTCTCGGGTGATGATTTTGACCGATGTCTCGGTAATTTATCCAAGGTGTTAAAATTCTGTGAAGAATCCAACCTAGTACTGAACTGGGAAAAATGCCATTTTATGGTAACAGAAGGAATAGTGTTGGGTCACAAAATTTCATGACATGGCATCGAAGTCGACAAAGCTAAGGTGGATGCAATTACAAATCTTCCCCTACTACTAATGTACAAGGTGTACGCAGTTTCCTTGGACATGCAGGCTTCTACAAGCGGTTCATAAAAGATTTTTCACAAATTTCTAAACCCTTATGTCTTTTGCTTCAACAAAATCATCCATTTAAATTTACTAATGATTGTTTGCATACCTTCACAGATTTGAAGAAGAAGTTTTCAGCAGCACCAATTGTTATTCCACTAGACTGGAATGAACCATTTGAGCTCATGTGACTCTAGTGACTATGTTGTCGGAGCGGTGCTAGGGCAACGAAAAAGTTAAATCTTTCATGTTATCTACTATGCGAGCCGAACTCTTAATTATGCACAGGATAACTATACCACCATTGAAAAAAAACACTTAGCAGTAGTATTTGTATTCGATAAGTTTAGGCCATATCTAATAGGCACTAAGGTAATTGTGCACACAGATCACTCTACCATTAAATATCTAATTAATAAAAAAGATGCAAAGCCTAGACTAATTCGATGGATATTACTACTGCAAGAATTTGATTTAGAGATCAAGGATAAAAAAGGTATAGAAAATCAAGTGGCAGACCATTTGTCAAGGCTAGATAACAAACCTGATTGTCCTGACATCACAGAAATTAAAAAAGATTTCCATGACGAGAAAATATTATTTATCACGACTGCGCCGTGGTATGCTGACATTGTTAACTTTCTTGTTAGTGGTATTGTTCCTCCTAATTTATCTAGTCAAGGCAGAAAGAAGTTTCAACATGATGTGCGACATTACTAATGAGATGAATCATTTCTATTCAAGCAATGCGGAGACCAAATAATCCGAAGATGCATTCCAGAAGAAGAGTAGCAAGATATCCTATACCAATGTCACTCATCTCCATATGGAGGGCATTTCGGTGGAATGAGAACAACAACCAAAGTGCTTCAGTCTGGATTTTATTGGCCAACCCTGTTCAAAGATGTGCATGAATTCTACAAGCCATATGATAGATGTCAACGAACAGAAAACATCTCGAAATGGCATGAGATGCCATGGCAAAATATTCTGGAAATCGAACTATTCGACGTATGGGGAATAGACTTCATGGGATCTTTTCCCACATCTTTTGTGGATTTGTACATCCTCTTGGCAGTAGACTATGTATCAAAGTGGGTTGAAGCCATTGCTACACCTAAAAATGATTCCAAGATGGTGTTAAATTTTTACACAAAAATATATTCACCCGATTTGTAACACCACGAGCTATCATCAGCGATGAAGGCACTCATTTCGACAATAAATTGATTACCAAGGCACTAAAGCTATATGGAGTACGACATAGGATTGCTATGGCGTATCACCCTCAAAAAAATAGACAAGTCGAAGTGTCTAACCGGGAAATTAAACAGATCCTTGAGAAAGTGGTCAACCCAAGTCGAAAAGACTGGTCGCCAAAGCTAGATGAAGCACTATGGGCTTATCGCACAACATTCAAGACCCCGTTGGGAATGTCACCATTCAAACTGGTCTATGGAAAGGAATTACATTTGTCGGTTGAACTCGAACATAAAGCTTACTGGGTCATCCAAAAGCTAAACATAGATGCTCAGCTTGCTGGAGAAAGAAGACTTTTAGAGCTTAACGAGATGGATGAATCCAGAGCACATGCATATGAGAATGCCCACCTATACAAAGAGAAAACAAAACGATGGCATGAAAGAAAAATATTACCGAGGCAATTTTATTCAGGACAACAAGTACTGCTCTATAATTCATGCCTTAAGTTATTCCCAGGCAAGCTGAAATCAAGATGGTCAGGACCGTTTATCATTCACCAAGTCTATGACAATGGAGCAATTTAAATTCAAAACCAAAACGATGGTTCCATCTTCAAGGTGAACAGGCAGAGACTCAAGGAGTACAAAGGAGCCCCAGTCATGCACGACAAACCGGCATCGTTGGCACATGATGGCCAATAGTTTGCTCTACTTTCTTGAACAAAATTTCGTTACTTAGGCAACGAAAATTTGAATTCTGTACATAAATAAGTTAAGTTATTTTCTGTTTTAATCCATTTTATTTTATTATTTTCTTCTTTCTTATTGTAGGCAAGCAAGGAACACGTGGCAGCATGGGGAGTTGAAGCATGCATGAAAGAAAAAACCCTAGGGTACATTGTTTTGATGGCATAATAAAGAGGGAAATAAATCTTTTCTCCCCTTTATGTTCAATCATATATTTCTCATTTAATAAGAAATTTTTCTCCACCATGAAAGGACTAAATTTCCCCGAAACCACCCATTACTTTCCAAAGAAACAAACTGTTCAATAACTTCTTCTTCTTCATCGTGACTCAACCTCTCATCACTAAGCAAGAAAAAAAATTATTCTCTCCCCATTATCGCCATTGATATCAACAAAAAAAATGGTAAGAACAAGGAAAGCCCCAACCCCAACATAAAGTTTCGAACGTTTTCAAACGGCCGAAGCAGAAGCATGCTTCAAAATTTTTCAGAAATGTCAAGTCTATTTGGAAGATGGATTCATCTTTCCCGCCGAGGAAGAGGAGTCATTTGGACCGGAGGTGATGGACGTGATAAAGAAACACAACTGGGAGAAGTTTTCTCGCAATCCCAAAGCCGTAGCATCGGCGATGGTACGGGAATTCTATGCCCATCTCGAGGATCCGTCTAACCACACAGTTTATGTTCAGTGAAAGCTCATTCGATTTTCCCTCTCTACACTCAATCGATACTTTAAGTTGGGAAAAGTGGAGGAGCAGCACAAGCGATTTATGGCAGAGGCCAATCAAGAAATATACAGCGGCGTACTACAGGATCTATGCTTCGGGTGAGCCAAGTTTGAAGGAAAGACCCCTATGAGAAAGAGAGTTGATCGTCGAGCCCTAAAACCAAATGTGAAGTTATGGAACCACTTCTTCAATGGCAAGCTCATGCCCACATCTCACAACACCACTATCCTCATAAAACGATTGATGCTCTTGCACTCGATCATTTACGGGAGGAAGATCAACGTGGGCAAAATTATCTTCAAGCAGATCAATGAATGTTCCAAGAGGAGCCGAGGTAATCTATTGTTTCCAAATCTGATAACCGCACTGTGCAAGAAGAAGAATGTTCTTGAGGATCACTTCGAGGATTACATTAAACCAAAAGAGGATATTACCAGAAAAAAGGTCCCCAAGCTGATGAGTTTCAATGACGACGACCCACATGAAGGTTTAGAGCGAGGAGCAAAATCGGTTGCCACAGCTAGAATGGCCGCTGTGATCACACACACTCGAGAAATGCGTGAAAAGATCGGTTGCCTGGAGGACCACATGGAAATTTACTTCAAGTATGTCAAGGCTAGGGACATGCAACTCAACGCCTTCTTCAAGGAGTTTCTCCCGAACACAAACTTCAGACTACCAACCTTCCCCGCTGTTATCCTCAAATACAATGTAGGCGAGAGCACATTCCATGCCTCGACATCATATGTACCTCCAGACGTTACCCCATAAGTACCCGTTGGTGTGCCACCACTAGCAACTCAAGTACCACCTGTACCAGAGGAAGGCCAAGGAAACACAGAATAATTCCTCAGCTCCTCATCCTTCTCAACCACCGAAAGCAGTGATGATACTACACCCCACTTCTTCACTGATGAAGATTTCACACCAGCATCGAAGCAACCCGAACATGATCCTATTCAGTCCCCTATTCGACCAACATCGCCAGTCCCAATAGCATCTACTAGTCCAGCACCAGTCCCAGCACAACCAACTCCTACGACCAAGCAATCTAGTCCAGCACAGCCATCTCCCTCGCCAGCAGCAGTAGACAATGGATCCGAGAGTCCCTCTCCTCCCAAACGACGCCGAACAAGGGCGTCCAGTCGAGCCACCCCACCACAGTGAGTCTTTACTTTAGTTCCTTTTTTTATTTTTTATTTTCTTTTTCGCATATGCACATAAAATCATGTAGTTTTAATTTCATGCATTGAGGACAATGCATCCTTTAAGTTTGGGGGAGGTATTGTACTATATTTGTCATACTTTGTTAGGAAGTAGTTGATGATAATTGGTTGAAAATTTTGGTTGTCATGACATAAGTAGGTTGAGATTATTGTTAGGAATGAATTAGGGATGCCCAATGATGAATGCAAAATTTTATTGCCTAGGCCAGAATTATTGTTAAGACTGTCTAAAGAAGAGAACCAACCCTAGGCTTGATTCCTTGAAATTTATAAACATGATTGTAGGTTGTTTTTTCTCTAGGTAATATGTAAAAATTTTAGGAAATAACTTTCTATTTGTCGAGACTTCAAAAATATTCTAAGGGTAAAGTGGTAACTCTCTAGTGTTTAAAAACTTGAAAAACTCAAAAATACAAAGGGACACTCCTCTGTGCAAAGGCATGAACAAGAAAAACTCCAAAAGAAATTAAGAGTACCCAAGGCATATGAGTAAATGAAAGTAGTCACAGGATGACTCTGCCCGAATATCTTGGGGGTGGAAGGTATGCTCCCTTTCACCTAGAGTGTTGAACGGTAGGTGTGATGAGCTAACTCCCTTATAAAAAATGAATAAAGAGAATAAAAGTTGATAAAAAACTAGGAGTGTAAACTAAGCCTGATGAATAATTTGTTGCCTTGACAAACCAGGAGTGCTTACTTTAAGTTTTCTAATTACCTCTATGCATAGACTGGTTACAATCACGCACACACAATAGCAAGGGATCCTGACTAGGGAAGGAACTTGACTGATATGACTCTCAACGTGTTGAGGCCAAACAATTTTTGCTGAGGGCTGAAATCTCAAACCATATGATTTTCTTAATATTACTTTGCCATGACAATTTTAATTCTCTTCTAGTTATTATTCATTGTTTGAGGACGAGCAATAGCTTAAGTTTGGGGTGTGATAACTCCGTAAAAAGACTAAATTCCTAGTCTTTTCACTTAAGTTATTGTTCGTCTAAACAAAGTATGCACTACATTTTTAGTTACATTTAGTTGCATATAAGTTATATTAGATTGTGGTGGATGCATTTTGCTTAGGCAAGATTTATTTGGTTTGACTGATGTTGCTGAAGAGAAAGGGTTGTTTGAGTTATGATTGTGCAGGAATCCTACAGAGGAAGAACATTTCAGTCGTGACAATGAAAAATTACAAAGGCCAGCAAAACAAATGAGAACGTGAAGAGCATATTTATCTCGTCGATGCAAGATTTATTTGAGGAAGTCTGAAGCAGGTGTGGCAAAACTGCCTATATCACTCGCCAGCTGGATGACCTGCTTCACGTGCAAGCAAGCCCCAATTATTCTGACAGTCGCTAGCCTCCAGTCGCCTTTCCTTTTTAAGTCTGGGAAATTAATAACAGCTAGTTAAGGAATCTCCAAAAGTAGACAAAGACCTATGAGATCTTTCCTTATAAATAACCAGTCGTAGCTGCCTAAAAGAGGGGGAAGGAAGAAGAGAGAAGAGCTTTACCTAAGGCGTGAGCAAGCAACTGCAGTGCTTTCCCACCGTCTACCCACCAACCTTCCTTGGTGTCCTCCATAGCCAGACGATAGCAGAGTGGTGATCAGGTCTCGAGAGAGGGTGATCACCAAGGCAGGCGCGGTGTTGATCAGGATTGTTGCGATTGAGCCCCCGATTTTGGGAGTCATTCTTCCTTTGTTTTTAACTCTTATTTTGTTTGGGGTTTAAATCTTAGATGATCTTTGATAGCACCATGAATGCTTTACTTGGTGTTAAACTTTGTTTTTCCTGAACAATATTTTTATGTTTATGAATGAAGAATTATGTTTCGCCTATGACTATTTTGCTCAAAGTTTAAATATTTTACCTTAGCACTGTAAGAGCATCGAGAGATAGCCTTGGGTTTTGGTAAAACATATCTTGGCATTGTAAGAGCATTGAGAGATTGCCTTTTGTATAGATAAGTGATTCTTAAATTCGAGATAATTAAGATAGATCAGTGTGAGCAATGGAATGAATCCAGGATGGTGAAGTTCTAACTTGTCTACCTTAGAGATAAGGAGTGAGTTTCAAATGACTAAAAGGGATAGATGCTAGAGTAGGAGAGACTAAGTCTATAGTTAACTTCGAGAGGTATTGCCGTAGCAACCGTCTAAGAATACCTAGTAATCCTATCGGGCAGCTTTAGTGAGTCATAATAATTCATTCTAAACTGAGAATAATTGGTGTCAAGACAATAGTTTAGCATAAGTGCTCTGTAACACGTCTGAATATGTGAGGTTGTTTGCATTATATTTAAACCATCACTTGTTTTGTTTTATCAGTTTGCATATTAATTTTTCCTTGACCAAACTTTTCTGAAATCATTGAATCATTTTTCTTAGTTCATTAATATTAGTTCTTGGGATAATACTTAGTAGGACTTAGCTTGTGACATTAGTTCTAGTTGTCGTGAAAATATATTTCTCATCTAATCTATGTGGAGACAATACTCACTCACTACTATATTACTTCCATCGATTGTGTATACTTGCACAGATTTTC
Organism: Hibiscus syriacus; assembly: GCF_006381635.1. Classification (NCBI taxonomy): domain Eukaryota; kingdom Viridiplantae; phylum Streptophyta; class Magnoliopsida; order Malvales; family Malvaceae; genus Hibiscus; species Hibiscus syriacus. Next base: position 1,526,237 of record NW_024062907.1, read on the forward strand.
TTGCCTTAGCATATACATTTACAAGCGATCACTCATGCATGTCATCTTGTTTGAACTTGTTTTTTTTTATGTTTAAATGTTTGCAAGTCACTTGGAGTTTGATCATTTTCAATAAAATGCTTCCTTCTAAGAAAATTAGCAAAGAACAAATTTTTATTTTGAATTCTTTGAATATCATCTCAATTAAAAGTTGTTTTAATAATTGAGGTTGTAAATCTTTGACAAATGACTAGATTGAACCTTGCAAAACAAGGACCCTTTGATCCTAATCCTACCCCAGAACATACACCAGAATACATACCCTTCTCTTGCAGGGACCGAGCTAACCATCTCCTCTCGTGTACAACTAATCAAAGGTTGGCATTCAGGTATGTGTTAGGAGCGGAAAAAATGGGGCAGCTAGCATACGAGATTGCAAAACTAATTGCTTTCTATTCATGTTGATGAAGTTCAATGATGATCATGATCTTATTAGATGGAATGGTCAAGTAGGTGAATCTAGTTTAATTCAGTTGCTTGGGAATTGAACTCTAATGATGATATTTTTTGACCTTCAACAAACACATGGACTATAACAGGTTCTCCTCGATGCGCTTAAGAAATGGAATCCGTATACCCAGACAAATATAATATATATATATATATACAATAAAGTTGAGCTATTCCGCTAAAGCAATTGGTTATAGAGGAAACTCGAAAGCCCTGGCTTTATGAATAGGTTACATTCAAACCATGACATTGATTGGGTACCTGGAAATTCAGTGTATACTCCAATGTGATTGTTAAGTCGAAGACTTTGTGACGACAGGAATCCTTCAGCTAACCTGATAAAAGTGATTACAATAAAGCTTGAGTTGTCCCTCTAGAGCAATTGGTTAAAAGTCCTGGCTTTATGGATCAGGTTCAGCTAGCCAGATAATGGAAAATTAAATCAAACTTACTAAATAAGGAGTTTCGGTGAATATGGACCAAGGGAGTTGAGGAACACCTGTTATAGTCGATCTCACACAAGCACTCAGAAATTTCATTTTTAGACCAATATTTCTGCACTACCTTGGCTAGAGGAGTCTACGGAGCTTGAACAAATTTAAGATTTCAGAGAGCTGAAACAAAAGTGTTCTGAAAAGTCTAACTATAGACTATGCTAGTTTTGTCATTTTGTTCGTCTCCGATTAAAAAATGCCAAGCCAAGAAAGAGGGGCAAGCCATGATCTTCACAATGACTGAATTGTGGAAACAAACCTTAGAATTTAGGTAGCCTACCTCTAAACCAACTTTTCAATCTTAATATTGGTCAAAGATTTGCAGCTATCAAAGATTAAAAGAGCAATTAATTCTTTGATATCCAATCAACTCCTGTTTTATGATTTACTTCAATTGTGAAACTTAGGATGAGGCAACGTTTTCAAAATTCCTTTTGATATTTTTCAAAATTTTGAAAATTCAAAGGAAGAAAAGAGTTTTCAAACATGATAAGTTCTCTAGAAGCATATCTTGGAATTCAACAAATATTTCTCTAAAGCTCAAGATTGAAGTTGGGGTAAGAGAAACCAAATCTTTGGGGAAAAATTTGATAGGACAAGGAAAATAAATTGTCTCAGGTCGAGGTTTGCAAGAGTACACCCTGGTGGAAATGAAGACAAATTGAGTCAGTGATAGAATGAAGACTGCTCACGCAACCATTCCCCTCACAGATCAACATATACATATACATACATGACACATGAAATTTGCATCGTTGCATTCATTATCATGTGAATCAAAGATATTTTTCTCCTCTTTTGAGGACAAATTCAATAAAATATCAAATAAATTTCATATTCGCATCCATCATAACGTCTAAGATAATCAGTTAAAAATGCATCATTTCGATCTTTCAGGAAATAAAAGCTCAGAAATGACCAGATGTCTTCAACTTGAAATAATAATGACATCCACAGAGTTGACTTCCTGAAGTCAACAATCAAATCGGCTGAAGATATTTTCTCAACATGAAGGAGCAAGCGGACTGTCTATCACTTTTGATGGTGTTTTGTTTCTAAAAACAAATTTTGTCTCACTTGAGACAATTTCTCAAAACAAATTTCGTCTCGCTTGAGACATTTTTCCTTTGAGATACAAATTTTGAGTTTGTTTCACATGAAACAAAGTTGATCACCTTTGAAATTGTTTCTCTTTAAACCAAGTTTTGGTCTCTTGAGACAATTTCTTTAAAAAAAATTGAGTATGTTTCACTTGAAACAAATTTTATAATCTTTGAGTCAGTTTCTCTTGAAACACCTATCTATAAGATCATTTCTCTTGAAACGAATTTTGTCTCTCTTAAGACAATTTCTTTTGAAAAAAAATCTTTGAGTCTGTTTCCTTTGAAACAAAGTTGTCTCATTTGAGACAGTTTTCCTCAAAACACTAAATTCTGAAATTGTTTCACTTGAAATAAAAATCATATTTGAGTCTGTTTCACTGGAAACAACAACCATCTTTGAGATTGTTTCTCTTGAAACAAATCTTATTTTCCTTGATATTGTTTCATGAAACAATAAACATCTTTGAAATCATTTTCCTTGAAATGAATTTTGTCTCTTTTGAGACAATTTCTTGTGAAATACCCATCTTTGAGTCTGTTTCCCTTGAAACAAAACAAGAATCTTTGAGATCATTTCCCTTGAAACGAATTAAATCTGAGTTTTTTCTCTTGAAACAAAACCATCTTTGACCGATTCCCTTAAAACAAATTTTGTCTCTTTTGAGACAGCTTACCTTGAAGCATAATCTGTGAGTTGGTTTCTCTTGAAACCATTATCCCTAAAGATGGTCGCTGTCCTCATCACGTAGGAATTGTGTCATCCCTCGACCAGACCTCCTCATCACGTAGCAGCCGTATCAACACCAGATAACCAGCCGTCCTTATCACGTAGGAACCATGTTATCACCCTTAGATGGCCAGAACTCTTCATCACGTATGAGTCGTGTCATCACCCGGCCTGATTTACTCGTCATATAGGAGTCGTGTCACCCTCAGATAACCAATCTTCCTCATCACGTAGGAACTGAGTTATCACCTTTCGTAAAGATGGCCAAAAACTCTTCATCACGTATGAGCAGTGTCATCCCCTGACCAGATCTCCTCATCACGTAGGAGTCGTGTCACCTTTAGACGACCAGAACTCTTCATCACATATGAGTAGTGTCGTCCCTCAAAATTAAACACTATCAAGTCTCAAGTCTCTAAAACAAGAAAAAGAGAATCGGACAAAAACTGATTGTCTTTTTCGTCTTTGCCCTATTCTTGTTAACACAAGAATGTGCAAAGAGGGGCAGTTGTAGACACCCGTTTTATCCGGACAAAAAATATTTATTATTATTATTATTATTATTATTATTATTATTATTTATTATTATTATTATTATTATTATTATTATTATTATTATTACATGTTTTGCAGGACCTCATCCAAGCCCAATATTACAAGCCTACCAGGAGGCCAACCTAACAGCAGATACAAATGAGGCCCAAAACAACCCAAGTCCAGACCCAAAGACCCAGTTGCAGGACCCAAATCTAGATCTGATCCAAACCCGGCCCAACTCAGCAACCCAATAGTAATTAGGTTTTTAAACCCTAAGCTTATCATCCAACCACCGCCAACAAGGAAAAGCTGAACCATCACCAGCGCGTGAGATGCACACGATCCTTCAAATCGGTACGTGAACCACCGACGAGCCACCGAGCCATCTCGAGTCGTCCTCATCATCATCCACCTACAAATAGTGCACGAATAATCCCAAAGTCAAAAGAGAAAGTAAAAAAAATCATACCCCGAAATCACGGGACTTTCGGTGGAAAAGGAGAAAAAAAAAGAGAAAGGGGGGAAACATTCGGAAAAAAGAATAATAAAAGAAGGGCAGAAAAATAAAGGAATAGGGATCTCATTCGAACCTCAAACCTTAAACAAAAGAAAAAAAACAAGGGAAACCAGAGAATATTTCAAACCACAAACAAAGAGAAATAGGGGGAGAAGTCCTTACCTTCGTCGGAAGAGCGTCGGGAAGCCCACGAGTCATTGGAGCTTGATTATTTTTGAAAGGTAACGGCTTATCTACAGTCCTAGGGGTGTTTTTAGGCTAAGCTAGGTTGGGGAATAGGTTAAGGGTAAAAGGAGGAATATTTTGAGGGAGGTTGGGTACCTCCTGCCGCCGTGTCGACCGCCATGGGAGCCTCCGACCACCGTGTCAAACTCTCATCAGAGGAGAGAGTTGAGAGAATTCTGATTCTCTCTCTCCTCTCTCGTTTTGAAGTAGAACAAATGAGGGGAATGAGAGTAATTTAGGCATGAATTTGGGTATAAATACCCAAGTCAAAACGCAGCGTTTTGCCCCCCCCATTGCACCGTGTTTTTTCAAGCATAAGGGGAAAATAGCAAGTTGGGTCCCTGACTTTTGTGATTTCACTTGTATTCATCATATGTATTAGGGTAAATAGCAGTTTAAGTCCCCATTTATTTGTATTATATTATTTTGGTAATTAATGAAATCATGTGATATATTACTTTGGGCACTGAATTTGCTATGTTGATTCTTTAGTCACTGATTTTATGTGTTATATACTTTCTTTGATGTTATTTGAATTTGGTCACCATATTTGTAAATATTGTATTTTAGTCACTACCTTGCATTAGGTTTATTTATTATTTAATCCACCATGTTCCTGTTTATTTCATCTTAGTCCTTATTGTTATTTTTGGGCTATTTTTATTTTTAGTCCTTGTATTATAAAATATTTAAAGTTTAGACTGATTTATTTGTACTTACTATTATGGTCCCTGAAGTTTTTGTTTTTGCTATTTAGCCCCCTAAGTTTATGTTTTATCTATTTTAGTCCCTAAAGTTTCTATTTTATCTATTTTGGTCCTTAAATTTCTATTTTTTGCCATTTTGGTCCTTTGAGTTTGTGTTTTTCTTCATTTTGGTCCTTGTAAGTTCAAATACTTACTTTTTCCTCATTTGTATTTCGGTTTGTAATATTTATTTGTTTTCATTTCAATCCCTTATGTATGTACATGTTGTAAATGTTATTATTTAATATTGTAAGTATTTTATTTTACACTGTATTTGTTTCTATTATATTTTCTTAAATATTAATGGTTTCGCGAACGATATTTGTAGAACGGGCGGGGAAAGTACCACTTGATCGAAGTGGTACAATCTGATACGACGTTTAAACAAAATGGAACTTGAAATCAATCAACTTTATTTTGTTAATTAATTCATATCGTATTTTGAATCGAACAATATGATGCATGTTTCTCTAGATTACAAGTTATTTTATTTCACGCAAATGTTTATTGTCAATCTATATTCGATTCGCATTTTATCAAAGAGGGAATATTCTTTATGGATAAGAAATAGTCAAAATAGCTTTCCTGACGGATGATTGCTAATTTTGAGGTTTCTTTTCGAATTAAAGAATTTTCCTAACATTAATTAATTCGAAACAAAATCATTATTTATGTTGATCCTTGCAGCTAATTACATGTGCTTTTTTTAGTAAGTCTTGTTTTTATTCATAGACTGAATGATTTTAAAATCAATTTGATGCATCATGCATAATTCGGTTATATAATACTATAGTTTTACACTATAAACAATTATCCTTCTATATTGAATTTGTCGATTTTTTTCCAATTAGTTGCGTTGTTGATCATGCAAAGTAAAGTTACTTCTTTTATTTCATATTTTTTTTACTTCTTTTATAGTTTTACACTATAATCAATTAGTTGTGTTGTTGAGTTTTTATTCATATTTTTTCAATTTTAAATTTTTATAAATTAAATTAATGATATTCACCGTTAATGATACTCAACGGTACTCGTCGAACGTGGCATACTCATCCTATGTTTTAATTATGAGGAATTGTTTTTTATTTGAAGTAATGGTCTCTTCAATGACCTATTATGGCATGCTAGACCCATCTAATAACAAATCGTGTAAGATTATTACAAGATCTTTAATCTTCTAAAATGTTAGTACACATGATTTAATTTTTTTAATAATTTCTTTGATTATTATTTTATCTTTAAGGAAATGATCAATCTAGTCCTCAGAAAAAAAAAATAGAGGTTACGAACGTAATATCACTAGTTAATTGAAATTGTTAATACCATTCATTATTCATGTGATTTTGTTTCGTAAAAACACATTTTCTAGCAAAATGATCTATATCAATATGATAAATTAGAATTAGTTTCTTTTTTAAATCACGTCAATAATTTCATTGTACCAGTGATTAAGTGATATTGATGTCCTCTTGTTCAGGATTAGTATCGTGCTTCTTTAATTACAAAAAGAAAGTATTTACTAGTAGAAAAGAAAAATAAGCTAGGGTTTTCGCTCGTCGTCTTTCGCTAGGGGTTTCGCTCGTTGCATGGATGAATCTTCCCTGCCGGTGGTTGCACCGGCTTCTCTCTCGACGTTTTCTCCCTTAGAACTTTCGGCCTCTTCGGTTGCTCTCTCAGAACAACCGTCACTCAAAAAGGGACGAGTTATCTCAGATTCACAGAATGATGTAAGTACTGTGACTGCCCCGATGGAGGAGGATTTGGCATTGACTGAATGTGCTCAACAGGAAGAATTTGTGCCTACTCAAAGCAAAAAAACTTATGCACAAACGGTTTTGGAATCCACTGGGATGCCACCAACCGGATTCCCAGGCTTTGGTGATGATGATGTCCTTATTCAGGAGGATGATGTTACCGTGGATAGGAGTGGACCAAAGCTGATTATTCACTTTTCGGATTGTGCTCATGAATCGATTGATAACAACATGAAACAGACAGTGGTTGTAAGGTTACTTGGGAAAGCTATTGGGTATAGAACGCTTCTGAATAAAATCAACCAGCTTTGACAACTGCAAGCAAGTTTCAAATGGTTGATCTCGAGAACGACTATTTCCTCGTTCAGTTTGCTTCAGCCATTGATTATACAAAGGCGCTAATGGAAGGGTCGTGGATGGTCTATGGAAGCTATCTCACTCAAGAATCTACTCCTCGTGATCGTAGTTTGACAGAAAAGGAGAAGGGTAAACTGCCTATTGCTGGTTTGAATAACTCAATTAATGTTTCTAAGAGGGGTGTTAAGGAGGTCCGTCTTGTTGCAGGTGGTTCCTCAGGAATCTCGGTAAATTATGCAACTTCAGAAGTGAATGGGCTCGATGGTACATGTCATAAAGTTTCCTCGGGGGACCATTAGACTAAAAAAAATTAATTCGGGGTAAGGTGATGAAATATGATTTTGAAAATAGTTTAATTTTGGAGTCGCCAATAACCTTTAAGTTATAGGTTGGAAACCTTAAATGACAAAAAAGGGTTGCATTTTACCAAAGATTATTTTTAAAGGTTCGGGAGTCGATTACGTGCGGGGAAGGGTAAACACCCCCACAACGCCCAAATTTTGATACCTAAATGATTATATGTTGTTTAAATATTGAGAATTACAAACTTGAAAATATATTTAAATTACGATCCTATTATTCATTAGAATTTATTCAAAAAGCGTTAATTTTTTGGATTACGAATGCCTTTTTGTGTGAATAATCTTCGGGAAAAACACTTCCTTTGTAGTTAGGAGACTTTCTCATAGATTTCCCTCACAAAAACGTTATTTCGCAATTTTTGCAAAGATAAAATAAAACAAAATAAAAATGAAAAACAATGAAAAAAAAACTTGAAATAAATAATCGGGGAACAAAGAGAAAATTATCGAATACAACACAAACATTTATATGAAAAATCCTCGTAAAGACACTTTCCCTTGTAGTTGGGAGATGTATTCGTAGATTCCCCGCATAATGAAATTTTCCATTTTGTATACATATAGACATGAAATTATAACGATTGATAAAATAAAGTTACAAATTTGGACCAAAACACATGTACAAACATGATAAATTAAAATACAAAAAAATAGACATGCTTAGTAAAATAAAAGATTAAATAGCAAAAACATAAATTTATAAGATTAAAACAACAAAAACAAAAACTTAAATGATTAAAATAATAAAAATAGAAAGTTGAAAGACTAAAATAGAAAAAACAATAGTTTAAGTACAAAAATAGCAAAAGCAGTAAGTTAAGGGATGAACAGTAATTACAAATAAACCAAAGCCCAAATCACAAATGTTAAATAGTACAGGTATTCGAAATGTAAATAACCCATAAATAATATACATGACTAAAATAATATAAACTAGAAATCTGGAGGACCAAACAACCATTAAACCCCAAGTCAAGTAGTGACTAAAATGAAATATTTACAAATGTCAGGACAAGAGTCAAATATAAAAGAAAATAATATAATATATAAAAGAGTGACATAAATGTAAAACATGAAAGATACGAGCTCAAAATAAAATACCATAAAAGTTTCATTAATGGTTAAAACAGAATATTACAACCAAGAGGGACCTAAAATGTAATTATCCCAAAAGTATGAGAAACACAGGTCTGAGAACACAAAGAAATAGGGACTCAAGTTGACATTAACCCTAAAAAAATAAAAGGACACAATTGATATTACAAAAGGTAAAGGACCTACACTGCTATTAACCATAAATACGAAAACACGTAGACCCCCAGCCCCTTAAACAGTGTCATTTCATTTGATGGTTATAAACCATTTTAAGGGTTTAGAAACCCTACTCATTCTCATTTCTCCCTTTCTCAGTCGTTCCCCAGTTCTCTTCCCCCTCTCCCTCTATCTTCCCCTTCTTTGTTTTCTCTTTTTGCTTCCTCACCGAGAATATAAACACAGCTCCCTGGCCACCGTTGATCGGTGACCACGGGGAGAAAAACAACCCTATATCCCTTATTTTCCTCTTATAAACCCTATAAACTGAACCACTTTGAACCCTAAAAGCCCCCCAAACAGATCCTACCCAAAAGAAACCGAAAGCTTTTCTTCGGTACAACTTACCCCTTTGACTCCGATGGTGGCAACGATGACAGCTGACCATATCTCAATGAAAAGGTGAGGGTTTCCTTTGTTTTTTTAAAAGCTCTCTGTATTTTTTTCTCTAAACCCGAATGTCTCCCTTTGTTCTATATCTTATGTTCTTTTTTTGTTGATGCATGTTATATTTGATGAATGGATTTGAAAGAGTTGTTTGCTTCCACCGAGATTGCATCGGGATATCTTGTACTTTCTTTGATATTTTTCAATTTTTTTCCTGACTTGGGTTGATTTTTGGCTGACTGATGGATTTGTTGTCACTGTTAATGACAACATCGGGTGGGAAATATTCGGCAGTGGCTCGGTAGTTGGCTCACACGCTCTCAGAGCACGGCAGTGAAGTTCACGCGTGGCTCTGGTGGCTGGAACATTGGCCGGTGACTGAGTTGTTGATAATGTTTAGGTTTTACAACCCTAACTAGATTAGGTTGGTCTTGGGCAGGGTATGGGTCAGTCTTTGGGTTAGATCTTAGCTAGATAGGGTCAAGTACTGGTTACTTGAGTCGGGTTTGCTGGTTTGTCTAGATTGTCTGGATTGGGCTCTGGGTATTGGGTGTATTGGGCTTGCTTGGGTGAGGGCCTGATGGTTTAAGGTATGTTGGGCAAGTTCTAGTTGACTTGTAAATTAGGCCAACAAAATGTAATGGATAAATTAATAATAATATATACTAATAATAATAATAGTAATAATAATAATAAAATAACTAATAATAGTATTAATAAATAATAAAAAACCCGGACAAAAACGGGTGTCTACAGCTGCTCGTCTTTGCACATTCTTGTGTTAACAAGAATAAGGCAAAGACGAAAAAACAACCAGTTTTTGTCTGGTTATCATTTTGGTTTAAAAATTTGATATGATTTGTGTTGGGGGATGACACGGCTCATACGCGATGAAGAGGTCTGGTCATCTAAGGGTGAGGAGATCTGGTCAGGATATGACACTGCTCATACATAATGAATAGTTCTTGGCCATCTTTAGGGAGGGTGATAACTCAGTTCCTACGCGATGAGGACGACTAGTTATCTAGGGGTGACACGGCTCATACGTTATGAGGAGGTCTGGTCGGGGGATAACATGGTTCCTACGTGATGAGGATGGTAGACCATCTTTAGGGATGATAACACGGTTCTTACATGATGAGGATGACAGGTTATCTAGGTGTGACACGACTCCTACGTGATAATGAGGTATGGTCGGTGGATGACGCATTTCCTACGTGATGAGGATGGCTGGCCATCTTTAGGGATTATGGTTTCAAGAGAAACCGACCCAAAGATTTGTTTCAAAAGAAACAAACTCAAAGATTTGTTTCAAGAAAAACAAAGCCAAAGATAATGTGTTTCAAAAGAAATTGTCTTAAAAGAGACAAAATTTGTTTCAAGGGAAACGACTCAAAGATGACGTTTAAAGGGAAACTGTCTCAAGCGAGACAAAATTTGTTTTTAAAGGAAACGTTTTCAAAGGTCGGTGTTTCATGGGAAACTATCACAAATGAGATAAAATTCGTTTCAAGGGAAACGGTCTCAAAGATGTTTGTTTTGTTTCAAGGGAAACATATTCAAAGATGGTAAATTTTATTTCCAAAAAACAACTCAAAGATTTTTCTCAAAAGAAACTGTCTCAAGAGAGACAAAATTTGTTTTAAGATAAAAAGATTCAAAGATTGTCGATTTTTGTTTCTAGGGAAACAATCTCAGAGGTGTTTGTTTTGTTTCAAGGGAAACAATTTCAGGATTTGTGTTTAAAAGGGAAACTGTCTCACGCAAGACGAATCGGTTTTGAAAATCTCAAGTGACATTAATTTTGTTTCAAGTACAACAAATTTAAATTTGTATCTCAAAGAAAAAATGTCTCAAGCAAGACGAAATTTGTTTTGAGAGAAATTGTCTCAAGCGAGACAAAATTTGTGGAAAAATGTCTCAAGCGAGACAAAATTTTATTTCAAGAAAAACACCCTCAAAGGCGATAGAAAGTCTGCTTGTTCCTTTATGTTGACGAAATATCTTGATTGTTGACTTTAGGAAGTCAAATCATTGCTTCTTCATGTTAGAGACATCTGGTCATTTTCGAGCTTTGATTTCCTGAGAGATCAAAATGATGCATTTTTTACTTACTATCTTGGATATTATGATGGATGTCAAGATAAAATTTATTTGATTTTTTTATTGAATTTGTCCTCTAGTGAGGAGAAAAATGTCTTTAATACACATGATGATAAATGTTTGATGCAAATTTTATGTATCATGTATGTGTGTGTGTGTGTGTGTGTGTGTGTGCATGTGTTGATGTGTGTTTTTCTCAATCTGTAAGGAGAATGGTTGCGAGAGAAGTCTTCACTCTATCATTGATTCAGTTTGTCTTCATTTCCACCAGGGTGTACTATTGCAAACCTCAACTTGAGACAATTTGTTTTCTTTCCCCATAAAATTTTACCCTAAAATTTAGCTTCTCTTGCCCCCAGCTTCGATCTTGAGCCTCGGAGAGATATTCGTTGAATTCCAAGATATGTCTCCAGTGAGATTATCTTGTTTGAAAATGTTTTTCTCCTTTTGGAAACAACTTGACGAAGAAAGAATATATGAATTTTCATTGTCAAATGAACTAAAATAATGCCCCTTCTTTGGCATCACAATTGGAGCAAATCACAAAAATATGACTTCATTGAATATCAAAAATCAACTGCTCTTTTAACCTTTGATAGCTGTAAATCTTTGACAAATATCAATATTGAAATGTTGGTTTAGAGGTTGGCTACCTAAATTCTAACGTTTGTTTCATCAATTCGATCATCGTGAAGATCATAGCATGCCCTTCTTTCTTGGTTGGCATTTTAATTGGAGGCGGACAAAATGTCGCAACTAGCATAGTCAATTGCTAGACTCTTTAGAACTCTTTTGTTTCAATTCTCTGAAATCTTCTATTTTTTCAAGCTTCGTAGACTCCTCTACTCAAGGTAGTGCAGAAATATCGGTCTAAAAATGAGATTTCTGAGTGCTCGTGTGAAGTTGACTATAACAGGTGTTCCTCAACTACCTTAGTTTGCCATTGTTTGGCTAGCTGAATTCAGCTTTATTGTACATATATATTTTTTATAATTGCCTTTGTTTGGCTAGCTGAAGGATTCATGTCGTCATAAAGTCTTCGACTTGACAACCACAGTGGAGAAAACACCGAATTGCCAAGTACCCGATCAATGTCATGGTTTGAATATAATCTATTCATAAAGCCAGGGCTTTCGAGTTTCCTCTATAACTGATTGCTTTAGCGGAATAACTCAGCTTTATTGTATATATATATATATATATATATATATATATATATATATATATATATATATAATATTTTGGGTATATGGGTTTTATTTCTTAAGCTCACTGAGGAAAACCTGTTATAGTCCCAGTGTTTGTTGAAAGTAAGAAAATCTCATCGCTAGAGGTCAATTCCCAAGCAACCAACCTAAAATAGATTCATCTACTTGATCATTCCAATATAATAATATCATGATCATCATTGAACATCATTAATAGAAGTAGAAATCAATTAGTTTTGCAAACTCGTGTGCTAGTTGCCCTATTTTGTCTGCTCCTAACACATACCTGAATGCCAATATGATTGACTATACATGCGAGGATAGAGTTAACTTGGTTCCTTCAAGAGAAGGTATATATTCTTATGTAAATTTTCTTAGGATCAAGGGGTCCTGGTTTTGCAAGGGTTCAATCTTGTCATTTGTCAAATATCTACAACCTCAATTATTACAAAGCTTTTAATTAAGACAATATTCAAAGAATTCAAGATTAAAACTTGCTCATTGTTCATTTCCTAAGAAGAAAGCATTTTATTGGAAATGTTCGAACGTCAAGTGACTTACAAAATTCACACATAGATAGAAAAACAAGTTCAAACAAGATGACATGCATGAGAACGCAACAAAACTTCTTATGGATGCCCCAGCCTACTCCTAATGGATGCCCCATTACACATTGAACGTCAATGCCCCAGAATAGATCAAATCTTGGACCTTGCGCTTCAATGCCTTACAGTTTTCAACGGAAAGTCTGGAGATTCCTATGTGATATCAACATCATGAACCTCATGATATGGGGACTCATTTCTCAGATCGTCCTGGCAGGCTCAGTCCTACAACCAGCTGAACAAGCTCCCACCATACTGATTTCAACATCTTCTTTTAATTGTTTGAATCTTGCTTCTATTCTCAAAGTGATTAGGACCATTTCATCGAATCCTCCATATATTAATATCATGTTTTCATGAATGATGCATGTGAAAATGCTTAAATGAATGCCATGCAGAACGCAAATGCAAAATGCATCGATTTCCAAAAGTAACCATTATTAGAAAGAGTTTCATTTGTTCATAAGAGCTTTCATCTTTACAAGAGAGATCAATCTATGAATGTGGTTTAACCCTTTTATTTAGCTCCATGATCTTAGTTATGACTCCAACAGTTTGCTCTTCATTCCAGAAATGACTTCGAATCCAACGATGAGTAGTTGAGTGCAGCCTCTGAATCGCTTCTCAAAGTTGAATAGAGGTTTATACTCCTCTATTGTTGGTGTCCAATCTTGTCTGTTGAAAGTGAAGCAGATGTATGCAGAATTCTGGCATTGGACCAAAGCTTTAAGCAACGACTCATTTATCTTTACGCAGAGGAGATAGGCCATGTCACCATATTTCATGTGAAATTTCTCCTTGGTAACTACTCTCCAAATCTCCCAAATCTCTATCAGCTCTTGTAGATCAATCTACTTGAAACTAATGTTAGCATCTGTAGACATCTATGATACACAATCTCCACCAAACTATCTCTTTTTACCCTTCATTTCTTCAGATCAAGCTCGAACCACCGGATCAAATTCTTTCTTGTTATGAAAACTCTTTTCCATCTCAATGATTGCTCTTCTAATCTATTGATTACTTGGTTAATCAACACCTTTCTTTTATTTATAATGGTCATGCAGAATGTGAAGATGCAAATGCATATGTAAAAGTGAAAATCCTCTAAAATACAATGCCAAGAAAGATGAAAAATGACACAAACAAAAGAAAAGAAATAAGTTAGTAACACAAACAAAAGAGAAAAACGAATTAGTACCAGCAAGTTAATCAATAGAGTTAAAAGATTATATCTACAGATGAATATTATACCTACCCAATCATGATATCTACCCGAACATGCTTTTAATAAATAGCAATCCTACCCGAACATGCTTTTAATAAATAGCAATCCTACCCGGACATGCTTTCTACCCACAATGATTTTATTTTCAAGAGAATAATCATAACCACATAGTATTTAATTCACATGCTTTTATTTAAAAAAAATTAAAGCAAAAGGCAAAGGTTCATAAACGTTTTTCCTTTGTGTACACTTATTTTGGGTACCTACTAACAGACAGAGGTTCGGTATGACTATACCTAAGGTGACCGTTCTATGGTTCACTATATGCATGGTTTCAATTCTAAGAGAAAAATGGTACCGAATTATCCTTGTTGGTGCCTCCTTAGGCTGCCAAACCCTAAATCCTGGCCCATTATAGGCTCGTACGGATCGAGTTTAATTCGAGAGGATACATTCCCTTATGTCCATGCGGAGACACAGTTTATCTCACGTAGACATAAGGTATATGAACCCCAAAGGTTACTAGCTAAAACCCATACGGAGAAATAAATTATCTCATGTAGGCTAAGCTTTCACCTCAACTTAAAAAGGGACAAAGCTCGTAAGTGAGCTTATGATATACGAATTACGTGTTGTGTGTGAGGAGAAACTCACAAACCTTTAAAACACGAAGACAAAAAACCAATACTCTCACAATTTCCAAAAATCTGATCGAATCTGAAAATCACTAAAATAAAAAATCAATTAGTTTAAAAATAATATGTTGAAACTCAAAATAAATAAAAAGATCGTAAATTAAATACAATTTAAATTTATAACTCCCAAAAATAAAAACAATGTATAATCGTTTATGGCTAGACTCTCAAAGTCCCTAGTGGAGTCGCCAAGCTGTCATAGCGTTTCCCCGGGAGGACCCGTTAGACTAAAAAAATTTAATTCGGGGTAAGGTGATGAAATATGATTTTGAAAATAGTTTAATTTTGGAGTCGCCACCAACCTTTAAGTTAGGTAGGTTGGAAACCTTAAACGACAAAAAACGGTTACGTTTTACCAAAGATTCATTTTTAAAGGTTCGGGAGTCGATTATGTGCGGGGAAGGGTAAACACCCCCACAACGCCCAAATTTTGGTACCTAAACGATTATATGTTTTTAAATATTGAGAATTACAAACTCGAAAATATATTTAATTTACGATCCTGTTATTCATTCGAATATATTCAAAAAGCGTTAATTTTTCGGATTACGAATGCCTTTTTGTGTGAACAATCTTCGGGAAAAACACTTCCTTTGTAGTTAAGAGTCTTTCCCATAAATTCCCCTCAAAAAAATGTTATTTCACAATTTTCGCAAAGATAAAATAAAATAAAAACAAAATGAAAATGAAAAGCAATGAAAAAAACTCGAAATAAATAATCATGGAACAAAGAGAAAATTATCGAATACAACACAAACATTTATATGAAAAATCCTCGTAAAGACACCTTCCATTGTAGTTGGGAGATGTATTCGTAGATTGCTCGCATAATGAAATTTTCCATTTTTTATACATACAAACATGAAATTATAACGATCGATAAAATAAAGTTGACCAAAACACATGTACAAACATGATAAATTAAAATACAAGAAAAATAGACATGCTTAGTAAAATAAAGGATTAAATAGAAAAAACGGAAATTTATAAGAATAAAACAACAAAAACAAAAACTTAAAGGATTAAAATAATAAAAATAGAAAGTTAAATGACTAAAATAGCAAAATCATATAGTTTAAGGACTAAAATTGTAAAAATAGTAAGTTAAAGGACCAAAATAGTTAAAACAAAAAGTTAAAGGGCTGAACAATATTACAAATAAACCAGATCCCAAATCACAAATGTTAAATAGTACAGGTACTGAAAATGTAAATAACCCATAAATAATATACATGACTAAAATAATATAAACTAGAAATCTGGAGGACCAAACAACCATTAAACCCCAAGTCAAGTAGTGACTAAAATGAAATATTTACAAATGTCAGGACAAGAGTCAAATATAAAAGAAAATAATATAACATATAAAAGAGTGACATAAATGTAAAACATGAAAGATACGAGCTCAAAATAAAATATCATAAAAGTTTCATTAATGGTTAAAACAGAGTTACAAACCAAGAGGGACCTAAAATGTAATTATCCTAGAAGTATGAGAAACACGGGTGTGAGAACACAAAGAAACAAGGACTCAAGTTGACATTAACCCAAACGAAATAAAAGGACACAGTTGATATTACAAAAGGCAAAGGACCTACACTGCTATTAACCCAAAATACGAAAACACGCAGACCCCCAGTCCCTTAAACGGCGTTATTTCATTCGATGGTTATAAACATTCCCCAATTCTCTTCCACCTCTCCCTCTATCTTCCCCCTCTTCGTTTTCTCTATTTGCTTCCTCGCCGAGGACATAAACACAGCTTTCTGGTCACCATTGATAGGTGGCCACGGGGAGCAAAACAACCCTATACCCCTATTTTTCCTCTCATAAACCCTATAAACTAAACCACTTTAAACCCTCAAAGCCCCCAAAACATTCCCACCCAAAAGAAACCGAAAGCTTTCCTTCGGTACAACTTACCCTTTTGACTCCGATGGTGGCAACGGTCACAGCTGACCAGATCTCGACGAAAAGGTGAGGGGTTTCCTCTGTTTTTTTTTTTAAAGTTCTCTGTATTTTTTTCTCTGAACCCGAATGTCTCCCTCTGTTCTCTGTCTTTTGTTCTTTTTTTTGTTGATGCAAGTGATATTTGATGAACGGATTTGACAGAGTTATATGCTGTCATCGAGATTGCATCGGGATATCTTGTACATGCTTTTATATATATTTTTTTAAAAATCTGACTTTGATTGAT
This sequence comes from Hibiscus syriacus, assembly GCF_006381635.1. Taxonomy (NCBI): domain Eukaryota; kingdom Viridiplantae; phylum Streptophyta; class Magnoliopsida; order Malvales; family Malvaceae; genus Hibiscus; species Hibiscus syriacus. Next base: position 1,543,282 of record NW_024062907.1, read on the forward strand.
TTTCGGCTGACTGATGGATTTTTTGTCACTGTTGATGACAACATCGGCCGAGAAATATTCGTCGGTGGCTCGACGACTGGCTCACGTGCGCTCGGAGCACTACGGTGAAGTCCATGCGCGGCTTTGGTGGCTGGAACATTGGTTGGTGGCTGAGTTGTTGATAACATTTAGGGTTTACAACCCTAACTGGATTGGGTTGATCTTGGGTCGGGTATGGGTCAGTCCTTGGGTCATATCTTAGCTATATCGGGTAAAGTTCAGGGTCACTTGAGTCGGGTTTGCTGGTTTGTCTGCATTGGGCTCTGGGTCTTGGGTGTATTGGGCTTTCTTGGGTGAGGGCCCGATGGGTTAAGGTCTGCTGGGCCAGTTCGGGTTGACTTATAAATTGGGCCTGCAAAATGTAATGGATAAATTAATAATAATATACTAATAATAATAATAATAATAGTAATAGTAATAAAATAACTAATAATAGTATTAATAAATAAATAAATAAAAGACCTTAACAAAAACGGGTGTCTACGGTACACAAGGGTGCTAGAGCGGACTCTATGATTGGCCGATTTGATTTCTCAAATTCTTATCGGGTGGAAGCTCGTGGTTTTAGCGGTGGGATTTGGATTCTGTGGAATGATGATATCTGGGTCGATATACTGACGATTTCGAATCAGTTTATCTATTGCGTTGTCTCTTCAGCTGCTTATCTGACTCCCCTATTTGTTATAGTGGTTTATGCTAGTCCTTCCATCTCTTATCGCAGACTTCTCTGGACTAATCTTGAGCGGTTAAATTCGGGTAATGGTTGTCCATGGCTTCTTGGTGGTGATTTTAATGCCATTCTTCGACCGGATGAAAGAATTGGTGGGGCAATGAATCGTGTGGGTACAAGTAACAGCTTTATTGATTTTGTTGATGGTTTTGGTTTATCAGACTTGGGTTTTAATGGCTTGTCGTTCACTTGGAGTCGGGGGTCTTTGAAGCAACGTCTTGACCGATGCTTGGTGAACACTTGTTGGCTTACTGAATTTTCTGATTCAGCTGTTTTCCATCTTGATCATCTGGGTTCTGATCATCGACCTATTTTTCTTCTGATGAAACCTAAAATACATGTCCCTAAAAATCAGACTTTTCGATTTCTTTTTGCTTGGCGGCAGCACCCTGGATTCTAAGAGCTTCTTCAGGGGTCCTGAAGTAATGAGCGTGATGTGTTGACTAATTTGCAATCCCTTCGTGCGAGATTGGTTGATTGGAATTCCTGTGTTTGGTTTTATTGGAGCTCGTAAGCGGAGACTTATTGCTTAGCTCCGTGGAATTGATCGATCTCTCCATCGCAATCATTCACCTTTTCTTGTTGATTTGGAGGCGAACTTAAAGAATGAACTTGGGATCCTACTAGATTAAGAAGAATGTCTTTGGAAGCAGAAGTCCCGGTGTAATTGGATAACCCATGATGATCGCAACATAACCTATTTTCACACTGCTGCAAAAGTTCACCGACCAAGGAATACTATTCTCACATTACGTAGAGAAGATGGATCTTGGTCCATTGATCAGCAAGAATTAAAAGGTACGGCGATGAGTTTTTTTAAGAACCTCTTTACTAGCGGAGGTGAGTTGCGTTACTCGTATAATATTAGTGGTTTGTTCCCAGCTCTATCTAATGCTGTGAAGGATTATTTGGTTTGTGTTGGTCTCCATACAATGAACTAGTACCATGTAAAGCTACCCAGTTTTCCATTTATAATTGCTTTGGGCTTAAGGAAGTAAACTTTGCTTAGACTATATTATACATTATCATCTTTATCATTTGGTCAACCTGCTATTTTTTTTAAATCATATCCAACATTACATTTTATTTTTTGTCACTCTGCTAAAAAATTAATGGTGATGCTGATTTGAGCATTTTTTTTTTTTTTAATGCCGATGTGGCATCATCTTATGGTGACACATCAGTATCACCGTTAAATTTTTACATCATGTGATCAAAACAAAAATCAAAACATAACGCTAGATCTAACTTTTTAAAAAATATAATTGGATCACCAAAATAAAAACTAAGAAATAAGTGAGTGACCAAATAAGTAGTTTAACCACTGATATATTAAATATAAATATTGTACAATTTATGCCATGACGATCAAAAGTTTAAAAATGCTCTATCATAAAGTAACTCAATTTTTCAATCATGAACTCATTAAGTAACATCGGTGATTAAAAGGAGTGTTGTTCTCTCTAGACGTTTCGAATTCGAGCAACTATATCTGCAGAGTCTATGATATTAATAACTAAAACAAATTATGAACGGATATTACCTTATAATCATCTGCGTACTATTAAAAACAATTTCTCAATCATTATTTACACGTATGAAGATGGACCATATACATTCCTTACTCCACAAACAATTAAGACAGGGATTTTAGTGGTAGGGATTTTAGTTTTATTTTATCTTCCACACCCTTCCAAGAGATTGGACCACCAGGCCGGTGTATATTATATGATGTTCATTAGTCATAGATATGGGTGCATTGTCCCATTAGTTACTTGCATACATAGTGACACCTCACATAATTTATATGCAAGTTGGCCCAAAATCCTTTGGAATTTCTCTTGTCGCAAATAAATCACCAAGGTTGCCATTTGGTATTATATTTGCGAGTGTGATATCAAAGCACAGAGACAGGTTTCTTTCTTTTTTTTAACAAGCACATGATGAGAATGAATTCCACACCGCAAATTCAACAGATAATTCGACATGTATTTTCGTTGTGGGTGCCAAGTACGGACATCACTCTTCAATGTTGGGAAATGAACCGAATAGGACAAGCTAATCATGCGTGGAGGTATATTTATTGGAAAAACTATATGTTTAGTACTCTAACTATCACTTTTATTTTGTTTTGGTCATTCAGTTGCCTTTTTTTAGATTTTATATTACATTTAGAAGTATTTTATTTCTTATATTATTTATATCACTTTTAAATATATTTTCTATGACTTCCAAACTTAGAACCGATTCGGGTTTTTAAGGAAAGGCTGATTATAAGGGAGTTTCGTTTCCTATAGGCTTCACTTTGAGCTAATTTTTATTTCCTTTTGTAATAAAAAATGTACATTAATATCTACTATTACATAAAAGATTCTTTCAGCAGCGGCGACACTAAAGGCTGTCGGCATGAGCACCTCTTAAATATAGAGTATTTTTAAATATTATAAATTAAAAGATATTATTTAATTTGAATATTAGTAGGATAATTATTCTCTGAGTATGTTAATTTAAAAAACATCTATTATCCTTTTTAATTTTGAATATTAAAAATAATTATATATTTTTATATATTTCAAATTAAATTAATTTTTATTTAATTTAAATAATAAAATGAGTGTATTTTTGTTTAATATTTTAAATTTAAAAGATGTTATTATCTGTTTAAATTTAGATATTAAAATATGTTTAGTTGGAGTAAAGCTCGCAGATTTAATAGTTTAAATTTAAAAGATATTATTATCTGTTTAAATTTAGATATTAAAAAATGTTTAGTTGGAGTAAGCTCTCATATTTAATATTTTAAATTTAAAATATATTAAATCTATTTACCCGTACTCGACCCAAATACGAATTCGAGGTGTCACATTTACTTTTCAAAACTTTTACACTTATAAAAATCATGGAAAAATTAAACTTTCATTAAAATAAAGTTAACTAAGTTACATATGTATGTTTAAAACATTACAAAATCGATCAAAGCATATGTAATTCACAACTTTGTTTACATGCCAACAAACTTATTACAACAAAATACATAGTGTGTAAATTACTTCTGATCTGATCTTCTGCTAGAAATATGTTGTCTCTGCCAATCCTAGTTTTGATCCTCCTGCTTCTTAGTACCTTAGTGTGAAACACTCACACGCTAAGTCACAGACTTCTGGTAGAAATATGTTGCCTCTTCCAATCCTAGTCCTGATCCTCTTACTTCTTCATACCTACGTGTGAAACACTCACAGGCTAAGTCACAGACTTAGTGAGGCATATAATACCATAATGCATTTCTATATTATGAACATGCAACCTAATTATTTCATATACAATCAAACTACCATATCACTATTCAATCATATCACATATGATTCATTATTAACAAAGAATAACATGATATCTTATAATAAAGTAAACTATTTTTATATCTTTTATGTGCCCATGTATATTACTGAGAACTTAAGGTATGCGAGTACCTTGAGGTTGTGCACATATGTTGTCACCACAGCTCGTATAATTTTCACTTAATGTCATGTGAAATTTGTCCCGAAGGACCTCATGTGTGTCCCGAAGGACCTCGTATATCTCCTGAAGGAACGCATATAACCCTTGACTCTTGGCATGCCAACTATACATATATCTCTCATATCACAGAACATGGGCTTAAATATTTATATGTTCCATATATCCATATAATCACTAATTCATCACGTATTCATGTGCATATGTCATTTCTCTTATAATCACATATGTCTTATCTTATACCATATATCACATGTACATATAATCATCAATCTCATATCATATAACTTATATTATTTGATTATGTTCATATGAATCATATAACATGTATCAAAGCATATAAACATATAATACTTATGCATGTGCTTATAAAGATCATGATATATACATGTTCATAACTATTGGACCATAAATTTAGACATAGGAAATAGACTTATCACAAGTATTATATCCATAAAAATATATCTATTCTATAACATGCACTCACCTTAGCCTCACTTGATCCAAATCAACTTCTATAACTTAATCTTTCTCTTGTTCGTGTCTAACTCTTCGATCGTTCCGAAACTTGATTATGCTTAATATCTACACCATCATACAGTTGATATACATATCAAAATTCTAAGTATCTTAATTTGATCCTTAATAATCCAAGCTAAAAGAAAGGCTTAATACAATTTTCTACTTTGAGTAGTATCGGTACCCCATGTATGGTACAAATACTTCCCTAGTTGTAGTATCGATACCAAACCTAGGTATCAATACCTTTTCCCGATTCTGGAATCCTTATTTCAAAATGTTATCGATACCCTTGGTATCGATACTACCCTTTAAGTATCGATACCCCTTGCATAATTTGTCCAGTTTTGGCTTATGGTATCAATACTTATTCATATAGTATCGATACACTCTCTCAAATTTTGACCATTTTCTCTTTGAAGTATCGATATTGGATGAACAATACCGATACTCGATGCCCAGAATTCATCTTTTTAACTCGAAAACTCACCCTTACTTACATATATCTTCTATTTTTAACTCCTTTCATACTACTAAACTTAACTCAACTTACTAACCTATCTTATATTCATATAACACATCCTCATCTTCCATATTTCATCCTAATTCTTGAAACCAAGAATGCTACAAAATTTCCAACATATTCCAAATTCAATTTTAACACTTCATACTTCTTAATTTATCTGATGATAAGTCAATTCTAGTCTCAAATTCTACTTATTAACTCTCTCCCAAGATTTCATTTAGAGACTTCTTATCTTTAATCATTCTTAACTCTTTCATCTTATGGTTTTAAAACAACTCAAGCTTTCCTTAAGCTTAAGAATCATCTAAGAAACATAAACCAAGCTTAAATTCAATACATAATCAGCTAACAAAAAAACTCACATTTTCCAAATAGCTTTCACGTCTGAAGGATGAAGAAGATGAGTTCTCTAGATATTTCTTTTCCCTTTTTCTTTCAAATCTCCACGTGTATATATCCTCACCATAATACATTTTTAATTCATTTATTGGTCAAATGACCATTTGCCCTTCCAATCATCCTTCTTTATTATTCAGTCCAACACAAAATTTTCCATATAAGCCCTAAACTTTTAAATTTATCTACTTTATTCACTAAATTTTGAAATTTTACAATTTGGTCATTAACTCGGTGTTTGGGATGTTACATAAAAGATGTTTAGTTTTATTAAATTTAAAAGATATTATTATATATTTAAATTTAGATATTAAAAGAGTTTTAGTTGGAGTAAAACTCTCTCAAAATTCTCTATAAATATTGAGCAAATATCTCAGGTTTTTCAATAACTCAAAATTCAAGAAGTTTTCTTTTCTTGAAAATATTTTCTCTTATTTTCAGAAAATATTCTTTTTTCCCTTAGTTTTTCCGGTGACAATTGAATGCAAGGAAAGTTCATGATCTCTATTGTTGTGCTACCGTAGTTGATCATCTAGTTGTTGTATCGTGGGAGACAGACGACTAAAGGATCTCGAGCACAAAGGAGAGGCCGAAAATCTGTCTTAAGGAAACTATGTAGCGATAAACCTCAACTGATTATGATCATAGGATCAAATATAAAGAGTATTTTATTTCCTTTTAATTTTTTTTATTTTTAAAGAATTTGTTTCTTTCTTTTACTTTTTCTCAGGTTCCAATTTAGTCACAAATTGTTACTCTCATATAACATTTTTTTGGTAAAGTACATATTCAATCACTCAACTAGTATTTTAGTTATGTTTTGGTCATTTAAGTTTTTTAAATCATCAATAATATTACGTTCTGATCACTCGTTAAAAATTAATGATAATGATGATGTATCATCATATGATAATGTCACATTATTATTAAAAAAAATAAAAGATTTGACATGTCGATAGTTTTGTTTTCTTTAATGATGTGTAACCAAAACGTAACACTAATGGTGATTTAAAAAAAAATAGTTAAGTGAGTAAAACAAAACCAAAATGACATCAAGTTGACCAAATATGCAGTTTACTCTTTTTTAGTTTCTTAGGTAATAAAATTGTACTTTACCTCGTAAAATTTAATAGAATTTAATTTAATTCCATTAAAAATATATAAATTACAATTAAAATAATGAAAAATTATATTATATTTTAAAAAAGTATAATTTAATTTTATTCTTAATCATTTGTTTCACTTCCTTTATTCCTAACTAATAAACAAATAAATTTTAATGAAAACCTTTATTATTACGACAAAATTAGAGAAATAATAGAGACGGAAAATAAATTTAAAAAATAAAGTGATTGAGAATTATTTTGGGATCTAGGTGTTCTATTATAATGCACATGAAACTATTTTTATTAAGCTAAAGTGATTACAAAGTATAGTATCTGTTCTAAACGCTCTCAATCATTTGATAATGAACGCTCAATCACTTTACTATAGTTATTGGTACTTAAACCCGTGACCTTTACGAACAACAACGATTTTTTTAACCACTAAGGTAAGTTAATTTATGCACAGTTTTAATCCATTTTCATATGATGAGTTATATTTTTTAAATATATTTTATAAAATTGATCACCTCTATCTAATGAGTTTTACGTTCAATATAATAAATTTGAGGGTATCTTATTTATTTGTACAATTTAACCATCACAAAATCAATTATTATTGATTGTTTGAGAGTTGGTAGATTCTTTGGGATAAGAGTGTCTTTTCCATATATTAAAAAAATGTTTTGTCGTTTCCTATGTCGTTTTGCATTTTAAAACGTGAGAAACGGTAGGAAATCTTAACGATTTGTGGCTCCATCTTAATTACTTTGGCAGGTAATTGATAATAAAAGATGTGTGGCTCCAACTCCAACTCAGCTGGAAAGTCTTGCATTTGTTGCCATTCACACAATCTCGCATCCTTTCATTGCATCATAAATACTATTCTTTTTTATTATTTTATTTTAACTCAAAATTTTAGACAAACCACCCCACAATTATCCAACTTTGTCCAAATTCACATAAAAGCTACTTATCAATCATATTATATTAAAACAAAGCTTATGGGATACGAAAAAGATGAACGCACCATTGCAAGTTGCAATGCTTTTGTCGTGAAAGGAAAAGAAAATGCTACCGATCAATGATGAGCTTTGAATTTTTATCACTAATAATTAAAGGGTTAACTTCACGGATGGTTATTTATGTTTTTGTTTTATTTACTTTCGATCATTGATTTCAAAAGACATAAGATACAATTATTTTCGTTTTTATTTAATTAAGATGTGGTCATTCCGAATTTATCGTTGTTAATAGTAGTTAAATATTTTGATTAATCACACATTTTGCTCATGTTATTTACATATTTTCTCAATTTAGTCATACTTTCAATAAATTAAAATAAATTTAATCCTCCAATTGAATGATGTCACATGTCATGCTAGTGTCATTATTCGATTCGAGGACTAACTTTATTTTAATTTAATATATTTATTTCCACCAATCAAAGAGTGACACGTGTCACCCTTTGGATGAAAGAGAACAAAGGAAAGCAAATTGGGGCAAAAAAGATTCAAACATTAGTCACTCATGAAACTAAACATGTATCCAACTATTAAGCCAAGATCATTGATTGGTTTAAAGTAGACAACATAGTGTATATATTCAGGCCCGTCTTGTAAATTTTGATGGCCCTATGCATAACAGTAAAATAGACATTTTAAAACTAAAATATTATTTAATGTGGGCCTTGGACTTGAAAATTCTTGGATCAAACATCCTAAATACACATATATACAAAAGACTTAAAAAATTTTAGAGACCCTTACAAAAATTGGGCCCTGTGCGGTTGGGCAGCCCGCACAGGCCCAAAACCGGCCATGTATATATTTTGTATTTTAGTGTATAAATACTTAAATTCATAATATTTTATATATTTTAACTTAAAAAATATTTTTATATTAACTTATTAAACATATTTTATTATCAACTTAATTTAAAAATATTTTATTTTTATTTTCATTTAAAAGTATATATTTTATGTTAAAAATTATTTAAAAGTATGACTAAATTGAGAGAATATGTAAATAACAGGGACTAAATGTGTGATTATACTAACTATCACATCTCATATTCTGTTAATTGTTAATAACAGTTAACCCGTGATAACCACCTCTTAATTAAATAACAACGAAAATAATTACTTCTTAATTAAATAAAAATGAAATTGATAGTATCTTATTTTTTGAAATCAGTGACTAAAAATGAAAAAAAATACAAACATAAGTGATCCTTCGTGTAATAAACCCATAATTAAAAATTATTATTACCATACATTCCGAGTATAAATAAAAAAAATTTAAAAATATAATAATATATATATTATCACATTTTAAACGAACACATAGATCAAAATCAGGTCTGTCAATCTATAATTGTAGTTTGTGATAGGTTATAGAGTCCCAAATTTTGGGGCTCTACAAAAAAAATTATAATTTTGTTTCTAAGAATGTTAGTAGGATGATACTTTAAATAAATTGACACGATTATAGAGCTTTTTTGTGATATTATCTTAGTTTCGTATGTTTGATTTTTTTTTATTTTGTAAGAAATAATCGTAATATGATAAATTTTGATATTTTATAATTTTACTTTTATTATAAAATATTTTAAAAGTCTTATTTTAAGAAGTAGGATATGATCTACACATATTTTGGGATGGATATGCTCGAAATATTATTTTTAACCCATGCATTTAATGTTTAGAATATACAGTAATGCAAGTCGGGAGTCGTTGCATGTAATTGCTAAAAATATTTGGAACCCGTGGCTTAGAAAACAACACTATAAACTGTATCTAACCTTAATAGTTAATGAAATAGATTAAATTAGCTGATACTATTCTCATGTGTAACGAGATAAGGGGGAGGTATGTTAGTAGATTGCCCCCAACGCTAGGTTGAGAGTAACTTCCATGAAAAACCTCCAGCAATTATGAATTTCCATCATGAGACTCGATCCCACGACCACAAGGTTAATGAAATAGATTGATGGTGGTATTTTTCACATGAAAACAATATTAATATTTAATAAAATCAAATCTAATTTCAAAAAAAAACAATAAATCAAAACGCTCCTCACTTCTTTGTAATGAAAATTAAATAAGTAAGGGGATCAGTGGACAAAGTATTATATTTTAAATTTTAACAATTATAATCTATTTTTATTTCAAATTTAAATATAATATATTTGAGCCACGAAATATTTTGGGAATTTGTCAAAATCAAAACGAATTATGGCCAACAAACTTGCAAAAGAAAAGAAACAAGTAAATTCTTGGCCCATTGTTTTAGAAATCATTATAAAGGACGGATTGTTTTCTGAAAAATTGGAATATAAAATAATATATTGTTTCTAGTTGTAATCTCCTTTGAATATTGCGACAAAAGTAAAACACAGAGATGGAACAAAATATTTCTATTTACTTGAATGTAAATCTAAATGGTCTGACTGTAGTTTTTTTTATATCTTAAGATTTGATCCAATCACTCTAATTTTGTGTAATTTGTTATGTGACTATTAACAATCATATACGTTTTAAAGTGTATATTTAATATGTACGGATATCTCTATTAGGATTTGCGGAAATTTGAATTGACAATCGAAAAAGTTTCAAGAGGGTGAATTGACAATAATTTGATTAGGAAATAAGGAGAGTAAAAAATAGAGAAATTTGGCACAAGGATTTATAGTTGTTCGACTTATCAATCAAGTCTACTTCCACTACCAAAGCTCATCACTTAGGATTTTATAACAAATTCACTAATTTGTTCTTTCTTTTTAAAGGATCAAGAAATAACATTTACACTCCCTATATTTTCACTTGGCTAAGATAGAACCAAACCCCTTTTACAAAAGGATAAAAGAAGTAAACAATGAAATATCTCTAAGGTAGGTGTTTACACATTTAAGCTCACTAAAAACACAAATATTTACAAGAGATATAAAATAAGATTGGAAAACTCTTCTCTTGTGTTTGATTGCTTAGATAGGTGTTCTAAATCTTCTTCAAGTGTTCTCAATTTGTATTTATATGTTGGAATGAAGTTGTGGCCATTTATAGCCGTTGGGATGGTTTGGAGCCGTTTAGGGATGAAATCTCTGCAACTGCCCAATATAAAGGGTATCGATACTCCTCAAGGGAGTATCGGTACTACCTTTGTTATTTTAAATCAACTAACTGTTGGGGCCTGATGATATCAATACTATACATATGGTATCTATATTACTATGTAGAGTAATATCGGTACCCCTTTGGGTATCGATACCATTTTTGCATTATGGAATTTGAGCAATGTTGATAGTATCGGTACTACCTAGTGAGTATCGATACTTCCCTTACTTTTGGTATCGATACCAAATGAACAGTATCGGTACGATACTATCCATGAGGTATCGATACTATAAGAATAATATCGGTACTTCTTGTCCAGAAAATCATTTTGTGCTTAATTCCACTTTTAAATGGACTTCGAATTATTTTTGAAAACTTTTGAAAAACTTTGAATAAATTCAATTCAAGTCCAAAAACATTTTACCTTAATTGTTATATCAAAATATAGTTCAACAATCTCCCCCTTTTTGATATAACAAAACATTTGAAAAATTGTTTTTGGCAAAACTCCCCCTTAACAAAATATTTAATGAAAAAGATACCAATTGTTGGAAAAAATATGAAAATGTTCAGCTCCCCATTTTTCATTAAGAAATTGAATTTTCAAACCCATACTTCTCCCCTTCTTTTTATATAAAAAATAATTCAACTTTAAAGTTCTAAAATAACATTTGAGAGTAAGTGATAAACTTGACATTAAAAAGCATTTGAAAAATCAAAGCTCCCCCTAAAAAATTACATTCCAAACAAAAATTGACTTTAAAAAGCTTGATACTTAAACAAAATTGAATTTCAACAAAGAATAAAAAACATGTTAGTATCACATGAAATTCAATATATCCAAGTCTAAAATATTTTATGCAATACCAAATGTTGAAATTAAGTGCATATGCATAAAGCTTTCAAAAAATGTTATGCATTTGAAAATTTTGATATCAATTGTTAGAGATATATGATTTGCATTTTTAAATTACATGCATACACATTTAAATTTAGGTCAAAAACTTAAAAATTTTAAAGTAAAAGCATTTGAAAATTTTATATCAATTGTTAGAGAGATATCATTAGCATTTAAACCCAATTTTGACCAAAATTCATTATGATGAACTAAAAATTATGAAGAATCATTTAGAAACTTTAAAATGTTCATCCTAACACCTTTATGACATACATGAGATATAAAATCAACACAAAATCATTTAAGTTCAAAAACTCATGTATGCATAAATCAAATGAGCAACCAATTATACACAAATAAAAAGCTTTTTAACCTTAGAGGTTACCCATTTCTTTTAGAGTGTGGCTAGAGCATCTTGATTTCTTTATTTTCATCACCATTGCTCCCACACACCTACAAGAGACATTTAAGTAGATTTTGGTATCCAAATTGCTTTGGATCCTTGAACGTTAGTTTCAATGCCCCTTGTTCCCTTGTTCCCTTAAAAACCCATACTTGTCTAATTTTAAAAGATTTTCTTTTCTTTATAGGACAAGCATGTTCCATATGACCATGAAAATGACCATGTGAGCATTTTTCCATTTTTAAACATAATGAGTTGTTTTTAGAAATTAATTTTTGTTCTTTTGTTAAGCTCTCAATCTTAACTTTCAAATCAATATTTTCTTTTTAAAATAATTGATTTTGACTTTTGAAAGCTTTAAATCATTTTTCAAATTTTCATTTTGACTTTCAAAATCATTTTCAATTTAAATTTTGACATTAACTTATATTTGTAATTCATGGTCTCAAATTCCAAATACAACTCATTATAAACATCTTGTAACTCATCAAAAGAATGTGAATTTAAATCATTTGAGTTAGAAGATACCATTGAATCTTCTTCGATGGCCATGAGGCATAGGTTGTCTACTTCATCTTCATCATTGGAGTCATCTTCATCACTCCAAGCTGCCACAAATGCATTTTTCTTAGATGATCTCTTCATCTTTAGGAGGGGACATTCATACTTGACATGCCCCGTTCTTTGACAATTGAAGCACACCGAGAGACTCTTCTTCTTACTCGATTCATGCTTCACTTCATTGGAAGATATGAATCTCTTGAATCTTTTGAAGAGCTTGTCCATCTCTTCTTCTTCATCATCATCTTCATCCACCTCTTCATTTGAATCTTCATAACTCTCATTAGTGGATTTGAAGGCAATTCCTACCTCCTTCTTCTTTTCTTCCTTCTTCTTGTCCTTCTTTTCTTCATTATATTTCTCTTCCTTCACCATCAACTCATGAGTGAGAAGAGTGTTGAGTTAATCGATTGACGGAATTGGCAAAGAGAGGGGTGAATTGGCAATTAAAAATTTGGTGGAAGCTTTTGTAGAAAATTTAAAGTAATTGCACAGTGATTTAGAGTGGTTCAACTTTCTCAATCAAAGTCTACGTCCACTACCTTAGCTATCCACACTAAAGATTTTCTAAAAAATTCACTAATTTGTTCTTTCTTTTGAGGCCAAAGAGATAACCTTACAACACCCTCAAGAATATACCCCAATTCTTGAGAACACTCTTTCCCAAAGAGAAGATTACAAATTTACAAACTTACAAGGAAAACCTCATAAGGTAAGATGTTTGCACAATTCTAGAACAAGAAAAGAACACTCACAAATAATTACAAATGAGCACAAATGGTGTTCTTTGAAAGCAAAATGAATATTGAAAGGAAAATTGGCTTGATTTTCACAAACTTGGTGTTTGATGCTTTCACTCTTGTTTCTCTATGATTTCTTATTGATCAAAGGCTTCAGAACTTGTTTAAATACACCTTGAATCACTTCTGAACGTTGGGGATGATTAGAGAAAATAATATAGCCGTTTTAGTGTGAAAACAATTAATAAAACAGTTTGGAGAGTGGAGGGAATCGGTACCCCCTATGGGGAATCGGTTCCCTAAGTTTAAAATTCAAATATTTCGACCGTTATACAAGGGGGAATCGGTACCCCCTGGGGGGGGAATCGGTTCCCTCCGAGCATACTGGAATTCTCGGATCCAAACCATTCAGGGGGGAATCGGTACCCCTTGGGGGGGAATCGGTTCCCTCTGAGCAATCTAGAATTTTTGGCTTTGAAATGGTTCGAAATACTTTGTAAAATTATTTTGAAATTGTTTTAAGATTAAAACTTAATTTTACACTTGAGTAAGGATTAAAAATGATCTTTGAAAGATTTGGAGTAATGTTTTGATATTCGAATAATTCTATCGAATATACTTAGAAAATTATTTGGAAAATCTTAAAATTCATTTAACTTAATTTGTTATATCGAAATATCAAAATGTTTTCAACAATCTCCCCCTTTTTGATATAACAAAATATTTTAGTAATTTTAAGATTTTGAGATTTTGAAATCAAGTTTTGAAATTACTCCCCCTTACTTTAACACTTCTCCCATTTATCATTTAAAAACACATTTAACACTTCTCCCCCTTTTTGTTAAATCAAAAAGACATTTTAAAGAATTAAACAAGGTTTTGAAATCATTTAGCCAATTGATTATATTTTAAGCTGCTAAGATCACAAGCAAGAGAAACGTTAGCCATTAGTTTCATAATCAATATTCATAGTTAATGTGAAATGGAAAAATTGGTCATATATCTAATCATGAAGTAAATGATGCAATAATGAATAAATTTAATCACACCAAATAGATAAGTTCTAACCATTCATAAATCCAAACAAATTCAAAGTCAATCAATCCACAAATTCAAACATTCCAAAATATTCAAAATGTTAAAACAATAAGTTTGGAGTTCAAAGCAAAACATAGAATCACATATCAGGATCAGGAGGAGGAAAACGAGCTCGCATAGCGACCATTTCGTGAGTGAGGTCATTAATACACGCGTTGGTTGCTTCGTTGTTTGCACGCATCTCCCGAAGAATTTCTAATTGTTGAGCTCCTATTGTGGATAAGTGCGAGTCTATAGAAGTAAAGCGCAAATCCATGGTAGCATATCAGAAATCGAATGTCTCCATAAAGGTTTGAAAATATGGAGGCATTTGATGCGTTTGTTGTGCTTGCTCCTCGGGCTTATCTTCGGCTTCATCTATGTCTCGCATTAATTGCTCAAGCTCGAGATCTTCGTCAGCTTCGGGTGGAGCTTGTGAAGAACTAGCTCCCGGATTATTTGCAGAAGATCGAACCCATTCACCAGTTTCCTTATCCTTAATTCATCCCGCTCTCGTTAAGGAAAGAAGGTTAATTTGTTTCTTAACAGGAAAAACGACATCTAGACCGACTCTAAGCCCAGCTTTGGAAAACAGATTACTCAAAATGCAACCGTAAACTAGAGATGAACAGAGTTTCTTGTTAGGAACAAGATTTACGGTTTCAACAATTTCAGCAAAAATAATCTGAGGTAGGTTAATTTTAATATTTTTTTTCGAAACAATGTAACCACCAATGATCTAAGGCTCTAAGAGTAGAATAACGACCTCCGGATGGTCGAAACCACCAAGAAATCATTAGATGAAGAAAACGTTCATGAAGGTCTAGGACACTCGCACTATCTCTTCTTTTATAACGAGATCCTAAAACCTGTTTTTCATTTGAAATACCATCGTTATCTAATCCGAATGTATTGGCGATGTAAGCAGAGTCAATATATAAGAATTGTCCTAGGAGGTAGGAACGAATTCATATGGTTTCGGTTTCAGTTTGGTTTTTAACACAAACGGCATTAGAATAGAAAATACGAATTTTGGATAGTCAAGTTAGGATCAATGGGATTAGGATTAGAAATTGGAAAAGGAGGAGGATTTGGAGGTGGATTTGGTTGACGATGTGAGCGACTAGATGATGACCTAGCACGTTTAGGATTGGACATGGTTTAGGAAATCGAAATAGAATTGATAACCTGCAATTTAGAAAACACATGTATGCAATTCAATCAATCCCAAAACTCAATTGAGTCCTCAATATTTCAAGGTTCTCTAAATCAATCCTAATGGGCAAAGTTTTTGAAAAATATGGTTTTGAGAAACAATATATGTATAGTTTTCATAACAATAACATAATTTAATCAAAACACAATAATTTGAAAATTAACTTTTTTTTAATTTCAAAAATTTAAAAAAAAAATGGATAATTCTTGTGTTTTTGATGAAATTAGTTGTAATATCTAGTTTCTAATCACTAAACAATCAATGCCCGATCTAAAGTTCATCCTAGAACTAATTAAAACTAGTCCTATGTTCAAAATCAATAAAATAGTGAGTTTAGAAAATTTTACCTTGAAAGATGAGATTGAGTGGATTTTGATGTTGTTTGCATGATTTTAATGATGATTGCAAGTTTAGGAGATGATATTTGAAGTGCATTCCGATTAAAATCGATGATTTGAGGCAAGAATGGAGATAGGGAGAGAGTTTAGAGGGAACGGCGGAAGAGAAAGGAGAGAATTTTTGAGGATTTTGAAGGGTTCTGCCGTGTATAACCAGAACCCCAGGGGGGTATCGGTTCCCCTTCAAAGGGGGAATCGGTTCCCTCAAGGGGGGGTCGATTCCCTCTGTACCAAAATGCTAAAATCCAATTTTAAATACCCAAAATGCTAAATTAATTTCCTCTAGTGGTATTGGCAACTCATATATTGAAAATTAATCATGTTCAAACAATTAAATTAATTTTTAAACGATATTTGAACATAAAATTAATTTTTAATCAAGAATCATAAACTCCCCCTAACTAATAGCAATGAATGCAATCAAAAATTACTATTATAAGCATTTTTCATTAATTCTTAAAAGTGCCAAAATTATTTTAAACACTAAGTGAAGATATGTTGGTCAAACCTAATTCTCTCCTAAGTGTCCAAAATCTTTCCTTGTCTAAGGGTTTTGTAAAGATATCCGCTAATTGGTGCAAAGTATCAACAAATTCTAGAACTACATCTTCCTTAGTGACATGGTCTCTAATGAAGTGATGCCTTATTTCAATGTGCTTAGTTTAGAGTGTTGGATAGGATTTTTAGTGAGACAAATAACATTAGTATTGTCATACTTGATAGGAATGATACCTACTTCAATTCCATAATCAAAAAGTTGTTGTTTCATCTATAAAACTTGTGCAGAGCAACTACCAGCTGAAATGTATTCGGCTTCAGTGGTAGATAATGCAACACAATTTTGTTTCTTTGAAAACCAAGAAATTAGCATATTTCCAAGGAATTGGGAAGTACCGGAGGTGCTTTTCCTATCTAATTTGCATCCTCCATAATCCGCATCAGAAAAAGCATGCAAGCTAAAGCTAGAGTCTCTAGGATACCAAATTCCTAAACTAGGAGTGTCCTTAAGGTATCTAAAGATTCTCTTAACAGCTAGTAAATGTGATTCCTTAGGACATGATTGAAATCTAGCACATAAGCAAACACTAAACATAATATCCGGTCTACTTGCAGTTAAATAAAGTATAGATCCAATCATTGACCTATATAATTTAACATCTACACATTTACCTTCTTCATCTAAGTCAAGCTTTGTTGAAGAGCTCATTGGAGTGTCATGCGGTTTGCCATTTTCCAGTCCAAACTTATTGAGCATATCTTTGACGTACTTAGCTTGATTGATGAAGATGCCATCTTTTCTTTGCTTGATTTGGAGTCCCAAGAAAAATAAGAGCTCCCCCATCATGCTCATCTCAAACTCACTTTGCATTAGCTTAGAAAATTCTTGGCAAAGAACATCATTAGTAGAACCAAATATTATATCATCAACATAAATTTGAACTACTAATAAATCTTTACCTTTATGCTTTAGAAACAATGTAGTGTCAACCTTCCCTTTTGAAAAACCTTTTTCAATTAAAAAATTTGACAATCTTTCATACCAAGATCTAGGAGCTTGTTTTAAGCCATAAAGAGCTTTTGTCAATTTAAGAACATGGTCTGGAAATTTTGAATCTTCAAAACCTGGAGGTTGTTCCACATACACTTTTTCCTTTATAAAGCCATTTAAAAATGCACTTTTAACATCCATTTGATATAATTTAAATTCATGAAAACATGCAAATGCTAGTAACATTCTAATTGCTTCCATCCTAGCTACGGGAGCGTATGTTTCATCATAGTCTATGCCCTCTTCTTGAGTATACCCTTGAGCAACAAGTCTAGCCTTGTTTCTCACTATATTACCACTCTCATCAAGCTTATTCCTAAATACCCAACTAGTACCTACAATAGATTTATTACTAGGCCTTTCAACTAATGTCCATACTTTACTTCTCTCAAATTGATTTAATTCATCTTGCATAGCCATAATCCAATGTTCATCTTTTAATGCTTCTTTGATGTTCTTAGGCTCTATGCATGAAATAAATGCAACATAATTACAAATATTTCTAAGAGAAGATCGAGTTGTTACCCCTTTGGATGGATTACCAATAATTTCACCATCCTTGACATAGTTGTACTCTCTTGGATAAGATACTCCCTTTCTTCAATGGTTGGATTCTCAAGAGGATCATGAGTTTCCTTATTTTTCGTTTCTTCCTTTGATGATGGTTCTCCAACGTCATGTCTAACGTCATTTGTATTTATAACACCTACATCATCATTCACAAAAGAATCCTTCCTCGGAAGGGGATTATCATCGAAAACAACATGTATAGACTCTTCTACAACTAAAGTTCTTTTATTAAATACTCGATAAGCTTTAGAATTTAAGGAATAACCCAGAAAAATTCCTTCATCACTTTTAGCATCAAATTTGCCAAGGTTCTCTTTACCGTTGTTTAAAACAAAACATTTACATCCAAAAGGATGAAAATAACTAATGTTAGGCTTTTTATTTTTGAAAATTTCATATGGAGTTTTCTTTAAAATTGGCCTAATCATTACTCGATTTACAACATAACAAGCGGTATTTGTGGCTTCCGCCCAAAAATATTTTGGCAAATTATTTTCACAAAGCATGGTTCTAGCCATTTATTCTAAAGTTCGATTTTTCCTCTCAACAACTCCATTTTGTTGAGGGGTTATAGGTGCTGAAAAATTATGGCTAATACCATTAGAATTACAAAATTCAATAAATCCAAGATTTTCAAATTCAGTTCCATGATTACTTCTAACACTAGTGATAGAGTAACCTTTTTCGTTTTGGATAATTTTTGAAAATGTGATGAAATGTTCTAATGCTTCATCTTTTGTACTTAAGAATAGAACCCAAGTATATCTAGAATAGTCATCTACCAAGACAAATGCATATTTTTTTCCACCCAAGCTAGTAATTCTAGTTGGCCCAAAAAGATCTAAATGGATCAATTGTAAAACTCTACTAGTTGATACATCATTAATGGATTTAAAAGAAACTCGCTTTTGTTTTCCTTTAGCACAAGCATCACAAATTTTATCATTATCAAATTTAAGCTTAGGCAATCCTCGAACTAAATCACCTTGAATTAGCCGTTGCAAAACACTCATACTAGCATGTCCTAGTCTCCTATGCCATAACAAATCATCATGCTCATCCCTAGCAACTAGGCTCAAAATAGTCATATTAATAAAATCTAAATGCATCATGTATATATATATATATATATATATATCCCTATTTTATGACCAACAAGCATAATCGAAAATAGATGCAATGTTAATCAATTTTGCAATCATTTAAAATAAAACATTGTATCTTTTATCAAATTTATTTTTCAAAAGATTATGCTTTTAACCCATTCACATATAAAACATTATGCAATGTTGATTATAGAGATTAAGAGAACATGCATAAAGTTTTTGAAAATACTATGCATTAAAACTTTATAATATTTAAACAAAAAATCTATGCATAAACATTAAGAAAAAATTTCAGGTCAAAATTTTGCAAAACCAAAGTTCTTGAAAAATCGATACCAATTGTTAAAGAGATATCAATTACCTTTTAAAAAGAATTTTGACCAAAAATTAATATGATGAACTAGAGTTTATAAAACATTACCAAAAATTACCATGTTCATCATACAATATTTTTCAACATACATGAGATAAAACATAATTCAACATTTTAAAACCTCATGCATGCATAAACTAAATGAGCAACCAAATAATAAAAACATTAAGTTTAGAGGTTACCCATTCCCTTTTTATGTGTGGCTTAGAGCATCTTGAATATCATCATCTTTATTACAATTGCTCTCACACACCTACAAGAGACATTTAAGTAGATTTTGGTATCCAAATTGCTTTGGATCCTTGAACATTAGTTTCAATGCCTCTTGTTCCTTTTGGAACCCATACTTGTCTAATTTTAAATCTTTTTCCTTTCTTTAAAGGACAAGTATGTTCCTTATGACCATGATAATGACAATGTGAACATATTGTCATTATTGAACTAGATGAATTATTTAGAATGATCTATTTTTCTCTTGTTAAACATTCAAGCTTATCTTTCAAATTGAAATTTTCTTTTTCAATACTTTCAAATTTCATTTTTGAGAGTTCTAAATCCTTCTTCAAGATTTCATTTTGATTTTCAAAATCCATTTTCATTTCTAGAAGAAGTTTGTTTAATTTGAAAATTTCTTTTTCAAAGTTTTCAGATTTTATTTTTGAAAGCTCTAACTCCTTTCTCAACATTTCATTTTGATTTTCCAAGTATGTTTTAGCTTTCAAAAGAATATCATTTTTAGTAATAAATTTAGAAATCAATTTATTGTATTTGGAGTTCATGGTCTCAAACTCCAAAAATAATTTATCATAAGCATCTTGTAACTCATTAAAAGATTTTGAATTTGATATATTTGAGTTAGAAGATACCTTTGGCTCTGTGAGAGCTAATAGAGACATTACTTTTATTGGTTCTTATTCTTCCTTGTCTCTATAGATCTCCTTAAGCTTATCCCACATTTCCTTGGCACTTGAACAAGAAGAAACTCCTTTATATACATTAGGATCAATTGCACAACACAACATATGCATAACCTTTGAGTTTTGTTGAGCTTCCTTCCGTTCTTGAACACTCCACTTCTTTGCCTTCTTAGTAGGAGAGGAATATCCTTTCTTGATTATCATCCAAGCTTCCATATCAAATGCTTTGATGAATATCATCATACACCTCTTCCAATGACGATAATTTGTTCCATTGAAGTGTGGAGGCACGTCAATAGGTCTGGATTCTTCCATGGAGAATGAACCGGAAGTAGACGTCATCTTTATCGATTTAACTCTTCCCGGATTGACTCAAGAGGTGATTAAACCTTCAAATGAGTGAGGCTCTGATACCAATTATTGAGTTAATCGATTGACGGAATTGGCCAAGAGGGGGGTGAATTGGCAATTAAAAATTTGGTGGAAGCTTTTGCAGAAAATTGAAAGTAATTGCACAGTGATTTAGAGTGGTTCGACTTTCTCAATCAAAGTCTACGTACACTACCTTACCTATCCACACTAAGGATTTTCCAACAAATTCACTAATTTGTTCTTTCTTTTGAGGCCAAAGAGATAACCTTACAATACCCTCAAGAATATACCCCAATTCTTGAGAACACTCTTTCCCAAAGAGAAGATTACAAATTTGCAAACTTACAAGGAAAACCTCACAAGGTAAGATGTTTGCACAATTCTAGAACAAGAAAAAAACACTCACAAATAATTACAAATGAGCACAAATGGTGTTCTTTGAAAGCAAAATGAATATTGAAAGGAAAATTGGCTTGATTTGCACAAACTTGGTGTTTGATGCTTTCACTCTTGTTTCTCTATGATTTCTTATTGACCAAAGGCTTCAGAACTTGTTTAAATACACCTTGAATCACTTCTGAACGTTGGGGATGATTAGAGAAAATAATATAGTCGTTTTAGTGTGAAAACAATTGATAAAACAGTTTGGAGCGTGGGAGGAATCGGTACCCCCTATGGGGAATCGGTTCCCTAAGTGTAAAATTCAAATATTTCGACCGTTATACAAGGGGGAATCGGTACCCCCTGGGGGGGAATCGGTTCCCTCCGAGCATACTGGAATTCTCGGATCCAAACCATTCAGGGGGGAATCGGTACCCCCTTGGGGGGAATCGGTTCCCTCTGAGCAATCTGGAATTTTTGGCTTTGAAATGGTTCGAAATACTTTGTAAAATTATTTTGAAATTGTTTTAAGATTAAAACTTAATTTTACACTTGAGTAAGGATTAAAAATGATCTTTGAAAGATTTGGAGTAATGTTTTGATATTTGAATAATTCTATCGAATATACTTAGAAAATCATTTGGAAAATCTTAAAATTCATTTAACTTAATTTGTTATATCGAAATATCAAAATGTTTTCAGCAAAGAGAACCAATAAGCTCGTCGAGAGTGAAATACTTTAGGTTTTTAGCTTCGATAATCGTCGTCTTCTTTGATTGCCAAGACTTTGGAAGAGAACATATCATCTTCCTCACAAGCTTCGAGGGATTACTTCTCCAAATCCCTTGAGACCATCGACAATCACGAAAAATCTATCCGTCAGAGCTTTGATGTCTTCATCGGGTTTCATCTTGAAATTCTCGTAGCTATGGATGAGAAGACTTATCTTGGTTTCCCTCACTTCATCGGTTCCTTCATGAGTGACATTGAGCTTATCCCATATCTCATTGGCATTGGAATATGAGCAGACTCTTCCATATTCATCCGGGCCTAATGCACAAAAGAGGATGTGCATAGCCTTAGCATTGAGCTGTAACTTTTTCTTCTCTCCATCACTCCAATCGTCCATCTCACCGGGTGGAGTGGAGTAACCCTTCATGATTGAGTTCCAAGCTCCTAAATCATTGGCTTTAATGAAGAGTATCTTCCAATAAGCATAATTTGCTCCATTGAAGTAGGGTGACTTGTTGACCGATTGTGAATCTTCAATTTAATAGGCACCGGAGGTTAAAGCAATTTATTTGTCGGTTGCGTCGGGAATCGGTAGAGCTTCTTCGAGGATCGTCTCAAGGATGTGAAGCATTCTAATGAGTCAAGCTCTGATACCAATTATTAAGATTTGCGGAAGCTCGAATTGACAACCGAAAAAGTTATAAGATGGTGAATTGATAATAATTTGATTAGGGAGCAAGGAGAGTAAAAAAAAGAAATTTGGCACAAGGATTTATAGTGGTTCGACTTATCAACCAAGTTTACTTCCACTACCTAAGCTCCTCACTTAGGACTTTCTAACAAATTCACTAATTTGTTCTTTCTTTTTAAAGTATCAAGAGATAACCTTTACACTCCCTATCTTTTCACTTGGCTAAGATAGAACCAAACCCCTTTTACAAAAGGATAAAAGAAGTAAACAAGGAAATCTCTCTAAGGTAGGTGTTTACAAATTTAAGTTCACTAAAAACAAAAATATTTACAAGAGAGATAAAATAAGATTGGAAAACTCTTCTTTTGTGTTTGATTGCTTGGATAGGTGTTCTAACCTTTCTTCAAGTGTCATCAACTTGTATTTATATGTTGGAATGAAGTAGTGGATGTTTATAGCCGTTGGGGATGATTTGGAGCCGTTTGGGGATGAAATCTCTACAAAATAAAACTGTCCAGTACAGAGGGTATCAGTACTCTTAATGGGAGTATCGGTACTACCTTTGTTATTTTTAAATCAACTAGCCGTTAGGACATGATGTTATCGATATTACTATGTAGAGTATTATCGGTACCCCTTTGGGTATCGGTACCATGTTTGTATTCTGGAATTTGACCAATACTGGTAGTATTGGTACTACCTAGTGAGTATCAATACTTCCCTTACTTTTGGTATCGGTACCATATGAACAATATCAGTACGTTCATTAGGTATCGATACTGTAAGAATAATATCGGTACTTCTTGTCCAGAAAATCATTTTGTGCTCAATTCAATTTAAAATGGACTTTGAATTATTTTTGAAAACTTTTAAAATTTTTTGAATAAATTCAATTCAATTCAAATCCAAAAACATTTTACCTTAATTGTTATATCAAAATATAGTTCAATGATATCTTTCCATAATAGTAGCTTTAATGTTGGAACTTAACTTTTCTTATTTTATCTTTGATGTATCTCATCATTATTTCATGCATTTTCTGGTAAAATTATTATCAGTTTGATCGTAATGCTAGCATCATATAAAAAAGAGAGCTAGTTTATGCTAAATTTGAGTGAATTATAAACTCATCAAAATGAAACTAGTTATTAAAAGGAATGCTATTCACCAATAATCATTAGTTTTAGTAGGATTATGTATTAAATATCTTAAGTAAGGTCAGATGTTTGAACTATGACCTTTGCGAATGAAGTAAATTGAGTTGGGATGGTCGTCCTCGTATGAATCTATATAAAATTCGACCTAAATTAGTTATTCAATAGATCAATATCAATGATTAATTTTTTTATAAAAAAATTATTCTCCTTAAATATCTTGAATTCAAGCAACTACATTTATAAATATACGCGTTACAAATAACCAAAAAAATATTATAAATAAATATTACTTTATAATCCTCTTAAATTAATTGAATTAAATCAGTATTTTCAGCCCGGTGTCAGGACTAAAACAACAATTATACAATTGTTTTGTCGTTTTCTAATTATCTCTTTTCCACTCCCACCACTGAAAATAAATAAATAATTAAATAAAAGAAATGAAAATTCACTCCGAATATAAATCACAAAACGGAACCCAATGGATCCCAAAAAATCTCCATTTCCCACTTTATATGCTTCTTCTTCTTCTTCATCATCTTCATCTTCTTCAGAAACACAAACAAAATTACGAAAAGGATACAAAAATCTGGCGGAATCGTAAGTAATGACGGACTATCAGTTACCGCCGGCGATGAATCTCTGGTCGGACGTTAACGCATCGGTTATGGACGCTTTCATGAGCTCCGATATCTCTTCTTTGTGGCCGCAATCCTCTGCATCCACTTCCACACCCGTCGCTTTTGTTGAACCCGACACTTTTAAGTCCTCCCTCACCGCCCAGTCCCATCCCTCCGTTTCTCAAGACTCTCTTCAACGGCGTCTCCAAGCCCTCCTCGAAGGCGCTCGCAATTGCTGGAATTACGCCATTTTTTGGCAGTCCTCGAACGATTACTCCGGAACCGCCGCGCTCGGCTGGGGCGATGGGTATTACAAAGGAGAAGAAGATAAAGGAAAATCGAAGTCGAAAGCTTCTTTGTATGCAGTCGTGGAGCAAGAACATCGTAAAAGAGTCCTCAGAGAACTCAACTCTTTGATTTCGGGGTCCAGCGTCACTGCCGACGATGGCGTCGACGAAGAAGTCACGGACACCGAGTGGTTCTTTTTAGTTTCCATGACGCAGTCTTTCGTCAACGGCAGCGGCCTTCCGGGGCAGGCCTTTTTCAATTCAAGTCCGGTTTGGGTGGTTGGATCGGACAGATTAGCCGGTTCGACGTGCGAGAGAGCGAGGCAAGGCCAGATTTTCGGTTTGCAAACGCTGGTTTGCATACCGTCTGCGAATGGGGTTGTTGAATTGGGGTCGACGGAACTTATAAACCAAAGCTCAGATCTCATTAAAAAGGTTCGAGCTTTGTTTAACTTCAATAATGGAATTGAAACTGGTTCCTGGTCTATTAGTAATACTACTGCCGATCAATTCGAAAATGACCCGACTTCGCTTTGGATTACTGATCCTGATCTATTAGATGCACTTAATCAAAGCAATAACAATAATACTAGCAATCAGAATCCCAGTTCTAGTAGTTTAACCTGTAATCCGAGTTCTACTCATGTTGGAAATCATCAGCAGGGCCTTAGTTTTTGCTTGAATTTCTCCAATAATGGCTTTGATGAGAATTCCCCTTCCCACTTGTTGAAACCAGAATCTGGGGAGATACTAAATTTCTGTGACAGTAAGGGAATCGGTAACGGAAATTTGTTTTCGGGTACCTCTACGAAGAAGAGGTCACCTACTTCGAGAGGGAGTGATGAAGAAGAGATGGTTTCGTTTACTTCTGGCGTAATTCGGCCTCCTTGTGATGTGATGAAATCAAGTGGTGGTGCAGGGGATCCCGATCTCGAAGCTTCGGTTGTTAAGGAAGCCGATAGTAGAAGGGTTGTCGTGGAGCCTGAGAAGAAGCCTAGAAAAAGGGGACGAAAACCGGCAAATGGACGAGAGGAACCTCTGAATCATGTCGAAGCGGAGAGACAACGACGAGAGAAGCTTAACCAGAGGTTTTACGCCCTGCGTGCGGTGGTTCCTAATGTATCGAAGATGGATAAAGCATCCCTTCTCGGCGATGCTATTTTATATATCAACGAGCTTAGGAGAAAGCTACACGATGCAGATTTGCAGAAAAAGGAGTTGCATAACCAATTAGAGGAGACAAAGAAAGAACTTGTATGTAAAGACCAAGGCCACACGATGCCGAACCGCATCGACTACAAATTGGCAGAATTAGATATCGATGTTAAGATTATTGGATCGGATGCAATGATCCAAATTCAGTCCAATAAAAAGAACCATCCTGCAGCAAAGTTGATGTCTACCTTGGAGGAGCTAGAGCTGGATGTGCAGCACGCTAGTGTGTCTGTTGTGAACGAATTAATGATACAGCAAGTAAATGTTAAGATGGAGAGCCGGTTTTACACACAGGAGCAGCTCAGCAGAGCTCTAACATCTAAAGTTGGTGATGGAAGGTAGAGAGAACTGAGCATAGCTCGATCTGTTTCGAACAAGTCGGATAAACCGGACCCAAAGTTTCATCGGCATCAATAGCACAAGCAGTGTAAAGTGAGAAATAGGCTTGGCTTTTGTGTTGAATCTTGTAGTATATTGTTATAAATGAGAATTTGAATGAAGTTCTGGGTTTGCTGTTCACTGAGAGGATATTGGATGCATTCAGGTTAGAAAATAAAATCTTAATGGGGAGTTCGCAGACATCAAATTATTAGTGTTTGAATCCATTTATTCCTGCCTTCACATGCGTTTTGCTGTTGTAAATACGAGAGAGGTTCATCAAATTATACATTTCCCTTTTCGATCACATTCAATTATTTTAATATAGAAAGGTAATAAAAACGTACAAATTATAATTTTATTTATAATTTGACCCATAATACTTTTCGTAAGTTCAATCACATCAAACTATAAACTAAATCTTAGATTAACATTTCAATCATATCCCAAAATATTAATATCATGTAATTGTAAATTCCTTAGTCATCATTTTGTTGGCAGATTTTTGTGATCAGATAACGTAAGAACGAAAGGTAGTCCATATTGTAGAAACGAAGGCATTGCAATGGCCGAGGCCATGCATCAACGTACTCTCATCTTTTCATCTCAAAGCTCCAATCCCTCCTCATCCCAGGGCTCCTCAGCAGCCTAGGGTTACCGTCAACTTCGAACGCCACTGCTCCGTTATCGATCGTATTTAGGCGGCGATGGTGACCCTTCTTCGAACCGATCACCGGCATGATTGGATCTTCCCTTCTGAGTTGTTCATAAACGGCGGGGCTTATCTCGGACTTACTTCTACAATCTTTGGAGCGAATTTTCCTTGTATATATTGGTTTAGCACAATGATGATCTATATCATTGTCTGAATCTGTTCTTTTCAGGATCTGGCAATTCAAGCAGTTGAGACTCATGGTTTTTTAGGAGGGTGGAGATAGAAGAGATGTTTTATACACGTGTTTGTGTGTGTGTTTTATTTTTGAAAATTTCACTTGGGGTTTTGATGTTTTTAAAGTGAAGAACTGATTGCAGTTTGCAGATTTGTTTATTGGACAGCTTTGGGTGTTTTAATTTAGAGCTAGGAAGACGGGTAAGCCAGTTCTAATTTCTAAATTCGGTTGTCAAAAAATTTATGGGTTTTACGTACAACTGATAGAAGAAACCAATTTGTTACGGGTGGTTTCTCATTAAGTATTGTATGATATATGGGTTTAGAGTTCCATTGTTATCATCATGAAAATTTAAAATTATCATATATTTTAAATATAATTTTTTATTGATTATATACTTTCGTCGTTAAATTTTTATCCCTTGAAAATTTAAAATTACAATATATTTTAAATTCTAGTTTGTCACCCTAAAATTTTAGTTCAACTCCTAGAATTATAGTTCACCCCTTAACATAAAATTATGTGTCCGTCCTGCCGGTGTTGGTCCAATTGTCATCTTAAAACTTTATGCATATTTAGAGGAATTTGAGTTGTTCCTTCTAACTAATCGCATTTGTAGCAGCATTTGTCTTTTCATTATATTTTGTGGGATTGTGCTGTGGTGGTCGTGATTGGTTTCTCTAAATCAAAAGTATGAATCTAATAAGCGATGGATTAAGGGGCGGGTGGGGCAGTAAACCCTTTAAAAATTTAAAATTAACTAGCGATGGATTAAGGGGACGGGTGGGGGCAGTTACCCCCTTCAAAATTTAAGATTATTATATATTTTAAATTTTTTCTATGTATTTTTATTGAAAATTTATTTTGTCCCCTAGAATTTTAGTTCGTCTTCTTGGAATTATAGTTCGCCCCCTTAAGTTTAAGTTCACCTCCTTAATATAAAATCATAGGTTGATCCCTGATCCTAGTTGGCATTGTTTGACGATATGATCTGTTGCAAGTTCGTGTTGTTTTGTGGCCGCTACTTTATGATCGACAATCTTTGACTTGCCTGTATTACTGCTCGAAAATGTTTCAAGATGTAAGATTTTTTGTAAGAAGTGAACTTATAAAATTATGAAATGATGAAAATAATTTATTAATAAAAACACGTGGAAAAAATATAAGAAAATTTAAAAATTGCAAAGGTACGACTGATTTTACACACCCTCGATAGGAGTGTGCAAATTCGGATATTGAATCCGATCAGAAAATCCAAATAACTAAAATAGTTATTCGAATCTGATCTGAAAAAATTGGGTATCCGAATTTTTAGATTGAATATCCGAATATCCGATCCGAACATATCATTTATAATTAAAAAATTATAAAAAAATAAAGGAAAAAATAAAATTAGAAAAATTATAATTGAAGCCTAAATGATAAATTAATTTAAAAATTATTACTAATAAAAAAATATCAGAATATAAATGATAAATTAGTTTTAAATATTTTGTTGAGTTAATCGATTGACGGAATTAGCCAAGAGGGGGTGAATTGGCAATTAAAAATTCGGTGGAAGCTTTTGCAGAAAATTGAAAAGATTTGCACAGCGATTTAGAGTGGTTCGACTTTCTAAATCAAAGTCTACGTTCACTACCTTAGCTATCCACACTAAGGATTTTCCAACAAATTCACTAATTTGTTCTTTCTTTTGAGGCCAAAGAGATAACCTTACAATACCCTCAAGAATATACCCCAATTCTTGAGAACACTCTTTTCCCAAAGAGAAGATTACAAATTTGCAAACTTACAAGGAAAACCTCACAAGGTAAGATGTTTGCACAATTCTAGAACAAGAAAAGAGCACTCAAAGATAATTACAAATGAGCACAAATGGTGTTCTTGAAAGCAAAATGAATATTGAAAGGAAAATTGGCTTGATTTGCACAAACTTGGTGTTTGATGCTTTCTCTCTTGTTTCTCTATAATTTCTTGTTGATCAAGGGCTTCAGAACTTGTTTAAATACACCTTGAATCACTTCTGAACGTTGGGGATAATTAATGAAGATAATATAGCCGTTTTAGTGTGAAAATAATTAATAAAACAGCTTGGAGCGTGGGGGGAATCGATTCCCCCTCATAGGGAATCGGTTCCCTAAGTGTAAAATTTAAATATTTCGACCGTTGAACAGGGGGGAATCGATACCCCCTATGGGGGAATCGGTTCCCTCCGAGCATTCTGGAAATCTCGGAGCCAAACCATTCAGGGGGAATCGGTACCCCCTTGGGGGGGGAATCGGTTCCCTCTGAGCAATCTGTAATTTTTGGCTTTGAAATGGTTCGAAATACTTTGAAAGATTATTTTGAAATTGTTTTAAGATTAAAACTTAATTTTACACTTAAGTAAGGATTAAAAAATGATTTTTGAAATATTTTGAGTAATGTTTTGATATTCGAATAATTATATCGAATATACTTAGAAAATCATTTTGGAAAATCTTAAAATTCATTTAACTTAATTTGTTATATCGAAATATCAAAATGTTTTCAACAATCTCCCCCTTTTTGATATAACAAAACATTTTAGTAATTTTAAGATTTTGAAATCAAGTTTTGAAATTACTCCCCCTTACTTTAACACTTCTCCCATTTATCATTTGAAAACACTTTAACACTTCTCCCCCTTTTTGTTAAATCAAAAAGACATTTTAAAGAATTTAAACAAGGTTTTGAAATCAGTTAGCCAATTGATTATATATAATATAAGCTGCTAAGATCACAAGCTAGAG
This sequence comes from Hibiscus syriacus, assembly GCF_006381635.1. NCBI lineage: Eukaryota > Viridiplantae > Streptophyta > Magnoliopsida > Malvales > Malvaceae > Hibiscus > Hibiscus syriacus. The sequence goes on from NW_024062907.1 coordinate 1,573,524, forward strand.
AAACGTTAGCCATTAGTTTCATAATCAATATTCATAAACAATGTGATATGGTAAAATTGGTCATATTGCTAATAATGATATAAATGATGCAATAATGAATAAATCACACCAAACATATAAGTTCACACCATCCATAAATTCAAACATTCCAAAATATTCAAAATGTTAAAACAATAAGTTTGGAAAACAAAGTAAAACATTTAATCACATGTCCGGATCAGGAGGAGGAAAACGAGCTCGCATAGCGGCCATTTCGTTAGTGAGGTCATTAATACGTGCGTTGGTTGCTTCATTATTTGCACGCATTTCCCGAAGAATTTCTAATTGTTGAGCTCCCATTGTGGATAAATGGGACTCTATAGAATTAAAGCGCGAATCCATGGTCGCATATCGGTAATCAAATGTCTCCATAAAAGATTGAAAATATGGAGGCATTTGAGTCGATTGTTGTGCTTGCTCTTCGGGCTGCTCCTCGGGCTGCTCAGGTTCATCTTCAGCTTCATCGATGTCTCGCATTAATTGCTCAAGCTCGAGATATTCGTCAGCTTCGGGTGGAGCTTGTGAAGAACTAGCTCCCGGAGTAGTTGCAGAAGATCGAACCCATTCCCGGTTTCCTTATCCTTAATCCATCCCGCTCTCGTTAAGGAAAGAAGGTTAATTTGTTTCTTAAGAGGAAAAATGGCATCTAGACCGACTCTAAGCCCAGCTTTGGAAAACAGATTACTCAAAATACAACCGTAAACAAGAGATGAACAAAGTTTTTTATTAGGAACAAGATTTACGGTTTCAACAATTTCAGCAAAAAATAATCTGAGGTAGGTTGATTTTAATATTGTTTTCGAAACAATGTAACCACCAAAGATCTAAGGCTCTAAGAGTAGAATAACGACCTCCAGATGGTCGAAACCACCAAGAAATCATTAGATGAAGAAAACGTTCATGAAGGTCTAGGACACTTGCACTATCCCTTCTTTTATAACGAGATCCTAAAACCTGGTTTTCATTTGAAATCCCTTCATTATCTAATCCGAATGTATTGGCTATGTAAGCCGAGTCAATATATAAGAATTGTCCTAGAAGGTAGGAACGAATTCCTATGGTTTCAGTTTCAGTTTGGTCTTTAACACAAACGGCATTAGAATAGAAAATACGAACAAGTTGATGGTAAACGATGGGTTCAAGGTCAAAGAGTTTATCAAATTTCCACTCTTGTAAAAGAGGAAGATATTTAAAATTGATAGCTAACATAGCTTGACGAGAAGGAATACGTTCTTCCCGGATTTTGTAAGAGTCGAAATATTGATAATACCAAAAGAGATGATTTCTAGGACCAGGATGATTGAAACACGAATTTTGGATAGTCAAATTAGGATCAATAGGATTAGGATTAGAAATTGGAATAGGTGGAGGATTTGGAGGTGGATTTGGTTGTCGGTGTGAACGACTAGATGAAGACCTAGCACGTTTAGGATTAGACATGGTGAAGGAAATCGGAATAGATTGGATAACCTGCAATTTTAAAAACAAATGTATGCAATTCAATTAATCCCAAAACTCAATTGAGTCCTCAATATTTCAAGGTTCTCTAAATCAATCCTAATGGGCAAAGTTTTTTAAAAACTTTTGAAAAATATGGTTTTGAGAAACAATATATGTATAGTTTTCATAACAACAACATAATTTAATCAAAACACAATGATTTGAAAAACAACAAATTTTTTTTTAATTTCGAAAATTTAAAATTTTTGGAAAATTCTTGTGTTTTTTGATGAAATTAGTTGTAACATCTAGTTTCTAATCACAAAACAATCAATGCCCGATCACTATTTCAACCTAGAACTAATTAAAACTAATCCTATGTTCAAAATCAATAAAATAGGGAGTTTAGAAAAATTTACCTTGAAAGATGAAGATTGAGGGGATTTAGATGTTGCACGATTTTAATGATGATTGCAAGTTTAGGAGATGATATTTGAAGTGATTTCCAATTAAAATCAATGATTTGAGGCAAGAATGGAGATTTGAGTGTTTGAGGGTGAGAAACGGCGGAATAGGTTTTGGGGTTTTGGGTGCTCTTTTATAGTGGTATAGGCAACTCATATACTGAAAAATAATTATGTTCAAACAATTAAATTAATCTTTAATCAATATTTGAACATAAAGTTAATTTTTTATCAAGAATCATAAACTCCCCTAACTAATAGCAATGAATGCAATCAAAAATTACTATTATGAGCATTTTTCAGTATTTATTAAAAGTGCTGAATTATTTTAAACACTAAGTGAAGATAGGTCAGTTAAACCTAATTCTCTCCTAAGTGTCCAAAACCTTTCCTTATCTAAGGGTTTTGTAAAAATATCCGCTAATTGATGCAAAGTATCAACAAATTCTAGAATTACATCTTTCTTAGTGACATGGTCTCTAATGAAGTGATGTCTAATTTCAATGTGTTTAGTTCTAGAGTGTTGGATGGGATTTTTACTGAGACAAATAGCACTAGTATTGTCACACTTGATAGGAATAGTACCTACTTCAATTCCATAATCAAAAGTTGTTGTTTCATCCATAAAACTTGTGCACACACTACCGGCTGAAATATATTCCGCTTCAGTGGTAGATAATGCAACACAATTTTGTTTCTTTGAAAACCAAGAAATCAGCATATTTCCAAGGAATTGGCAAGTACTGGAGGTGCTTTTCCTATCTATTTTACATCCTCCATAATCCGCATCAGAAAAAGCATGCAAGCTAAAGCTAGAGTCTCTAGGATACCAAAGTCCTAAACTATGAGTGTCCTTAAGGTATCTAAAGATTCTCTTAACAGCTAGTAAATGTGATTCCTTAGGACATGATTGAAATCTAGCACATAAGAAAACACTAAACATAATGTTCGGTCTACTTGCAGTTAGATAAAGCAAAGAGCCAATCATTGACCTATATAATTTAACATCTACACATTTACCTCCTTCATCTAAGTCAAGCTTTGTTGAAGAGCTCATTGGAGTGTCATGAGGTTTCCCATTTTCTAATCCAAACTTCTTGAGCATATCTTTGACGTACTTAGCTTGATTAATGAAGATGCCATCTTTTCTTTGCTTGATTTGGAGTCCCAAGAAAAATGAGAGCTCCCCCATCATGCTCATCTCAAACTCACTTTGCATTAGCTTAGAAAATTCTTGACAAAGAACATCATTAGTAGAACCAAATATTATATCATCAACATAAATTTGAACTACTAATAAAATCTTTACCTTTATGCTTAGAAACAATGTAGTGTCAACCTTTCCTTTTGAAAAACCTTTTCAATTAAAAAATTTGACAATCTTTCATACCAAGCTCTAGGAGCTTGTTTTAAACCATAAATAGCTTTTGTCAATTTAAGAACATGATCTGGAAATTTTGAATCTTCAAAACCTGGAGGTTGTTCCACATACACTTCTTCTTTTATAAAACCGTTTAAAAATGCACTTTTAACATCTTTTTGATATAATTTAAATTCATGAAAACATGCAAATGCTAATAACATTCTAATTGCTTTCATCCTAGCTACGGGAGCGTATGTTTCATCATAGTCTATGCCCTCTTCTTGAGTATACCCTTGAGCAACAAGTCTAGCCTTGTTTCTCATATTCTTAGGCTCTATGCATGAGATAAATGCAACATAATTACAAATATTTATAAGAGAAGATCGATTTGTTACCCCTTTTGATGGATCACCTATAATTTCACCATCCTTGACATAGTTGTACTCTCTTGGATAAGATACTTCCTTTCTTCAATGGTTGATTCTCAAGAGGATCATGAGTTTCCTCATTTTTCGTTTCTTCCTTTGATGATGGTTCTCCAACTTCATGTCTAACGTCATTTGTATTTATAACACCTACATCATCATTCACACAAGATTCCTTCCTCGGAAGGGGATTATCATCGAAAACAACATGTATAGACTCTTCTACAACTAAAGTTCTTTTATTAAATACACGATAGGCTTTAGAATTTAAGGAATAACCCAGAAAAATTCCTTCATCACTTTTAGCATCAAATTTGCCAAGGTTTTCTTTACCGTTGTTAAAACAAACATTTACATCCAAAAGGATGAAAATAACTAATGTTAGGCTTTTTATTTTTGAAAATTTCATATGGAGTTTTCTTTAAAATTGGCCTAATCATTACTCGATTTACAACATAACAAGCGGTATTTGTGGCTTCCGCCAAAAATATTTTGGCAAATTATTTTCACAAAGCATGGTTCTAGCCATTTCTTCTAAAGTTCGATTTTTCCTCTCAACAACTCCATTTTGTTGAGGGGTTCTAGGTGCTGAAAAATTATGACTAATACCATTAGAATTACAAAAATTTAATAAATCCAAGATTTTCAAATTCAGTGGCATGATCACTCCTAACACTAGTTATAGTACCCTTTTCATTTGGATTATTTTGAAAATGTGATTAACTGTTCTAATGCTTCATCTTTAGTACTTAAAAATAGAACCTCTAATGCTTCATCTTTAGTACTTAAAATAGAACCCAAGTATATCTAGAATAGTCATCTACCAAGACAAAGCATATTGTTTTCCACCCAAGCTAGTAGTCCTAGTTGGCCCAAAAAGATCTACATGGATCAATGTAATACTCTACTAGTTGATACGTCATTAATGGATTAAAAGAAACACGCTTTTGTTTTCCTTTAGCACAAGCTCACAGATTTTATCATTATCAAATTTAAGCTTAGGCAACCCCGAACTAAATCACCTGAATTAGCCGTTGTAAAACACTAAATTAGTCATATCAAAAGAATCTAAATGCACCATGTAAATGTTCCCTATTCTATGACCAACAAGCATAATCCGATTAGATGCAATGTCAATGACTTTACAACCATTAATTTCAAATAGGACATTGAATCCTTTATCGCATAATTGACTAATACTCAATAGATTATGCTTTAATCCATTCACATATAAAACATTCTTAATTTGTATGGAAGAGGTATTACCTATTGTACCAATACCTTCAATGTGACCTTTTGAATTGTCTCCAAAAGTCACTTCTCCTCCATTTTTGGCGTTAATCTCAATGAACCGGCTTTTGTCTCCGGTCATATGTCTTGAGCATCCACTATCAAGGTACCATGAATTTGAATTTGTTTCCCGTGCCTTGTAGCAATGCTCCTTTCCCTTAGAATCTTCCCCAAATGCCATCAAGCACAAGTTAGCTACTTCTTGTTCCTCTTCATCAGAACTTTCTTCATCGCTCCATGTAGCCACATAAGCCTTGTGCTTATTCTTTGATTGACCATTTTTCTTCAATTGTGGGCAATCATATTTAACATGCCCTGGCTTTTTGCATTCGTAGCAAATAATTGGGTCCTTCTCTTTCGGTTCATTTTTGAGGCCTTCATTTCGTTTGAATTTTCTTCCTCGATAAGGTCTCATCATTTTTTTGAACCGTTTGGCAAACAATGCCATTTCCTCGTCATCGTCATCGTTATTCGAATCACTCTCATCTTTTGTGGATTTGAGAGCAACTCCAATGTTTTTCTTCTTCTCCTTCTCCTTTGGGTCTCGTCAATTTTGTCGAGGCCACCATCTTCGAGCATCATTTCATGAGTGAGTGACCCAATTAGCTCTTCAAGAGTTAAGGACATTAAGTCCTTAGACTCGATGATTGACGTCTTCTTTGATTGCCACGATTTTGGGAGGGAGTAGACTAACTTCCTCACAAGCTTTTCATTTGAAATGATCTCTCCATATGATTTGAGACCATTAGAATACTAATTTTAGATTTCTTTACCTCATCGTACCTTCATAAGTGACTTGAAGTTTGTCCCATATTTTTTTGGCGATTGTACACGATGAAACTCTTCCGTATTCATCTGGTCCAAGAGCACAAAAAATGATATGGATGGCTTTGGAGTTGAGCTGGAATATTCTTGTCTCTCCCTCACTCCACAACCTTGGATGAGTGAGAGGTTTGATGTATCCTTCTTCTACAGCATTCCATGCTCCCATGTCACTTGCTTGAATGAAGTACATCATTCTATTCTTCCAATAGGCATAGTTAGCACCATTGAAGAAAGGAGGCTTGTTGACGGACATCGAATCGAGACCGGAGTCGAAGTTTGAAGCGGAGGCCATTGATGACTTTGATAATCGATATAACTCTTCCCGAATCGACTCAAGAGGCGATTAAACCTTCAAATGAGTTAGGCTCTGATGCCAATTGTTGAGTTAATCGATCGACGGAATAGCCAAGAGGGGGTGAATTGGCAATTAAAATTCGTGGAAGCTTTTGCAGAAAATTGAAAAGATTTGCACATCGATTTAGAGTGGTTCGACTTTCTCAATCAAAGTCTACGTCACTACCTTAGCTATCCACACTAAGGATTTCCAACAAATTCACTAATTTGTTCTTTCTTTTGAGGCAAAAGAGATAACCTTACAATACCCTCAAGAATATACCCCAATTCTTGAGAACACTCTTTTCCCAAAGAGAAGATTACAATTTGCAAACTTACAAGGAAAACCTCACAAGGTAAGATGTTTGCACAATTCTAGAACAAGAAAAGAACACTCAAGATAATTACAAATGAGCACAAAGGTGTCTTGAAAGCAAATGAATATTGAAAGGAAAATTGGCTTGATTTGCACAAACTTGGTGTTTGATGCTTTCTCTCTTGTTTCTCTATAATTTCTTGTTGATCAAGGGCTTCAGAACTTGTTTAAAATACACCTTGAATCACTTCTGAACGTTGGGGATAATTAATGAAGATAATATAGCCGTTTTAGTGTGAAACAATTAATAAAACAGCTTGGAGCGTGGGGAAATCGGTTCCCCCTCATAGGGAATCGGTTCCCTAAGTGTAAAATTCAAATATTTCGACCGTTGAACAGGGGGAATCGGTACCCCCTATGGGAAAATCGGTTCCCTCCGAGCATTCTGGAAATCTCGGAGCCAAACCATTCAGGGGGGAATCGGTACCCCCTTGGGGGGGAATCGGTTCCCTCTGAGCAATCTGGAATTTTTGGCTTTGAAATGGTTCGAAATACTTTGAAAGATTATTTTAAAATTTTTTTTAAGATTAAAACTTAATTTTACACTTAAGTAAGGATTAAAAAATGATTTTTGAAATATTTTGAGTAATGTTTTGATATTCGAATAATTATATCGAATATACTTAGAAAATCATTTTGGAAAATCTTAAAATTCATTTAACTTAATTTGTTATATCGAAATATCAAAATGTTTTCAACATATTTCATCTAGAATGATTGAGTTGCTAATATAAAAAAATGAATGATTAAAACGGCAACATAAATTGAATAATCAAAATATAAAGTAAAATAAATAATTTATAAGAATGTTTTTACGAAGACATTAACACCCTACAAATTGAGTTACTGTTTAGATAATTTACCTAAAATATATTTATTTAATTGATTGAATAAAAATTGAATACCAACTTGAAAGGTGGTTTAAGCCATTGTTATTATATATATAGACTAGAAACAAGCAGGTAGCTGAAACCTGAAACCATGGATCTCATATGCATTTGTTATTTTTGGCTGGGCTTTGGGAGAGCTTCCCGTGAAATATAGGGTTACCGGGCTTGGGGCTAAAGGCCCATTTATTTTTCAGATTTTCGGATAAACTGAAATTGAGATTTATCCAATTCAAAAAAAAAAAAAATCGGATCGAATGATCAGATAAATGGACTAGATCATTTGAATCAGATATTTTTACACACCCCAACCCCTCGACCTTATCCAATAGACATGGATCGTGCATGATTCTTTTCATTCTTTGCAGCAGTAATAAATATACTTTTACTTGAGCAAATGGTAAAAAACCAAGTTAATAATCTGAAATGATAATGCTCGATAAGTTTCATTTTAGTGCTCCAATTGTTTAAAGCCGAAAGTGAAGTATTGATAAATCGGGCAAAGTAAACGAAAGAACACAAGAATTTTAACGAGGTTCGGCAATGTACTTACGTCCTCGGTGCCTAGGCGGCGCTAGAAAATTTTTATTCAATTCCCATAGGTTTAGGTTACATCTCTATTTATAATAGAAAACCCTGGTACATAATTATAAAATTAACTCTGTACCGTACCACGGGGGAGCTGCCCCCGCACCCCCAACCCACATAATCGTAACCCCCTCTACGAGACTTTCTTTGTAAGGACAGTTGATGTTCGCTTTACACACTCCACTCCATCCCCTATCCTCTTTACCGATATATTTATGAGCCATACCTTACATAAAGCCACCATCTAACATCGATTTACACACATAACTCCTTTATCCTCCACCATTGAGTGAAAATCAATTTTCAGGAGGGAGTGAACTTAAATACGATGTACAAAGTTTGAGATTGCAACAACAATATTCTAGGAACTGGATTCAAGTCATTGTATTGTACTGAGGGATGGACGGAAGGCACGGTTGGGGATAGTCGTCGTACTGAAATTTTAAAATTATTATATTTTTTAGATTTTTTATGTAATTTTTTATTAAAAATTTACTTTCACCACTTTAAATTTTATAAGTTCATCATTTTTTAAATTTTAAAAATTTATCACCTTAACATAAAATCATGCATCTGTATCTGATTATACCAAACTTATTTTTTATTATCCTTTTATGTTTTTTAGATCGCATCTTTATTTTTCTCTTGTTTTTAATTTTCAATAATTTAACTTTTATGACACGTTTTCAATTGTTTGATCATTTTTCATTTATATTTTTTAAGGGTTGATTCGATATCGTAATGACTGAATACGATGACACTTATATGTTATCAGGCTTATTTTTCCTACTTTCGACTCTCAGATTGGGTTTAGATACTTGATATGCGTTCGTGGATAGTTTTTCACGTCGCTCGATAACGGTGAGTATTAGATCGAGTCGAGTAAAAAGATTTCGAGTTATTCGAGTTGACGAGTCCTATTTTATAACTCGAATTTGATTTAAAAAAATTTCGAGTCGAGTCAATTTTTTGAGTTTCTATTTAAATTTAATTATAAATATTTATAATATTATGAAATTATTTAATTCTAATTTAAATTGTATTTTATAATCATATACAATACATATATACATTTTTTGTATTTTTCCATATGTGATTTACATATACCATATAAATTCGAGGGACTCGACTCAAACTTTAAACTTGAAAATCAATGTACTAATTACTAAAAAATTTGAGTTGTATTTTACAACTCAATTTGAATTTTTTTGAGTCGAATCGAGTTTATAAAACTACAACTCGAACTCAATTCGAGTCGAGTTTTGCTCACCCCTATCACTCGACTCTGATTTAGTCTTTCAGTGGTCTCTCAACAACTTAACCTTACTTTGTAGTTCATTTTCCGATGCAATCAGATATGTTTGTATCTATCATTGTTCAAGTTTTGATTAGATTTTTTAATCTTTCTTTGTATGGTATTTATGTGACCTTAAGGTGCTAATTTTGTGTTAATAATTTTAGAAAATATCATAATTATGTGATTAATTTAAAATTATGATTATAAATCTCTATTTTAATTCAAGATATTTCATTTTTTTAAAAATAAAATTAGTGGCTCATGATACTTGTCTCTTTCCTATACCACGGAATAAATTTCAAAAGCACCATGTCTATTAAATTATTTATATTTTCAAAACATCTAAATCAAAAGAATTTATGTTTAAATACGTCTAAATATGACAATTATATCAATCCAATTAAAACTCAATCAACAATTCATGTATTTAATAAAACATAAAAAAATCTTCGTACATACACTGGTGATTTGATACATATATAATGCAAAACTTAAAAGTTTTACATGGTTTTATCTTGTCTTTAAATTACCTGAGTTTAATAACTGAAATTGGAACTTTTACATTTCAGTACAATCCACCTTTCCCTCCCCCCTAAAAATCTCTTAATTTTCTACATTAATCTCAACCATTCATTTATCCTATGATCTAAAAAATTGCATATATATATATGAAAGGTTAAAATCCTCTTACACTTGGTGTAAAACTTTTAGTTTTATACTTTTTCATGACCGTTGGATAAGGGAAATCAAAAACTAAGATTAACTCATTTTTTCCAGTTCCACATTTCCTACCGTTGATCCCAGCATTTGATTTTTCACACCCAGCAGTCATAAAAAGCTGGAAAACTAAAAGTTTTACACCAGGTGGTGAAATGCATTCCACGAGTACCTATTTGATACTATACTATTATCAATACGATATGTCATTGAGGCTTCCAGCTCCCTAAACTTCATTCTTAAAATAAAATCTAGATCCATTTTAACACATTAATTCTTCTATCCCTCAACGCCTTCCCTTAAAAGTTCCTTTTAGATTTAGCAAATATGATTCAAAGGGTACCCTACAGAGCTGCATGGATTTGAAATTCCTATATATCTAATCTAAAGCAAAAAGGATGAGGAATCCTTAAATTCTACTTCCTTAGGACAGAGTATTCAAGGGCATTCTCTAGAAATTTAATCATCCCAAGCATGATCAATCAGACAGGATGACAAAGGATTGATTAAACATTGATGTCAAGTAATAATCTTTCTCGAAAATTGAAACTCAATGGAAACTCGAGTGCAATTTTAGTCTGCAATACTCTCCCACTTCTGTAAAGCATTCTATTCTGAAATAAAGTTTGCACACAATAGTTCACGTTGGATATATATACTATGCAGTCATCTGAAACCGAAAAAGTTCACAAAACAATAAAAGCTCTTCCTAAATGCAGCAACAAACCGACTTACCACACCATGAGTTGTAGTCAGCAAACCACACAATCGCTATCCACCGTTTGATTTTGTACTTGTGATACATTTATTCTACAAAACAGCTGGGTAAAACCAACTCAACTCTTCTTCTTTCTAGCTTCTGCTTTCCAGTCTCTTCGGCCAAGCTTAGGATTCCTAGTTTCACTGTTGTGCAAGCTACCAGAATTCTCTAAATTGCACTCTCTTCCTGCAGATCCTTCATCCCTAACCCCAGGGGACAAGCATGATATTTGGCTTTCAACAGTAGTTTTAAGAGTAGACTGGATAGAAGCATTTAGAGTGTCTTGACCCTTGAATATATGAGCTCTTCTAGCATCCTTTTTCCAATCCCGTTTACAATAATAAACACAAGCCGTCCCATTGTTAAGGGTCCCATTTAGTTGCAACTCCATTTTTGGTATGGTTGGTTGACTTATGACATTAGATTTCTGCTTGTCTGCTTCAAGTCGCTTTCTGGCCCTATATCTACGCTGTCGTTCTCTGTTCTTTAGACGGCGAGTCATAATGCCATTATAGCTTTCGGGGTTGGTGTTAGTTAATAAAGTACCTTGTGTTCCACTAGCATTCATATTCGGTCCGTCTTCTATTTCGAGCAAATGTTATGTCAGCATCAATAAAACTAGTTGACAAAGGAACTTATACGATCTGGATACAATTTAGCTATGACGGAAAGCATTTCTCACTTCTTACCATCGAGGATTTTCAGCAACATCAAGTCAGGTGCCAATTACCATTATGTCAATCGAGCGATCATACTGGATTCTGTGTACAAAATAAAGCACACCATTTAAGGGATTAAGATAAAATTCTAAATAGAAATGTCATTGTATTGGATATGATATATGCTACAATTTAACACAACACTAATATTTCCTTAAATTTGGAAACCAAGTACAATTTCTTATCCAAATATGATTCTCAGTTTCTAACAAATTTAGAACCTGATTTGTCTCTTTCTTTTTTCTACATTAAAAAAAATGTTTTCAGGATGCTGTATCCATTAACACGATTCGTAAAGATTTTCACAATCACCTACGGGCACAAAACCTGAACTATCTTTCCTCTAAATAAGGAATATGAAAACTTCCCTTAGCAGTAATAAAACTGATCATGTAGCTAATTTAGTCGTTAAATCAAATAAATTACAACCATGCTCCTAGTTCCATAGCTTATTTTGTATGTTTTATGTATCATTGCATCACATGTGATGAACGAAATGCAAAATCTAATGAAATATTTATTCTTGGTATGAACAACTATGGTCAATCAACAACCCAGCTCAATTTACTGAAAACTATGAATAATAAACAACTCAACTCGATTTATAACACGATCAAGCAACATGCAAGCTCATCAAAGAATTTAAACCCTCAACATCTATCTCCTAGAATACATGAACTATACACCCATTAATTAGATTCTTTTTTCAGACCCATAAGCCTCTTACAATTTACCAAGCTCGAGTTTTTTAATTTTTTTCTTTTATGGATAATATATTGTTTCAACTACACATTTACACTTATCATGGATAATGTGTCATAAATCATGAAAACATTAATAAAGAGTAACATGAACACTTTGTCAAAAACCATTAGTCTAAGGATCAATATTGTTTGAACAAGAAACAATTGAAGTAAAATCCGAATAAACCTATCTATGGGCATTAAAGAAAGCAATAACCCCACTAATCAAAACAAGCATAGAAAGGGAAAACCTTTAAAAATTTTCACAATAACGAACACCTTCAATGTTGTTCAAGGGTGACCCACAATCCTAAAAAGTACTAATTTCTGAGTTTCAAAACCAAAACCCTTAAAGGAAACATCTCAAAACAATAAAGGGGGGATGCATTATTGTTAAATCATGGCCCAAAAAAACTAAGATAAAAAGAGAGAGAGAGAGATCATACCCATTGGAACGCAGATATTAATTGTGAAATTGATTTGAGACACAGAGGAGAACTAAGGAAGCGGAGGTTGTCGGATTAGGGAAGAAAACGAAGAAGAGTATGAAGGGGAAAAGGAGAGGCTTTTTAATTTGGGAGCTAATTTAGGCTGTTTATTTTTACGACAAATTAAAAGTTAAAATTTTACGAGAACCCAAATGGTTTCTCCACAAGTGTTTTCTCAATGCCACCTTACTATTTCAAAAAAAAAAAATAAAAAAAAATATATATATATATATATATTTGAATGATTCTAAAATAATATATAGTATTAATAATGAACGCACATATATATTATATATATCATACTTGAGCCCATGACCTATAGTAAGAATAATACTTCATTCAATTACTGAGATCACTTGATGTGTTTAATTATTTTTTTTAATTTATCAATGATTTCACTGCAAACATAACTACTTAAATTCAAAATTTTTAATAAAAGTTTCAATTTTTTTTGTTACAAATAAAAGACTGTATTAGCGGTACAAACTGTGATAATTGATCATGCCATCCCGAAGCATATTGCATCGAATCTCCCAGGAGGGGCGCCAAGGATCATCAAGACCAAGCCACTATTATGATCACCATGGCAATGGCATCAGTCGTGTTGTTTGCATCCCTGCTAATATAGTTGATTCGTACTTTCCATTGATACGCCAAAAGCTTGCGGATTCTAGTGAAAACTGAGTGTTCAAGCGAGTGTGGGAGAGCTTGGAGGGTTTCAACATCAATCCTGTTATCCATTTCCACATCCAAATTCCTAATGTCGTGTTCCCAAGGCAAGGTAAGCCCATCGAACAGAGCCCACAGTTCAGCTTGGAAAACTGAACACCGCCCTATATTCCGGTCCCTCACTATTCCGGAGTATATCCCCGCCCGAAGCATCGCCGGTTCTGGGGTTCACATCCCCGTCTGTGTTTAATTTAATGGTTCCAGCTCGAGGTGGAGTCCAGCCTTGTCACCGTCTTGGATCGCCACCATAAGCTTGCCTCACTCGCTGGTTTGTTTTGATGGTACAAGCCCAGCATTGAGCAGATTGAACTATCTCTTCAACCGACCAAACCTGCCCATGAAAAACAAAGTTATTCCTTTGTTTCCACAAATGACATAAAATAATCCCAAAAACATGTCTCCATTGATAGTCCTCAAGGTTCATTCCTGCATTATTATGAATATTATCACGAATCCAATCAATTAAAGGCATGGAATCCTGGCTAATCCGAAGCTGATTAATATTCCAATGTCCATTATCCAGGACATAGTCCCGCACCACCTCACAAAAGTTAGGGTCATGTCCCGCAGTGTTAATATCAGCAAGGGTTTGAACGCCTGGGATCCAGGCATCATTCCAGAAGTTTACAGTTTTATCGTTGCCAATGGACCAACACACATTCTCCTTGATAAGCTTCCAAACTCGGGAAAAAGACCTCCAAGTGAAGGAGCAATTACGGGACTCAATGTGAGAACTACAAGGCTTAGTCAGTTTATACTTGGACCGAACAATTTTCACCCATAACGCCTGCAGCCGCAGGAGTAAGTTGTATCCCAGCTTCACCAAGAACGATTCATTCTGAGCATTTAGAGGTCTAATGCCCAGCCTACCATTGGAATGAGGTTGGCACACATTATGCCAATTAACATAAGAAGTCTTGGGTTTCTCCCTCGTACCACCCCATATGAAACGACGAGCGATCTATTCAATTTGCTCACAAATACCCTTCGGGATCCTTACCGTCTGCATGAAATAGTTGGGCATAGCCATAAGAATAGCCTTATCTAACGTCACACGTCCTGCCAAGGATAAATTGCTAGCCACCCAGCTATTCAACTTGTTACGAACTTTATCAAGAATAAAGTTGAACGCACTTTTAGTCACCCAGTTATGAAAGAGGGGCATTCCCAGATAGGTACCGAGATTCTTGGATCGCTAAAAATTCAAGGACTTACAAATCCAGTCCGTAAAATCGTCATCCACATTAGCCGAAAAGAAGACTTTAGTTTTATTGGAGTTCACCTTATGTCTGGAGAACCTGCTAAACTGGTCAAGGATGGGCCGTACAAGATTAGTTTGATTGTCGCTAGCTTTGCAAAGGATAATAAGGTCATCTGTGAAAAACAAGTGGAAGAGTTGAGGACCTTTCCGTGATAAAACCATAGACTCCCGAAGTCCAATATTAAGAGCATAATGGATACTCTGCCCAAGACGTTCCATACAGAGAACGAATAATAAGGAGAAAGAGGGCATCCCTAATGGATCCCTAACGGATTACTCTCGAAGGTCTGAACTCAGACGTAAGAGATCCTGATATGATTATGGTTATGTGTTCTGAGTCATATACGATGTTGCCCGATCGTGATTCTAGTAAGAGTTTCACAGTGCTTTGATTGAAGACTGAAAATGCATAAACAACGTTATAAGAAGGAAAATATGTATATATAAATGTGTATGAAAGTAATGGAAATGATAGAATGAAGTTGAAGTGGATTGTAAATGAAAGAAGTGTGGTGGTGATAGTGGTTGAATGGATGGAACGAAAAGATGGATTGTGACCCTCTAACTATATATGAGTTAGGAGCCAACAATATAATAAAGATGAAATCGAAGTGATAGAGGGTGGAATGTGACCCACTAGCTATAGTAGAGCTAGAAACCAACGCTATAACAAGATGAAATGGATGAAGGCTTCAAGACCGACAAGAAACCGATAGAGTTCTAATCCAAGAACTAAAATGAAAGCAATCTTTCAAAGTATTTTCATAAATCAAATTGTGTGTCTAAATGATCCCAAATGTGCCTATTTATAGTGTTTCTAAGAAACATATGGAAAGACTCAAAAGATGAAAACATTCTCATCAATTTAACAATAAAATGCACTTCAATGCTTTGTCTTTTTATCTTCAAAGTTGGATGAATATTCTAGATCATTTTGGGGATGAATCTAGACAATTTGAAGCTGAATTTGGCCTTAATTTCGTCCAAGGGGTGGAAGACTCTTGGGCTGCCTTGCTTTGCTTGCAAATGGAAGGAAAGAGGTTAAATGAAGTCATAGGATGAATGTGGACATCCTACATGTCCAAATCAGCTTGTCTCTTCAAATTCCTTGCTTGTTTTATCATTTAATTTGGTGGTTAAATGAAATAATATCAGCCTTCATTGCTTGTTCCCTTAAAGAATAGGATCAGCCTTAAAAAGTTGATAAAAGTAAGACGTGAATAGGTGAATTATGAAGGATTGAATGCATTGTCTCTCCAAGAATATGAAAAGCCTTGAAAAGATGAAAAGAATTAATCCTTGAATTGCTTTGAATAGAAGAATTAAGATAGCCTTCAATTTCTTGTATCTTGGTAGAATATGAAAGGACTCTTCCTTGGGTCAAACTCATCCAAATAATTCATGCATGAAATTCCCGTAATGAAAATTTCAGCCTGCACTTTCTCTGGTAATTCGATCATATCTCAAGCTCTCGATATCGGATTGCGGTGATTCAGAAGGCGTTGGAAAGATAAGAGATAGAGGAATAATTTCCAATTGGTTTCTGAATCCAAAAATGTCTGTATCACATCCAGAATTAGAATACATTCTGAATGATATTCTTGCATCGGTTAAGATTGTTCAGCTTCCCTCTTGCACCTAAACACAAAGATAAACTTTATTCCATCATAACATGTATATATGCATGGGATAATTAAGAGTTAGTTTGATGAATGAAATAACATTATTCAATGAACTAACTTTATTCAATGAACTAAATGCATGAATGAAGTAGTTTATTAAATAACTAGATGCATAAATGAAATATTTCCCTAAATGAAATACATGCTTAAATACAATGCATGCTTTAATGAACAATATACTTATTAAATGCAATGAATGTAATGCAGCTAATAAAACTCATGCAATGGATGATATCATATGATAAGCATATCCTAAGAGGTAAATACAAACATATGATGAAATATAGTGCATAAATGAGCAGGTATAAGATGAAGTAAGGTAGAACTCCCTTTGAATCAGTCTTGGTGAACTTCAATGATTTAATTAGATAAAGACCAAAGTTAGGGCTGATTGGGATCACATCATTTTCAGTCTTCAATCAAAGCACTGTGAAGTTCTTACTAGAATCACGATCAGGCAACATCGTATATGACTCGGAACACATAACCGAGATCATATCATTTGGTATCAGAGCTAGCCAATTCAGTAAGATTATAGTTTTCTCTCTCCTGGGTTAGTAAAAAAATGAAAATAAACCTCACCAACAAAAAAAATCTAACCAATACGCTCCAAAGAAAAATACTCCTACTCGTGTTTCACTCGGGATGGCTTTTACCCTTAATGTACACTCGTGCCTTTTACCGGAACACATAACCGAGATCATATCATTTGGGCTGATTGGGATCATATCAGATCCATTCCATAAGATTTGAAAGGAAGAAGAGGTGAACGAATTCATAATGATACGATGGATATTATCAGGACATCCCTTGTCTTTAATCGAGTTTGAGAGAAGGGCCAAACTAACTCGATCGTAGGGCTTTTCAAGATCAACCTTAAGAATCCATTTGATTCTACCTTTATTCTTCCTCATAGAATGAACGACCTATAGGGAAACCAACATGTTATTAGTGATACTTCGACCAGCAATAAAGGTTGGCTAATTGAGACCAATAAGCTTGGGAAAAATGGAGCGGAACCTGCTCGCTATGACTTTCATCACTAGTTTATAAAGGACCGTGCGGAGGCATATAGGTCGGAAGTCAACAAATGTTTTCAGATTCATAATTTTTGGAATGGGGACCAGAATGGTTTTATTTAAGTGAGTGTTCATCTCTTTACCTGTAAAAATATCCTTAACCCAATCATAGATAGACTCGCCAACCATGCCTCATTAGCTTTGAAAGTAATGGGCATGGATCCCATCCACACCGGAGACTTGAGAAGGCTCATATCAAACATAGGTTTTTTAATCTCCCCATCAGTAAAATTAGCATTAAGCATCTGAAAGTTCTGGGGTGAAAGGTGGGTAAAAGCACCACGAATGGAGAACTGGCCCAAAATATGCCCCTCATCCATATAAATCTTTTCAAAAATCCATATAAAGCTTCTCAAAAAAGTTAATAGCTTCCCCTTTGAGAACCTTCGCGTCATAACACCGGTCTCCTCCGCTATTACGAATGGCCTATATACGATTCATCTTCCTCTGCATGATGGCTCTGCTATGGAAGAATTTGGTGTACCTGTAACACCCCCAACCCATATCTGACCCATAACTTTTCAAATCGTTTACTTTTAAAAGATAGTTAAAAATTTAAACTTTTATTTGTATAAAACTGGTGGAACTCTTAATCAAAGCTAAATAAAGGAAGTTCAAACTTAATTTGAAATTATAAACTCAATAATTTACATAAATTCAATAAAGTTGTTTACAAAACTAATCAAAACATATACAATTCAAACTTTTAATTACATGCCACACACATTCAGTATAACAAAATACATATGATTCAATTCTTTTCTAATCTGATCTTTTGAAAGGAGATGTTGTCCTGACTTGCTTAGCTTTGCTCTTCTTGCTTCTCTGAACCTACATGTGAAACACTCGCACGCTAAGTCGTTAACTTAGTGAGTCATATAAAATGTATAATAAAATATTACATCACTTAATCATATTCTAAGCATTTTATACAATCATGTAAAGAAACTATACAACACATCATATGTAACATCCACAATACCGGGTTAGTGACCAAATTGTAAAGTTTCAGAATTTGGTGACTAAAGTATAAGAATGAAATAGTTCAATGATTATTGGATATATATGATGAAGGTTATTTAGTAATTAAAGGAAATAAAGGGCAAAAGGGTCAATTGACCAAGAAATGAATTAAAAATGGGATTATAAATGCACGTGGAAAGGGAGAGAATTCTCCAGAGTTCTCTTCTCCTTTCTTCTTCTTCTTCACGTGGAAGCCAAGAGCCAAAGGTAAGTTTCTTTGTTTATAATTGAATTGTTGATTTTAAGGTTGGGTTTTAATTATTAGATGATAACTAAGCTTAAGGAAAGCTTAAATCATCTTAAAAGCAAAGGATGGTGGAGTTAGGAGAGATTAAAGATTTAGAGTTTACAAATGAAATCTTGGAATAAAGTTCATTTCTTAAATTGGAAGTTAAATTTGACTTGTCAATGGTTAAATTAAGAGATTTGGAGTGATAGAATTGGATTTAGAACATATAGAAAATTTGGTATGATTCTTGAATTACATATGGAAGATAGGATTTTGAGGTTTAAGATGAAATAATGAATATAGATTGGTTTTAAGTATGTGTACTAGAGTTAAGAATGAAAATGGGATGATATATGAAGTGTTGAGCTGAAAATGAAGTGATTTTCGAGCTACAATATGATTTCTGGGAAAGGGAATCGGTACCCATTCAAGGGGAACCGATACCCCTTCAAACGAACAAAAATTTCCAGAATGTCATGAGGGAATCGATACCCCTTAGTAGGGAACCGATTCCCCCTAAAGGATAATTGTAAATATTGGTTTAATAAGTTCGTTTAAGTTGCTAGTATCAAATTACAAGGTGTAGGTATCTAATAATTGTCTTAAAATGTATAATTATGTAGATTCAAAGCCTAAACGAGTTCCGGAATCATTGACAAGTAAGATCGATAAAAAGGGAAGATAAGAGATTGGAATGGACTAGTGAGGCCAGGTGAGTGCATATTAGTATTATATGATGTTAAATGGAAATAAGACTTGCGACAAGTCTATTTTCCATAGTAAAATGCATGAATTCATAAATAGAAGTATATATGTGTATGATTCATACGTGTTGACATGTATTGTATATATGTATTATATGGTTGATGTGAATGTGTGATATGTTATGATGATATAAACCATATGATATGATAATAAATTTATGAATATAAAAGATAAGTTATGTGATAAGATCTTTGATATATAATGAAATATTACTACGTGAATACATGTTATGAGATAATTTAAGTAATAACATGAGAATATGGTAAAAGTGAGTTTATGAGAAAGGATATGAACTAAGTAAGCAAAAGTTACATAAATAATATATATTAACCAGGAGACTTGAACTTCAGTGATACTATGAGCATATAAGATAAGATAGAGGAGAAAGATTCATATGCTTAAATAAAATTATGATACATTAGTTGTATAATAGAAGCTATGGAGTGATATGAAATATAGGAGTTGTACGAAATTGAGTTAAGTAAATAGATTAAATTGTACATAAAAGAAATAATAGAAGTAATATATTCAGGTTTATAAGTATAATGTAGGTTAGGTAATGTAAGTGTATACTAAGAAATACAGAATAAGGTAGATGATATGATGTAAATTATATGAATTAGTGATGTAGGATGAGATATAAATATGCAAAAACTTATGTGTTATATGATAATATGAACATATGAATAAGAGATTAGATAAGTGACTTGGTGATAAAAGCTATATGACCATGGATTAGGTAAATATGAATAATTTAAGTGATATGTAACTATGAGTATTTGAGTATGTATCCATGTGAGTTGTTTCATGAGGTTATATGAAATATTATACTATATGACTATATGAGTATATGAAAAAGAATATAGGTACATGCAAGTTATATCGAAAGGAGTTGTGTAACCATGCTTGATATGTATTACATGTATGGGAATATAAGAGAATAAAGCATAAACTATATGAAAAGATATGATTCATGTGATGTGAACCATATGAACATATGAGAAAGTGTATAAGTTATATGTATTACATGATATATGTGATTTTACAAGAAATGACATGAGCTATGTGATTACATGATTATAAGAGATCAGACATGTGATAAAAGATAATTAATATGCATGTGTGAATATGAAATGATATAAATGACAATGCCCATGTTATGTGTCATGAGAGCTAGGGGTATAGTTGGCATGCCAAGAGTTGAGGGTCTATGTGGTCCTTCGGGACATATATGTATTCTTTGGAACATGTGTGAAGTCTGGTGAGACACATACTTGATCCTTGGCATATGTATATGATTCTTAAGGAATGATATGTGGTCCTTCGGGACATATATGTATTCTTTGGAACATGTGTGGAGTCTAGTGAGACACATACTTGATCCTTGGCATATGTATATGATTCTTAAGGAATGATATGTGGTCCTTCGGGACATATATGTATTCTTTGGAATATGTGTGAAGTCTGGTGAGACACATACTTGATCCCTAGTATATGTATATGATTCTTAAGGAATGATATGTGGTCCTTATGGACATTATTATATGGCACTACGGTCCAATTCTACACGACACTACGGTGCAATTCTATGTGGCACTTCGGTGCATTTATATGAGCTGTGGTGACAGCATTAGTGCACAACCTCCATAAACTCACATATCTATAGTTCTCACATATGTACATGGGCTAATCAAGAGATATAAACAAATATATGTTAGTAGTATGATAAATGTTATAGAAATGATATGATGTGTGTGTATAGTGTTTGATTGAAAAGGTTAAGCATAAAAGTAGGTGATTACATGATAAACTGTTATGATGAGTTATGTATGTATGTATTACTGTAATTAATCTGATATGATTTTATATGATACGAAGAAAGCATGTAATTTGGTATAACATGATAGAACAGAACATGCATGTATTGATATATGTTATAAAGTGCATTATAAGTT